>NC_080685.1:99925521-100236203 GCF_030445035.2 Dasypus novemcinctus | reverse complement strand
TCAGCAGCACATCGTAAGAAGAGCCGGCAGGATGGAGGATACTGCTATGGCTACCTTTTGAAAATGGCATCTACCACAGTGTCCTTTGTTTCAAGAGTGCACAACAGGCAGGGAATCCTGAGTTCAGAATTTCCATGAGGGTTATATTAGTTAATTCAAGTAGAAGGTTTAGATTTGTGCTTGACATATGGTAAGACTCAATAAGCAGCAGCTTCTGTCTTCCTCTTAGTGTCCTTCTCTCCTCTTCCTCCCCTTCTCTTCTGCCTCCTTCTCCTTCTCTTTCTTCTTCTTCATCATCTCTGAGGAACCTATGGAGATGGTTTGATCATGTATAGGAGAGAGGAAACTGAGACCCAGATGAGTTGAATGATATTTTGATATCATGAAACATTTCAGTGGTAGTTCTGGTATTTGAAATTGGGCTTCTGACTCCTTATCAAGGAACTTAGTAGTCGTGGTTTGGGGACATTGAAAAGGAATGGCCATATATTCTGAGTTTAAATAGCCTTGGTGACCTTGAATCTTAATCACTGCTTTTATTTAGTGGGTGGGTTTTCAGGCATCTTTTTCTTTAAAAGCAGCAAACAAAAAAAAAATTTTTTTTTTGAGGTGCTGGTGCTGGGGATTGAACCGGGGACCTTGTACGTGGAAACTGGTTCTTAATCACTGAGCTACATCGGCTCCCCGGAGTTGGGTTTTTTTGTTCTCTTGTTTGTTTTTGTTTTTAGGAGGCACCTGGGACTGTACCTGGGACCTTCCATGTGGGAAGCAGGTGCTCAATCGCTTGAGTTGCATCCATTCCCCAGCAAACAATTTTTAAACTAGTAACTGTAAAATATCAGTAATAAGATGTCCAGTAATCAGTTAATTTAGATTTAAAATATTAGGTATTTGTTTTTTATTTTGAAATGCTGTCTCCCAAGGTAATTAGTGAAACAAGGTTGTACGGGGTGATGTTTAACTATTTGAGGAACCAAACTTTGTGAATGTAAATATTATGTGTACTAAAAGGGATAAATCAGTTCTCCAGAAACTTACTTGGCAATACTCCCTTATTTGATGATGTTTAAGTATTTAAAAACAATTGATTCAAAAGGAAATTTTCTGTAATCCTAACAAGGCTGTTGTAAATGTCTTTTTCCATAAAAATCTGAAATTTTAAGTTTTTGTCCAGTTTCTCCGTTTTGTGCTGGTTCTTTTGGGTTGGCATTTAAAAAGCTAGTCTTCCCCTGAGAGAGCCCAGGTAGCAAAACCAAACCAATCAATAGCCATCGATTCTTGGCCAAGGTTGGCTAATGGCAGGGAATTTGAGGGGTAGGCGTGAACAGGACAACAGTTTGTACTTCTCTCCTGGAGAAGCGCAGTGTCCGTTCCGAGGATCCAAAAGCAACTCAGGGTGTCAAGAATGTAGGTCGGCATCGCTTTATGGAACAGTTCCCCTTTTGGTCCTCAGGTATGCGGCCAGGGCAAAGGGGACCTGTTCACAGTCCATTCAGATGGCGCCTGCGGCCTGTCCAAGAAGACAGAGTCCAGCAGATGTTGGCTGTTCACTCCCTGGTATCAGCAGGTGGAGAGGACAGGACTGAAACCTTCCACTCAGGTTTTCTAGGCAAAGATGGCAGCTCAGCTCTTCAGGCCAACAACTGGACCGTCCTTTCTGAGGAAGTCTCTGGCCCCAGACAGCCCGGGTTTGCATACCAGCTCTGTCATTTACTAACTGTGTGACGGTGGGTAAGTGCCGACGCTCTGTGCCTCAGTTTCCCCACCTGTAGACCGAGTGTAAGAATAGTACTTATCATGCAGGCAAGGATAGTGCCTTGCATATAGCTGGCCCTCACTAAATATTGTTTCTCTGTTCCCGATACCAACAGCCGTCATTTACTGAAAATCTGCTACCTGGCGGGCACGTTAAGCTTATGATGCACATTCCTTGATTTTGCCCTTACAACTCTATGTGGTGGTTATTTTCACCCCCATTTCATAGATGAGAAAAATGAGGCAACGAGAAGTCTCACCCTTTACTCAAGGTACAAGAGCTTGGATCCTAACCCAGTTTTGTTTGACACAGCAACTTGTGATCTTCTCTAAAAAAAAAAAAAGGAAAACTTAAAATAAAGCAAAGCAAAAATAACCTTGTCGTTAGCCTACTTGAAGCTCCCTGAGAGGGCCACTAGGTTGCTCTTAGACTGTCACCTCCACCGTGGCAGTTGTGGCTGTATTTCTCACACCGTCTAGCGTGGCACAAGGGCAGAAGACACTTAATCGAGGCCTTCTGTTCCTGCTGCAACTGCTGTTGCTGCCAGCCCTGCAAGCTGGGACCCCGACGTGGCCTGAGACGCTGTAGGCAGGGACGAGGAGCCCGAGTCCCAGCCCAAGGAGTCAAGGACGCCCAATGAAGGTAGGTGCTGTGTCTCGGGTGGAAGGAGATTCAGAGCATCCCCACGGGAATCCTTGATACTCCCAAATTCCCATCCAATTTTCAAAACAATCACCCCAAGTTACTCATTTTCAGGTCTGCTAAAATAGAGCCACGTTACCTTCCCGCCGACCTCTTATTCCTCCGTACTCCTCATTTTTCCTCTTGTACCACAAACAAGGAAGATTAATAGCTGGACTGGAAAAACCCATGGTGTGATCTCATAAAGGCAGATCTAGGGTGTCGGGGGATCCCCCTTTCTCATCTGTTTGTTTAAAGATAAAGGGGCCCTCTCACTCAGCATGGGGTCCAGTTTAACCATAAACGGTAGTCATGGATTGCCAGAAAGTGCCTGCTCTGCTGAGTGGGGAGGGACACTAATCCTGGGTTCTGACCAGGCTGGGACAAGTTCCCTGAACCTCCGAAGGGTGACCTTTGATGTGTTCTAGTATCTCAGAGCTCACGAATTTTTAAAAATTAAAAGAACACAACCACAACACTTCTTGTATTTCTAATACACAGAGGTCCTGGGATCTCAGATCTGCCCATAACCCTTCCTGTTCCAAAGAAAAAAAAAGTTCTCTTTTTTTTCCTTACTGGAATTTTTTCATTCCTTCCTACCCACCCCACCCCCATTTCTCATTTCCTCAGGAAACCATTTTGCTGGAGACAGAGGGAACATTTTCCAACACACTTCCCCCTGCCCCCACAGACACATGCACCTCCAGAGAGCCATCTAGCACGGAGAACATATGCTGCCACATGCGCACCCTTGCCCATCAAGATTCCGTCTCTGGTTCGGTGGAACATTCTGAAGGCCTTGTGGTGAAGCAGCGGCCATCTGTGTTAACAGCAGCCACCCTCCAGAAACCCTGGGAGACTCTCGGGCTGGCCTCAGGGCGGCTGGCCTTCCCTGCGGCTGTTAATCAGGGAGGCAGAGACCAGTCATGGTGGAGCAACGCTCCTGTGGGTTTTCTAAAGTGCGGGAAGCTGAAGCACGAATTCCCAGGTGGCTTTATGAGGCACTGTAAGAATGTATTGTTATTCTTCTGTTAAACAAACATTGAGTGCTTGCTCAGGTCCTAAAGAAAGTTTGAGGTGCTGCGGATACAGTGGCGAACGAGACCCATGAAGTCCCCGCTGTCAAGTTCATTTCTTAATTTGGCAGAGTGGCTTTCGAGGAGAAAGGGCAAAGTTAAGAGTATACAGGCAACGCGCTCCCCACCGAACCCCTAACAAACAACAAGAGAACATTAATAAAATGAATGTCATTATTTAATGTTAAGTGCTTTGAAGAAATCAAATAACATGATAGAATAGCAACTGATCTTTCTTCATGCAACTTTCGGGAAGCCTTGTTCCCTGGGCATCCACCACTTTCAGCTCTCTGACACCTGCAGGCTCATTGATGACTACCTTTGCCTCAGTCAGAGGAAGAAGCCAAATTTCTCCCTTTTGTGAGTAAAGATCTGGAGTTTCTCACACCTCCACCAGCTCCTTGTTGGACCCAACGTGCTGAGAAGCAGTGGAGCAGAAGAATCCAGCATGCTTTGGAAACCATTTTGCTTTATAACCCAAACAAATAAAAGGCTTAAAAAAAATTCAATGGCAGAGAGAAATTGATTAGAATTATTTCCAGTTGCAAGAAAAACGTTGCCTTTAACCAAAAGGAATTATTACCAAAAGGGAGTCCCCTGTGTTATTTACCTTCCGTGACTCATGAAGTATGTGGGGATAAATCCAATCCAAGGAGGCTGGGATGCCTCCGGGGAAGTAGGATTTCACTGTGATAGCCAGCAGTCATCTTCTCAGTGCTGTGGGAAATTGCTTCTGGAGCTTCTTAGTGAGCATTCTTGCTTCCCCTTTGGCTACAAAAACTGTCTTAGCTCAAGGGGAAGGTCTGCAGGATCAGAAGCCGGGAAGTTTATTGGAAGCTGCCCGAAGACTGAGCTTACACTCTGCCCCGCAACCACCAGATGTCAGCAACTCATCTGATTTCCGTTCCCCAGCCCAGGGAAAGACAACCTGTGGTGAGGGAAGGCCCGCCTTCAGCCAATAGCAGCTATTTGTAAGTTTCAGGTGCAACTGCGGGAAGTCATCTGCTTTTAGGAAAAGTGCTACTGGTTCAAGCAGGACCCAAATCCAAGACGAATAGGCCACTCAGACACAGTCTCGTGATGGACTTCTTAGACACTTCAGTGTGATTTTTCTTTAACAGCACGATTTACAAATACCAAGGAAATGAGTTGGGGAATTGAAGGAGCTTCATTGGGAAGATTTTTAGTGCCAAAGGCAAGTAAATGGATACATTTGCTTCAAGTCAGTCTTTCTTTCTTTCTTTCTTTCTTTCTTTCTTTCTTTCTTTCTTTCTTTCTTTCTTTCTTTCTTTCTTTCTTTCTTTCTTTCTTTCTTTCTTTCTTTCTTTCTTTCTTTCTTTCTTTCTTTCTTTCTTTCTTTCTTTCTTTCTTTCTTTCTTTTTTCTTTCTTTCTTTCTTTCTTTCTTCTTTCTCTCTCTCTCTTTCTCTCTCTCTCTCTCTTTCTCTCTTTCTCTCTTTCTCTCTCTCTTTCTCTCTTTCTCTTTCTCTCTCTCTTTCTCTTTCTTTCTTTCTCTCTCCCTCCCTCCCTCTTTTTCCCCCCTCTTTCTCCTTCCCTCCCTCCCTCTCTCTCTTTCTCTCTCTCTCCCCCTCCCTCCCTTACTCTCTCTCTCTCTGTCTCTCCCTCCCTTCCTCTCTCTCCCTCTCTCTCTTATCCTCTTAAATCCTTAAAGACTCTGTAAGAAGCAAAAGAGAAGTCTGGAAGTACAAACATTATTTCAAAGAGGAGGCCTAATCAAGGTACAGGAAGGGCTGTTGATCATTAGGACCAGGTCCTGTGATGGTTATTTATTTTGCAAAACCAGCCCTCAATATACTAGGTTGTGACCCAAAATGCCTTTGGTGAATTAAGTGTCAATATAGCTAGAAATGCCTCCAGGTTCGTGGAGGGGGCCTTCCGTTACTTCATGGGGTTCACAGACCCACCATCATGTATTCTTCAGGAACCCACATGCAGGGTACGAATCCAGTAAGAGCTCGTTTACTAAAAGTGCTCCTATTCCTAAGAGCCCAACTGGACGTGATGCCATGATGTTCTTCCTCAGTCACTCTCCAAAGTATCTTCTTCCACTTCTCACTTTTATTCTTCTTGGTCCAGTTATTAGCTCTGTAGTCAAGGTCAGATCTTCAGCACTCACTCTGTTGTGGGGTAAGTCTGCATGGCTAGAATTGCAGAGGAAAGACAAGTGTCCTCTGTAGCAAGTCACTCCGTGCAAAGGCTAGTTATGGCAAAACGTGGGACTAAATCCCTGAAGCTGGTATCGGAGGCCCCACACTAGTGCCTTCCTGTAGGCTTGGGACAGGGGCCGTGTCCGGGGCTGTGTAAATAACCCTTTCACCCCAGGAATAGCACAGAGTGGGTGCTAAAACAGTGGGGATAAAATCGGGCCTCAGCCTACTTCTCTAGCCCACATCCTGTGTCTCTCATGAGCTCTTCACATCGGCTTCACCATCTCTCGCTGTAGGTCCCCCAGGCATGCCAAAGCCTGATATGCCTTTGAGCCTTTCCTCCAGCCACCTTTCCCCACTATCCTGTAGAATCGCCTTAGATCTCATTTAAATTCAGCCTAGGGTTCAAATTCTGCCTCCTCTCTAAAAGGCTTCCACCTATTACTCCCTCCTGATGTTATTTCCTGCCTCTTAATTCCTAAAGCATTTGTCGTACCACATCTTTAGCTCTTTTAATTTACAGCTTTATATTGTATTACATATTTATAATTATATATCATTAATTAATTTAACACATAACATATATGGCCATTGATATTATGTGAACATACTTCTTCCACATTTTCTTAGACTGTAAAGTTCTTAAAAGGTTTTGAGTAATTCTCTGCCAAGTAGTTTACAGATATAGGATGCAGAATAGACAACTGTTAGTTAATAGCAGAAGCGATCTCTTTGCTGAGCTTAGTTGAAGCTCTAACCTATAAAGGTACACTTCTATGGAAATAAATTTCTAAGATAAATGACAAGTAGAATGGAAATCCTTTGCTCCTTCCTTTTTCACTGCTCCACTTGAGATTCTTAAATGAAGAAAGGTTCTGAGAAGCTTCCACCTCCACCTTTCCCAACCGCTATGGTTCCTCTTGACAATGAAGAGTGCCCCACCTCAAGACTCTTCCTATGACTTTGTTCTTGTTGCTGATACATACGTATTTAAATTCATCACGGTTCCTTTATGAGTCTCACTTTTCTGCTTTCTAACTTAGAAATAGAGGAAGAGCTATTAAAGTTTGCTGGGTGAGTGTAACATCACAACATGTTCTAGCCTGCTAAGTCAAGGCCACATCCAGAGCCGCTGGGGTGCTGTGGGTGGCCACACCTTCTCTGCCACCTGCCACCCCACCCTAAGTTAAGGGAAAGGCAGTGCGATTAGTGAAGTTGAGTGTGATAATTTATGACTCCGTTTAGCCAGCGCTTGTTGTGGGCTAAGGGCTTTACATCTATCACCTTGTTTAGTCCTACCACAGCTCCTAGGGTTAATTATTATTTCTACTTTAATAGAAAAGAAAATTGAATGTCAGAGAGGTAAGGTAACTTGTCTTGACTCACACAGCTAGTAAGGGCAGAGCTGGGTTTCCATCCAGGCAAGGGGTCAGATGCCTGGGATTTGGGTCTTGATTTTGCCGTCGTCTAGTTACATGACTTGGAAAGGACTATTCAGAAAACTTCTCTGAGCCTCTCTGTCTTCCTCTTGAAGTAGAGGGCCTGGCTGGCTGGGCTCTCTCAAACACAGTAGTCGGTAGTCACGGGCAGCTGTTGAGCGGTGGCTGGTCTGAACTGAGGTGTGATGTAAGTGTGCAGTGCACTTGGGATTTCAAGGGTCCAATACAGAAAAAAGAGTGTGAAGTATTTCAATAATATCTGGATTACAGGTTGAAATGATAGTATTCTGTATACAATGGGTTAAACCATATAATAAAATTAATTTCACCGGTTTCTTTGTAATGTGGCCACTTGAAAATTTAAAATGATATGTCTCACCTTATGTTTTTACAGGACAGTGCTCTCCAGACTTTCTGGTGAACTGTCTGTGGAGGTCAGGTGGCTCAGGGGTTGACATTTCTTTATGACTCCTCAGATCAGAGTCAGCGATGAGAGTAGAAGGAAGGGGGAAGCACAGGTGCGGCAAAGAGCTCTCCATGGAAACTGCACGAGCTCTAACTATTGGGACCCAAACTGGCCGCTCAATTTGGTTACCAGCAGACTTGTTTATCAGACAGCATGGTGGCTTGATAAACAAGCAGGTTTGAAGAGTGGAGTTTTTCACTTCTCAGAAGGGACAATCAACATCACATTCACTAGTGCCAGTTTAAGTAACTTGCCCAAGGTCAGACAGACAGTGTTAGGGATGGGTTCCAACGGAAGTGTGCCCGACTCCAAGGCTTATAATTATGAGCGTTCGGTAATGCTTTCTAATCCAAGCAGCCTCAGTTTCCCCAGGTTTAACAAGCTGATAACCGGGAAAAAGCATCTGCCTTGTAGGAAGGCTCCTGGTGCTGGAAGAACCTCCAGAAGGCCCTGATGCTGCTCAGAGATTATTTATGTATCTTGAGGACCTGCCCATCATTCTTCACCCCTCAGCCAGAAGCGCTCTGCTGGGCTCTGCCTCACCGCAGTTTGGAGAAACTATACTTTCTAAGTTCTTGCAACCTAACTGAGGTGAAGACAGAGAGCCTGGATACAGATGGAGCTAATGATCTACCATGTCCAAAGCTCTGCCAGGCAACTGGGTGGAAACTGGAATATTCAGATTCAGCGTCTTAAAGGCTGGACTTCTAAATTTCCTTCCAGATAGGAGACGTTCTCTATATCAGACAGAGTCCAAACAGGAGAGAGAAACCACACAGTAATTCCAACAGGGAGAAGTTAATGAAAAGAGTCATGAACTATAACAGGGGATTGGAATAAAGCAGGCTTGGCTAGAATGAAGTAAAGAGAACTCTAAAGTAGATAGGATTAGCAGCTGTAGCAGCCGCTACTCCTAAGTCTGAAATAGAGGCTCAAGCAAGAGCCTGCGGAGGGCTCCAGTCCTTGCTGGAGAGGTGCAGCTGCTGTGGTGCTGTGTCGGTGGAACTTGTTGGAAATTTGCCGTCTGGAACTCACTGCTAATCTCCTCTCTAGGTGCAGGGGCAAGTTGCTGAGGAGGTTCAGGGAGTGTTCTGGGGAAAGTGGCTGGATGCGGGGCACGGCTGGCTGCCATGCACTGCAAAACCTAGTGCTGGAGAAGCTACCCGTGCTTCAGGAGCTGGCTGGTGGAGGACTTGTCTGCACAGCAGGAGCCTGGCGTTGAAGAAGTTCTGTCCACATGGTGGGGGCTGGGGCCTGGGGCAGCCACCCGTGCTGCAGCAGCTGGGCACTGGGGAGCCATGTGTGCTGTCGGAGCCTGGCCCAGGAGAAGCCGCACGGGCTTCAGGAGCTTGCCAAGTCTGCACACCAGAACCAGGAAGGAGGTCCTCTCCCTCCTGCACTGTCTCTGCAGTGCCCTCTTCTGACCAAGCTTAATATTGTGCCAGCTGCCAAAGGGAAATATTTAAAGGGTGCAGATCCAGTTTTTCATAGCAGGAAGTGAAGGGTGATTTTGGAATGGAGAGGCAATAAATTGATAACTGGCACACTATAGAAGAATGAATTTTAAACTCTAGGATACCTAAACAATCGCTGGTCGTATGGGTGAAAAACTCAGAGTTCTGAGACCTTAGATTCCATTTCAGTGTGTCTAAAGTAATGTTGGCCCTGGAATCTGCAATTTTCAGAGAGGCTCTGGGTGATTTTGATGGGTGATCTGATTCTGTCAGTTTTTCCTTGGTTTATTGAATTAGCTCCTAACTGGGGTCCCGGAGTCCCCTCTTATTCCTTCTTTTCTACACCCAGCAGCCTAGTGAGCCTATTAAAATAAAAGTTAGAATTCATCACTCGGCTGCTCCAAATCCTCCAGTGGTGTCTTCTCTCACTAGGGAAAAAGTTCGAGTCCTTATGGGGACCTGCACGGTTTGGCCTGTTTCTTTCCCCATCATTCACTTTCCCTTGGCCACGCTGGCCTCGTTGTACCTGGAACATGCCAGGAGCACTCTGGCCTCAGGGCCTGGGTCCTTGCAGTTGCCTCTGCCAGGTGAGATGCCTCCCAGGTGTCCACAAAGCTCACGCCTGCACTGTCTTCTGGTGTTTGCTCAGAGGACACCTTCTTAATGAGTTCTTCCCTGATGCTTCCATGTAAAATTACAACTTTTTCCACCCTTTCACCCAAGGCATTCCCTCTCCTGGTTCCCTGGGTTTTTGTTTTTTTTTCCCTCCCTATTTTTTGTCACCGTATAATTTATATGCTCTACTCCTTTACTTTGTTTGTTTTCCGTCTTCCCCATTAGAATGTAAACTCTATGAGAAAAAGAATTTCTGTCTCTGTGTTCATTGCTGTACTTGCCAGGGCCTTGAACTAGTGGGTGCTCAATGAACATTTGTTGAATGAATGAATGTAGCCTGCATGTTGAGTATATAGAGAGTAAAAAAATTTTTTTAAATTTTTATTTTTAAAGAAGCTTTAGATTATATAAATGTTACATAAAAAAATATAGGGGGGGAAGCGGACTTGGCCCAGTGGATAGGGCATCTGCCTACCACATGGGAGGTCCACGGTTCAAATCCCAGGCCTCCTTGACCCGTGTGGAGCTGGCCCATGCACAGTGCTGATGCGTGCAAGGAGTGCTGTGCCACATAGGGGTGTCCCCCGCGTAGGGGAGCCCCACGCACAAGGAGTGCACCCCATAAGGAGAGCCGCCCAGCATGAAAGAAAGTTCAGCCTGCCCAGGAATGGCACCGCACACATGGAGAGCTGACACAACAAGATGACGCAACATAAAGAAACACAGATTCCCGTGCCGCTGACAACAGAAGTGGACAAAAACAAGAACACGCAGAAAATGGACACAGAGAACAGACAACTTGTCGGGGCAGGGGGAGGTGAGAGAAATAAATAAAATAAATCTTTAAAAAAATATATATGTATAGGGGATTCTCATATGCCCCACTCCCTCTGCCTCCCACACTTTCCCATATTAACAACATCCTTCATTAATGTGGTACATTTGTTACAATTGATGAACACATATTGGAGCATTGCCACAAACCATGGACTAGCGTTTACATTAGCGTTTACACTCTGCCCTGCACAATTTGATAGGTTATAACACAATGAATAATGGTCTGTAGAGTTTATATAGATTTTAAGGAAGCCCACAACAGTTCTCAAACACTTCAAAAGTTTTGCATATGCAAACACTAGCATGAACCTTTTAAAGGAGTTAGTTTCTGGAAACAACAAAAGCCCTCTGGAGCAGGGTGGGTGCAATAGAGAGAACACTCCTGCACCTATTCAGAAGGGTGGAAAAGCAGCCCAACACACTGAAAGAGAAAATGGTAATTACCCAAAATGATTGTTTGTGGGAAAAGTCTGCATTCCCAGCCACGCTGCTTCTAGAAAGTTCCGAGAGGCCTCTGGGTTTAGCAGACAAGACTCCAGATACAAATAAAGCAGGTCGGCCTGCCTTCTTTCCAGAGCCAACTTTTCTTGTTCTTGGAGGAAGGAAGCACGCCTACGATTGGCACTTCCTGCAGGCCCTGGAAACGGTCCTCCATCACGAGCCGGATCAAGCCTGAACACTGAAGGATAAGTGATTTCCAAGGGTGGCCTTGCCGAGTGAGTCATATCCCCATTTCACGTGGCTTGGACCTATTGAGCCAAGGGCATTTAAGAGTTTCTGAACGAATTATTTAAGGAGCGGGCAAAGAGAGCTGGACTGATAGATCCTGAGAATCAGGCTGGACCCTGCAGAATGGGTTGGAGGCAAAATATATGAATTTAGACCTATAATCCAAATATGATTTTACAGAAGAAGACCATCTTGTGATTGTCAGAAAGCAGAGGAAAAAATAAGAACTGAGTTGATTTATAGCTGTTGGGGTATTAGGTCTACTCATGGAATCCCAGGCAATTCCATTTGACTATTTCATCTAATATTACTACTTACTAACAATGAAGTAACATTCTAACATACAGGCTACACTGTTTTGTTGTTGAGATGATGTCTCCCCTGGCTAGAGGTGTGATAGCCTGAACATATCCTGCTTTGGAAGTTTATGGAAGACTGGAATATGTCATCCCTCTTCCATGACTTATCACCTCACCAAAGCCTTGGAAGATGTATTGTGCCCTGAGGAATCCAAATGCGAAACTCACCCGCAAAACTCACCACCAATTGTCATCAACTTTTAAAAAAATGATCATTTGATCATCTAATTATCAACGTTTCTAGGATGATAATGAGAGATGTGACTGTTGCATAGAAAGCCCACTTAGTCGAGAAAGAACATACTAATGCAGCTAACTGACCCACTGGTGCCCTGAAAGGACCATAAGACGAGCAGGCTAGAAGGGTGGAGGGACACACCTTCTCCTCATCCTCAACTCTTTTGGAATGACCTCTTGGTTTGTCTCACGTGCCCATATTGATAATAGATACACCCTCCAAACTGCCAAATCCAGTGGCGATTCTCGGTCTGTACTTTATGCTACAGCGTTTGACATGGTTGATCCCTCCCTTTGACTTGAAACGCTCTCTTGCCCTGGCCTGGACAGTGCCCTCTCCTGGCTGTTGTCTAACCTCCCTGTCTCTTCCCTCCCTGTCCTCTTTGCTGTTCCTCCTCATCTCTTCAAGACCTACCAGTTGGAAGGCCCAAAAGTTTAGTCCAAAGTCCTTATCTCTGTTCTACCAAGTTGCTCTCTAGGCAATGTCATGCAGGGGCATGGCTTTCAATGCCATCTATGTGCCAGAAACATCCAGATTCCTATCTCAGACTTGGACCATTCCCTGAACTCTGATAATAGGCACTTCTTCATGACGTTTTTACTACCTCGAAGCCTGGTAGATATCTCAAACTTTCCATGTACAAAAAACAAATTCCTGATTTCTGCACTCACTCAAAACCAGTAGGTTTCCACATTTTATTTAATGGTGACCCTCTCTCTAATTGCTCAAGGACAGTCTTCCTAAAGACTTCTCTTTCTCTCATACCCTCATCTGATCCCTCAGCAAATCCTGCTGGCTCTACCATCAAAACAGCTGGAATCTGACTACCGTTCACCCCCTCTGCTGCATCAATCCTAGCCAGCATTTTCTCTCACATGGATTCCTGCCGAGCTCCCAGCTTGTCACTCCACACCGGCGCCCCACATGTATGCTTGAGAAAGTATCTGGAGGGATCCTCTGAAGATATCAGTCACATTTCCTCTGCTCAAAACCTGCTAGTGTCTTTCCTTCTCTCTGGGTAAAAGGCAGTGTTTTTTGCAGTGGTTGTTAATACCCCTTTGTGATCTGTTCTCTCTCTTACTAAGTCTCTTATCTAATCACTGATTGTTCTTCTCACACAGCCCTGGATATTCCTCAAGCACTCCAGCCATGCTCTCTACTGGGGGTTGTGGCATTTTTGCTGCACCTTCAAACCTGGAAAGGTTTTTCCCCCCTCCCAGAAAGCATAATGGCTTGCTTCTTTACTTTTTTCGAGATCTTTGCTCAAATGCCACCTTACCTGGAAGATCTTCCTTGACCACTCCAAAAAAAAACCCAGCAATCTGTCTTAGCTGAGATTTGCTACATAAGGCATGAATAATCGCAAGTAATAATATAATCTACCACACGATTCTTAGCACTGCCCTCTTTGTCCTCCCTTTGTGGCCCTCTCACCCTGCTCAGTTTCTCCACTTACTGGCTTGTTCTCCTTTGCTATCTGACATAATATATATTTACTTGTTTACTTCTTGTCTCCCTAAACTGAAATATAAGCTCCATGGAGGCAGGAGCTTCGTGGATTTTGTTCACTGCTGTATTCCAGGTGCCTAAACAGCACTGAGCACAAAGTAAGCACATATGTTGAATAAATGAATATATAAGTAAAAAGCAGCTAATGGTAGTTTAGGGTGTACATAAAGACGACACTGTGAATTTAGGAGGGTTAGAAGTGGAAATGAACACCCTTAGGAGAACAGGTTATGGGGGAGGTGATATTGTGTGTCTCTCTCTCCTTGGAGAACCTGCAGCCAAAGGCAAAGAGGGTAAGTACTTCATGTCCAGCGTCAGTTTCCACCTGTGTCTAACTGGTTTGGCTACCTACTACCTGCTTGTCTTTCTGCATGGTAGTTCACCTTGCTGTCTCAGCTTATCTCATCTGTAAAATGGGGGGTAATTTAGGACCTATTTTTGGATTATTACGAAAGAAAATATGTCCAAAATGTTTAGAACGGCACCCGGACATAGTAAGTGCTCAACAAATATTACAACTATTATTTTTGTTGTGCCAAATAACATTTTGGTAGGCGAAACACTAAAATATCAACAATAGCTAATGGTTTGGGATTGTGGATGATTTTTATTTTTTTCTTTTGGCTTCTATTTTTACATTTTTTTGTAACAATGAACAAGTAATATTTAAAATATGAAAACAAATGAGAATCGTGGCTTTTTAAACAAGAATTAGACCAATGCAGCAGCGTTTTGCTCAGTTTGGGTCAAGTAGACCACTACAAAAGGGTTTGATGTTCTCCTTAGGTTCCTGTCAGCCTTTTTATTCTGCTATTTCTAAACCAAAGGCCAGCTTGTAAGAGCCAGTGCTCAGAGGGGGGTGTGGGAGGGACAAGGGATGCTGGGACAGGCATAGCGCCTATAGGACTAAAAAGACCCAGATGCTGAAGGCAGGGACTTCTGAGCCGAGGTTTCCATTTCCCTGCTTGAGATGAGTTTAACTTTTAGAGCCCTAGTCTGGGAAAAAGAAAGCACAAATCAATTCCACGTTAGTTCGAGATGAAAAGGTTTCAGAAAGAGGCAAAGTCTGAATATGGATTCTTGAAAGAACCTGGACTCAAACGTGTTTCAGCGAAATATTCTCCAGAGCTGTGCTGTCCAATAGAAATAGAACATGAGCCACATGTAATTTCACATTTTCTAGCAGGCATATTTAAAAAGGAAAAAAAATCAGGTGAAATTAATTGTAATAATGTATTTTATTTAGTCCAGTATGTCCAGAATATTATCATTTCAACATGTAATGAGTGTATAAAAATTATTGAGATAGTTCATAGTCCTTTTTTAAAACTCAACCTTTCAAATCCAGTGTATGCATTGTATTACAGCACCTCTCAGTTCCGACTAGTCACATTTTAAGGGCCCAAGGACTGCCTGTGACGAGGGGCCACCAAATTGGATGACTGAGCCTTAGACTCCTTCCAAAAATGGAGATTCCCAACAGTTGTCTCTTTTCTTGTCGTTTCTCTTATCACAGTCTCTTCTCAGAGAACCTCAGATGTGGCAGGCCATTTCTTGCCAGGGTCATGCTCTGATACTGCCAACCTTTCTCAGAAACGGGCTGTTTCCTGGAAAAGATAGGGCTTGTTGAGAAATACAGAGGGGGCAGGCAGTGAGCCATTTTGAGGACACCTCTGTGTTACTTTGGGCTTTGAGAGTCTCCAAGGATACTGTGTGTAGGTGGAGGAGAGCTGGTGGCTGGCCCAGCCCCGTGCTGGGTTGAGAAACCGTCAAGGTCAGGAGGTGTCCTGGGCAGGCCTAGCTAGGGAGAAGCATTGTGGCTTGGCCACGTGGCCGGGAAGATGATTTCCCTGAGCTTCCTCTGCCTGACAACACTGCCCCTTTCCACTCCTTCCCCCACCCCAGCCCGCAGCCCTCCCCTCACGGGGCACTCCTGCATTCACCTCTCAATGAACGGGAATTTGAGATAAAGGGATAGGTTTATTTTTCCTGGGGGTTCCACTAGCACATTTGTCCGAGTTGGAGCTGAGATTTAAACATGGCTAGCTAGTTCCTTAGTCACAGGGGTGTATTTATCTGTGTTTGGAAGATTTAATTTTTCCCAATGAAGAACTGTACAAATAGGTCTAATGAGCCTTGAGGGCTCTCATTTGCTTGCAGAGTTCAGAGCAAGCTGGACAACCTCAGGGCTCCCACTGGTATGTGTCACCCACCTCCACTGGGACTGGGCAATGGCCAGGGGTGTCCTGCTTCTCGAGGGGACTCGTGGCCTTGGGGTGCCCAAAGGCTCTCACTCAGTGGTTTACAACGTGGAATGTTTAGTTAAGACAAGATTTTTTTCCCTTTATGCTTATGATGATCTGCATAATCTTTTGTTTGTATAGCTGGCAAAATCCTCTCCAGATAAAAGAGAAGGGCACAGCTCCTCTGCAGGGCCAGACGAGCTGTGTGCCCTGGAGGAGCTCTGGCTGCCCACCGAGGGTCTGCTCCTGGTTGCCCCGTTTTCTTTGTTTTGTTAGGAGAGTTTCTGCATAACTGAGGGCCAGTGTGAGCTCCAGAGGGGGTGGGGGCAGTGGGAGAGGCAAGGATAGAGAGAGGAGGGGAAGGAGACAGAGACAGGGAAATCGAGGCTGCGGTACAGAAGAGGTGTGGTGAGAAGAAGGGGAAGAGGAAAGGGGAAAGAGGATTTTAAAAATCCAAGAAAAAGGAAGCGAATAGGGAGGGGGAAGGGAAAACATAGGGTTCAAGACAGGGTGTCATAGATTCCATTGCTGGGAAAGGCCCCCGAAATCCTGTTCTCACTCTACAGCTGGGGACGCGCAAGGGGAGGAGGCACCGCCACCCGCCCGAGGCTGCACTTGTCCACCGGCAGTGCCAAGGCTCTGTCCTCAGTCCATCTCAGGAGGAAAAAGAAAAGAGAAATAGAGGTGCAGGGGTCTCCCTCCGAACTTTGTGGGTTCCTGTCTCAAGTAATGAGTTGACATCACTCAACTCCTCTAAGTGAGAAAGCCTCCCTCACCCCACCGCCCCTGCAGCCACCACCACCGCTGCCCCACCGTGTGACAAGTGCTCTCTGTGCTGGTCTCCATTTTCAAATCACCTGGGTAAAATCAAGAAAGCAGACACCTTAGTTCAGATTTGCAATGCATTTTTTTAAAAAAATCTCCAAAACTGACACCTACAACTTACCTCTCGACACCCTTGGGATCACCCTTGCTTATGTCTTAGCCCTCTCAGGCCACTAAAGCACACTTGGAGAATTTTTGCGCAAACCACACACAGACACAAAACAAGCACACACATGCTGGGTGGGAGCCAAGAGGTACAAGGTTCTAATTCCAGCTCTGTCGAGAGTTTGCTAACTCTGCTGAGGAATGGGCACGTGGACCTGTTGAACGCTGACCCCTGAGAGCCTTTCAGCTTCCTTGTGTTCTGATTGCAGAGTCAGGCTGGTTTAGGGGAAAGAGAGTGGGCTTTGGATTTAGATGGACCTGAAGTCAAAGGCTGGCTCTACTTGTTTTACTAGCTGTATGCCTGGACAATTTTTTTTTTAACTCTCTCCAACTACGATTTCCCCATTTTTAAGAAATGGAGCTAATAACTTCTATCTTGGAAAATTGTGATGTCCAGATAATGTGTGTGAGCAGGTGGCCAGTCAGGCCTTGGCATGGTAGAGTGGAGGTGGGTCATTGCTTTTATCATTTTCCTGTTTGTTCTTGATTTCTTTTAATCCTGTGATTTTTAGACTCGAGTCAATTGTGGAAGCTGGCTCATGTTGGCCTGTAAAAAACTGATTGTGCTCCTCTCCTCCCAACTCTGCATTCAGTCATGTCTCCTTGGTAGCTTGAAATTGTCCACGGTGGGAGTATTTACACAATGGAAATATGGAAGTGCTGCAAATTGGGCTTTCTTTTTCCTTTCTCTTGAATAATCAGTAGTTAAACTTGTCCCAGTACACCGCTGGGCCTGACCTTCTTATTTTGTTTAGGTTTACATTGTTTTCTTTGAATTTTGAACATATCATTCACTCAGGCACAACTGCTTCTTTTGAGCTTACTCTGTGTTAAGTCTATGGCTAGGGATGCCAAATAAAGTACAGGACACCTGATCAAATTTTAATTTCAGATGAACAGTGAATAATTTTATTAGTATAAATACATCCCATGCAATATTAAAAACTTTTTGTTGTTTATCTGAAATTAAAATGTAACTGAGTGTCCTGTTTTTATTTTTATTTAATTTTTTGCTAATGCTGGCAAACCTGGGTATAGAGAATCCAGTCAACAAGAACCACTTCCTGCCTCTACGTTGCTTATAATCTAGTAGAGGGCTGAACTTGTGAAACATGAAGTGAGAAAGTTACCTAGGGACTTTTTACACTCTGAACTTCATCATCATCACCATCTACCCTTTATTCTGTATTTATTGAGCAACTATTATATGCTGGCCACCATTCTAGGTTCTAGGGGTTCAGCTGTGGACAAAATAGAAAATCCCTATTCTCGTAGAGCCTCTCTCTGATTTGAGAGAGACAGACAACAAATACAATAAAAGAGTAAATGATACAGTATGTTAGATGGCGGTAAGCACCATGGAGAAAAGGTTGGGAAGGGACCTATGGAAGGCAGAGGAACAAGCCTTTCTAAGGGAGGGTGTTCCAGGTGGAGGAACAGCCAGCGCAGAGGCTCTTCACTGCCTGCTGGCTGCCTGGCAGGCTCTGTGCTAAGTGCTTGGCTTATATTATCTCATTTAATCCACCTGCAACCCTGGGTGGTAACTAGCATCGTCCTTCCTGTTTTGCATGCGAATAAATGATATTTGGGAGGATAAATCTCTTGCACAAGCTCGTGCAGCTAATGGTGGGTCCTGCACGCTCACCTAGGGCTGGTTCTCAATCACCCGCCTTCTTCTTTCCCACTGAGAACTAGTTTTACAAGAGGCACTGCTTGATTCCACTCGCTCTCTCCTCAACCTGCTCAGGCTATCAGGAAGCTCAGGCATCGGGTGTCGGCCAGGGCGGCTCCCCACGTGCCCTGCTCTGGTGACACTCCTGCAAGGGGGACAAATGTTCTTACATCCTCAGGGCCTTCCCTCCACCCAGGGGCCAAATCGGGGGCACCACGTGTCCTCCATCTGGGGTCCTGCCCCACGGTCTGGCCAGCCCGCCCAGGGTCTCGTCGCAGGGCAGCCCAGTGGAAAGGGCCCCTGGCCGGCTTCAGTGGGCCCGGGAGCCTCGGGGTTCCCTGCGGGATGGCGAGGACACCCTCTTGCCCTCATTGTCGCGGTAAGGACCCCGCACTCCGCCCAGGAAGCGTCCTGTCCTGGCTTCTGGAGCCTGCTCCCCGGCAGCAGGGGCCGGCCTTGCACCTAAAAGGCGGACATTGTTTCCAAACCCGGCTTCCGATTCCTGCCAGATAAACCACCGCACGGACAATGCGTCCAGCTTGTAAAATGTTGGCTGGCGATTCGGTCTTCGCAGTGACCTTTTTGTCCCCTGTCCATTGAGAGGAGCCAGGCTCGCCCTGCAGGCCTGGGCGATGGCTCCTGGGGCGCTGCGCGGCTGATAACACGGTTATTATTAGCCGTGGCCTCGGGAGTCGCCGAGTTCATCCCAAACAACGGCCCTTCTGGGCGACAGGAGAGCACAGCCTCGGGGACCGCGGTGGCCGCCGCAGCTCCGTCACCGCCGAGCCCCAGGTCGGCCTCCCCCAGGGCCCCGCGCCTGGAAGCGAACGCCCGCGGCGCCCGTGCCCCTGCGCCCTCCCCGCGGGCACAGCCCCTGTCCCCGGCCTCCTCCCTGCCATGCCCCCGCCCAGCCCCGGACCCGAGGCTGGTGACCCGGCCTGCCCGGCTGCCCCGCGGGCCTGCTGGGCCCTGACTCCCGGCTTCCGCCTGGCGCCGTCCTCCTGCCTCCACTGTCCTCTCTCTCCTCTGCGGCATCCCATCCGCTTCCCCCCTTTTCAAGAAGTAAATAATAAAATAAATAAAGCTTTAAAAAACAAAAACAAAAACTTACCAAACCCGGGGAGTCCTCCCCGAGGACTTAGCTTTGCAGAAACTTACTGCCTCTTACTTGTTCAGTTGCTTTCTGAGGGTTCTTTAAATTGTGTGTATGTTTTTAAACCGCAAAATAAGGGTTCTTAAGTATTTTAGGTGCCTTCCCAGCCAAGTGGTGAGCTGGGACCCTCCTGATCCCCACGTGCTCTCTCATGGTGCCAAATCAGAAATAATGCCACCACCCCCCTCCCACCAGGTATAGAATATTTGTAGTCAAGTGGGCAAAGTGCACTAACCTTTAGAGTACAGCTCAATGTGTACTGACATAGGGATACAGGGCACCCATCACTCCACCTCCAAATCAAGATACAAAATGTTTCCAGCTTCCCAGCAGTTTCCTGGAGCCCTTTCCCAGTCAACGCCCACCTCCCCCCCAAGATACCTGCTATTTGACTTATTTGAACTTAAATGATCTTTTTTTTTTTTTTTTTTTAAGATTTATTTATTTTTTTTATTTATTTAATTCCCCCCCTCCCCTGGTTGTCTGTTCTTGGTGTCTGTTTGCTGTGTCTTGTTGTCTTGTTTCTTTGTCCGCTTCTGTTGTCGTCAGCGGCACGGGAAGTGTGGGCGGCGCCATTCCTGGGCAGGCTGCTCCTTCTTTTCACGCTGGGCGGCTTTCCTCATGGGCGCACTCCTTGCGCGTGGGGCTCCCCCACGCGGGGGACACCCTTGCGTGGCAGGGCACTCCTTGCGCGCATCAGTACTGTGCATGGCCAGCTCCACACGGGTCAAGGAGGCCCGGGGTTTGAACCGCGGACCTCCCATATGGTAGACGGACGCCCTAACCACTGGGCCAAAGTCCGTTTCCCTTAAATGATCTTAAATGTTTTTCATACCCACAAAGCACATAGCAAATGATTGGAAAAGACAGTTTGTACTTACACTGTATATTTTATATATATATATATATATATAATTTTCTCTTTTTTTTTTTTTTACAAAATAGGTTTTATAAATAAACCCCAGTGAATGTTGCACAGCCATCTACTCAATGGATTGGCTGTCCTTGAACCTTAAGGAGTGAATCGTGTTAGCCCAGGCTTGTGTTTCAGTAGCTTTTCTCCCTGCTGGATTTAAACCCAGTGGAAACCAAGTTAAGGGCAGGGCTGCTCCGTATATCAGTATGCCCACTGAGCCAAGGAGACCCATTTATTTTTAATTGAATTAAATTGCTCACAAAATGAAAGTAGCATACTTTCATTAATATTTAATTACATACAGTGTTAAACAATGATCACAAAGAAAACTTTGCAGCTTTTTTGTCTCTGCTTTTTTTTATTACTTTGTTCAACAAGATATTCTTATTAGCTGTTGATGCTTGGCGTTTAAGGGCCTTGCTCTTGTACTACTGGAGAAGAGCTTAATTGGCAGGACTCAGCTGAGGAGGCAGGTTGGCCGTGACGTTGGCCACGAGCTGTTTACGGGTGCGTACACTTATTTATGTACTAGCTCCAATTACTGGGGCAGTCAGGGGCTCCAGCAAGGAGAGACAAGCCCATGTTGGGAGTATCTTGAGGTCAACCCGCTATGCCTATTCCCCTAAGAAATTCTGTATAGAATAAGAAAAGATACTAGTTTTCTCAAAAGGGCATCCCAAAGGAAAAAGAGTCTATTTCTGTGTTTTGCGAGATTGTTCTCACACCACGGAGCAGAGCTCCTCAAACTTTAGAGCACCTAAGAATCTAGAGAAGGGCTTGTTAAAATACAGATTCCCTGGTCCCCTCGGTAGGGGCCTGAGAACCTGCATTTTCCCTGAGTGGGGACAGGGATGGATTCTAATACAGGTGATTGGAAGGCTGCCGCACTGAGAAATATCATCATAAAGGTATAAAACAGGGCCAAAGAGATCAGCTAGCCTTATTGTCCACAGTGGAACTCTTTTTCTTACTAAATCTTACACAGTGCCCTGATAGGTAAAATAAATAAAGGGATTGTTGTTGTGATTAAAATTATGATGGGGCCCTCTGGCTTCCTTTCTCCCCTTTGTGCCCCTTAGCCATTTTCTGGGGTTTGCAGCCATAGAGCCACTCTTGGAGGTTCAAGCATTTTTAATAATTAAATAACCATTTTTATACTAGTTAGGTAAATTCATAATGTCATGCAGGAATTGTTTAAGATTTATTTATCTAGAATTTATGCTCCCCAGTGTTAGTAGAGCTAGACTCATTTATAGTTTCCCTACATATGGTTCTTCTGTCCCTTTTATTTGAACATAAAATTAGCACAATTACTTGTTAAATGTATGTCCCAGAGATGTAAATCTTGGGTCTGTTCATGTGCTGTTGAGCCCGGGATCTCAGCGGAGATGCAGCACCTACTCTCCAGTTCACCAGACTCACCCAGGACAACTAACAAGGAGGTGATGATGGACAATGCCCATCCCAAGGAATAGAGAATGTCTGCAACTGCAAGCAAGAGAGTTCTACCCATCTGCCCCATGAGATCGAAACCCCTTCTCAATTAGAAACAGAGTGGGCATCACCATCCCCAAATCCTCAAGATTGGGGAATGAATAATGGACTAAAGTAGATTTATTATTGTTTTATTATAGACTTATTATTATTCTAGCACTAGAAGAAGTTTTATCATTGATATAAAGGCAGTGGTCACCAGAGATTCTGAGGGGAGGGAGAAGGAAGAATAGGTGTAACATGAGGGCATTTTGGGAACATTGGAATTGTCCTGCATAACATTGCAATGACACATACAGGCCATTATACCTTTTGTCATAACCTATAAAATTGTGCAGGGCAGAGTGTAAACTATAATGTAAACTATAGTCCACGGTTAATAGCAATGCTTCAGTATGTGCTCATCAATTGTAACAACTGTACCACACTAAGGAAGGATGTTGTCAATGTGGGTAAGTGTGGGAGGGGCAGGGGTAGGGCATAAGGGAATCCCTTATATTTTTTATGTAACATTTATATAATCTAAAGCTTCTTTAAAAAAAAAAAAGGGGGAAGCAGACTTGGCCCAGTGGTTAGGGCATCTGCCTACCACATGGGAGGTCCACGGTTCAAACCCTGGGCCTCCTTGACTCCTTGACCCATGGAGCTGGCCCATGCGCAGTGCTGATGCACGCAAGGAGTGCCCTGCCATGCAGGGGTGTCCCCCATGTAGGGGAACCCCACGCACAAGGAGTGCGCCCCGTAAGGAGAGCTGCCCAGCGTGAAAGAAAGTACAGCCTGCCCAGGAATGGCACTGCACACACAGAGAGCTGACACAGCAAGAATACGCAACAAAAAGAAACACAGATAACCATGCTGCTGATAAGGATAGAAGGGGTCACAGAAGAACACACAGTGAATGGACACAGAGAGCAGACAACTGGGGGAGGGAGGGGAGAAAAATAAAATTAAAAAAAAAAATTAAAAATTTAAAAAAAGATTTATCCAGAGATAAAATAGACTCTCAGGGAATTAGTATAGAATTCTTTGTCATATGAGGAATCTAAGCAGTCATGGACAGCCACTTGGCAAGGATGTTCATCTGTTCATTCATTCATCAGCAAAAACTTACTGAAAGACCAGTCTGCAGTGGACAAGTCTGAGGCTACAGCAGTGGGCAAGGTAGACGAAGGCCTGCTCTCACCAGTGTTCCAGTGGTGGGACAGAGATGGTCGACAAGGAAACAACACATGAAGCCTATGGAGGGAAGAAAAGGGAGTAACATGTTTGTCAGGCAAGATTTCTCAGAAGTGGTATAATTTCAACTGAGACCTCAATAATATATATAAGAGGGAGGCCTGGCTGGGAGAACCAAGGAAAAAATCATTTTATGTAGAAGAGAAAGTGCCAGAACTCCGAGGTAGCAATGAGTCCAGCATACTTGAAGAGAGAAGAAAGTACAGTGACAGCATAGTTAGCGTATTGTGTAAGTTGTGGGCAGAAAGACTGGCAGGGGATAGATAAAACTCCAAGCCCAGGAGTTGGATGAAAAGGCCCATTCTAGCTTTTAGTATGTCCTTGTACCAGGTGACTGTGGCAGGTTGTATTTTCCAAAGGTAGCACAACAATATCTCCTACCTCATGCTCTCTTCTGCAATATGGTTTTGCCCTACCTCAAGAAAAGGTGGAGTTTATTTCTCCTCCCTCTTGAATACGAGTGGGCTCTGTGACTGCCAGTCCAGTAGAACACAGCCAAAGTGGTGGTATGCCAGTTCTAGGCATGGTTCTTAACTGGTCTGGAAGGTTTTGGAGGGCTCATGCTTGGGACACTCCTCGAAACCCAGCATCACGCTGCGGAGAACCCAAGCCACGTGAAGAGACAATGTGTAGGCACTCTGGTTGACTTATCTAACTGAACCCCCAGTCAATAGTCGCATCAACTGCCAGCCAGGAGAGGAAGCCATCTTGGATAACCAACCCCACTGAGCCTTCAATGGCTGCAGCTCCAGCTAACACCTGACTGCAAATGAGAAATCCCAAGTGAGAACTACCCAGTCAATGCTCAGGAAACAGAGAGCTGGTAATAAATTGTTGCTATAGATCATTATATTTTGGGATGGATGGTTATTCAGGAATAGATATCCAGACCAGTGGCCATTCAACCCCAAGATGCTCAGATGCTATAAGTGTGAACTGCCTGCTAGGATGGCTCTCTTTCCCCCTCTATCATGTTGCCACAGAACCTCTTGGTGGACAATTTCTGAACCAATGTGAATTCAAGAAGGGCTTTTGAGACAACACACTTTCAAAATCTAAGTTGGTTTCACTTTGATGTGAATAACTCCTTGCCTGTGCTATCCCAAGAATTTGATAGTTTTAGTATTCTAAAATTCCCTTCTTTGATTATATGCTCCTCTTACTGTAGGGGCTTGAGTATCACAGAGCAAATGAGAGCTCGAGTTCAGAAAACCCTTCTAAAAGTTATTTTTGTTTGGGGAGAGAAGAGTACTTTGGATTAGCTGTACAGCCCAGGATTAATTGGTAAGTCCTGGTCTTTGGTTTCAGAAAGAGGCTGGGGTTGATTTCCTGGTCTACTTCCTGATTGTAGAATTTTGGTTTAAATAACTTAAACCTCCTGAGTCTGTTTCCTCATCCAGAAACTGGGAGAATAATACTGAACAGTGGTGGAGAGGTGGATAAATGAGATTTTTTCAAAGTGTCTGGCACACAGCAGAAAACCGTTCTTTCCATCCCATTCTCCATTCCTCTCTGGTTTCCCCCTCCCCCTCTGCCCCTCTAAGATGGGACACAGCTTTGGAGTGTAAGAAAAGGGCTGGATAACCAACCGAGAAAGCTACAAGAGTCTGAAGTCCCACAAGCCTGACTCTTGGCTTATTCAGAGAGGTCAAAGGAGAGCAAAGTTCCCTCTAAAACCCTTGGAGGTTTGTGTTTCTCCCTTTGCTGAGTGATTCATGATTTTAGGGCCATTTTGGGGTTATTGTTAATTGGCCTTTTAGTTTACAAAGCACTTTCACATACCTTCTTGCATTTGATCTTCGAATAACCATAGGATGGTCATTATTTTCCTCATTCTGCAGATGAGCCAAGTGAAGCTCACAATGGTTAAGAAATGAGACCACAAACAGAGAGTAAGAGGCAATGTCTTAACTTGAATCCAACGATCTTGCTCCTCTGTCAGTGCTGCTCCACTGGTCTCATGCTGTCTCCTGAAGCTAATTGTCAAATTGGGAATGCCAATGGCTGCTCATCAAGAGATATCTATTATGTGCAAATTTTAAAAAGACACTTCTGGGACTAGAAAAATAAGTTAAAATCCTACCAACTCCTTCTGTAATGAAATTGCCATTTAGGATAGTGATGAGAAAAGAGATTCCTGCCTGTCTGTGTCTATCTTTCCAGCTTTCTTCTTTAGGACTCTGATTCCAACAATTCCAATTGCCCCACTAGGACTCGCACCACTTGATACTACCATCATTTCACTGTCACTAACTTCACTTGTGCTCCTCTTTCCCTTCTCCCCTAGTTAAGATTCTAAGGTCCATGATCAGGGTAACTCCCATTGTAACATTCTAACTCTGTTGCCCCTTTTCTCCTCATCTGCCTTGTCTGACAAGTCCCTAATGTTGGTAAAATTCAACTCGTGCTCTCCACAGCACCTCCACCTCCTGGATGAACACGGCTGGAGAAAAATGCATTTCTAGGGTAAGTGACCTCAGTTTAAGTTCAGGATGACTGACTGCCATTTGGACCCAATGTTGGCCACCAGGTCTAGTATGAGCCTCTACTCTATGCACGTTCCTTCTCTCCTAGACAATTAATTCACATCTTTGCTTCTTTCTTCAAATCTCCAACAACTCCCCTCCCGTCCATGCACAGTACTGATGGAGGGGCTTCTTAATTCATTGAGAAAGTATTGGCATCAGAAGAGAAATTCCATAAACTTTACAACCCATAGCTACCCAACTATCTGCCTCTGTGCCAAAACTCCACGTTTGATGTACATGCCCTAGAAATGTGTCTGGCTCAGAGTGGGCACTCCATAAATAATTGTTAAATGGATCAGCAAATGAAATGAGTGGGGGTCTTAAAAGTTAGGTTGAAGTAGCTTGGAATAAATATGATAGGAAATAATCTGTAGAAGATTTTGAGTAGAAGAATTTATTGACTATGGTATCTGAGGAAAATGAGTTACCCTAATGACTGCAATAACTTCTGTACCCTCCGTCTTATCTCCATTTAATTTTTTACCTAGCAAATTTATGGGTTTCCTTCTAAACCCAACATAGCCTTCAGCCATGCTTAACTGTCTCTGACTCCTCAGGCTAGAATGAACCCCCAAATGTTCTGGAAGTCCTTCTTCTGTGCCATCGGTTTTGTTCCACCTTCTATCACACGGATTACTAAAGAGGTCTTATGTGCTCATCTCCTGTACAATCTGAAGGCTCCTTTAGATCAGGGATGGCAATGTCTGTTTCCTGTAACTCCTTCACCCAGCAATAAATGTGGCATAAGCACCCAACAAGTAGTTCATTTCAATAATTTTGAAGGACTTAATAAATTCTATTAAGTTGAGAAAGAACTTATTGCCAAGAAAATTTACATTCCAGGACTTAAAAGAATGTGTAAATTAGGTAATTGTAGCACTATCTGAGATTTTGGAAGAACTAGAGGAAATGAGATGTACCAGAAGATCATATTTGAGCAATTTTGGTCCTAAACTAAAATATATATATATATATGAATTAGAGAACTATAGACCTGTGTGTTTCACAATATGGTGCTGTAACAGATTATCCTAGGGAAATTCCTAAAAGGGGACGCCATGTTCACCAAGAACTATGGTGGGTTCACAAAGCGCAAGCCGTACTAGAATAATCCCATGTTTGTCTTTACAGGGAAACTAGACTCGTGGGTGTGGTGCTTGCAGTTGAGGCATTGGATAAGGTGCCTCATTCTTGAGATGAGATGGAGAGAGAAGATGCAGAGGGAGGGAGAATAATGTGGCAGTTAAAAACAGGTTAAATCACAGTTCTATCGTCTAATTATGCAGCTTTGAGCAAGTTACTTAGACTTTCAGAACTTTAATATCCTAATCTATAAAATGGGGATTGTTGGATTTGTTTCTACATAAGGATTGTCATGACAGTTAAATAAGACAATATAGGTAAAGTTTTTCATGGTGACAGATACAAAGAAAGGGATCTGTATGTGGTGTATATGCGAGTGTGCAGTAGGGTCACAGGCTGAAATGTGGCTTTTGCTGTCTGATGAATGCTAAAACCAGGCTGAGGAAGCTTAAGGGAGAGAATTCATCCTAAGAAAAGAGGAAAGCAAGAATGAACTTGACTAGAAAACAGACTTAGTGCTGAAGGTAGAGTGCAAATATGACTTGGTTTCTGGTCCAGCCAAGGAGCTCATGCCTGGGTCCTAGAGAGAGAGATTATTCGTGTAAACTGAGAAAAAATTTAAAAATCATGCCAAAATTTATTAAGATACCTGGCATCCAAGAAACACTGACCTGGGACCCTTCCAACAAATTATAGCTCAAAGCCAAGAGAAAGTTGGTCTCCTAAAGCCTGCCACAAACCACAGCTCCCACTGGCAAATTGAGGACTTCATTGCTGCAATAGTGGTATCTGACAAGAACTGGCAAAAGCAGGAACAGTGCTGGATGGGAAATTGTTGTGCCTCATGGAGGATGGCAGTGGTTCCTAGCAGAGGCAGCTGGTGTTATACCAGCTGTGGTACTAGCTGTGCTCACCAAAAGCAAGAGTACTCAGCAGAAGGGGCAATGATGCCTGGTGAATAGGACAAAGGTGACTGAAAGAATGGATATATTAGCAAATGTGAGAAACCATTGGGGGCATTGAGAAGAATTGTATTTGCAGGACAAGGTGGGAGGGGAGTGAGGAGAAAGGACAGAAAGTTTCTCTTGGACTGGAGGGTTTGCCGAAGTAGGGGAAGGCATAACTCTCCCAGTGAGTGATGTTTGTATTCTAGGGGGACCTATTGTACTGAAAGCTGATGGAAAAAACTGGGAAAAATGTGGTTTCCTAAAGAAAATATGGTATATTAGTAACTGGTTGAATGTCAGTGGCCAAAGGAGGTTAAGTTACAGGATTGACATCAGTCAAGAGAGGGAGTTGTAGAAGTACACCGTGTACTCTATCCTCAACCATACTTTGTTTTATTTCTTCAAACTTTATATCAATGGTTTAGATAAACTTGTGACGAGCACATTTATCAAATTTACTATTGTGAAAAGGAGAACTACTAATAATGATAGCTGGTATCAAGCTCTTATTATGTGCCAAGTACATGTGGCTTAGCAGCAACATGTGTGAAAGAGAGTTTATCACAACAAGCTCAATATTAAAAAATTATTTGGAATGACCACACACACATACACATACAAACCCATGTGTTTTTAAGATCCACTAATAATAGCTCATGTCTAAAATTAGGGAGATGATAGATCTGTCTTATTCTATAATATTTAGAGCACACATGAAATATGTTATCCAGATGCTATGTTTAAAAAAGAAATAGTATAGTCTAAAGAAGGTAAGTAGGCTAGAAAAAGGACTCAAAACCAAGTCCAAGGAAGCACTGTTGAAAGCAATGAAAATTTTTAGCGTGGAGAAGGAAAGACTCAGTGGAAAAACAGAGTAGTTATCTTCAAGTACAGTACTCATCATGTGGAAGAGTGATTAGAGTTGTTTTGGAGGACCCCACGGGGGTAGAACTTGGACTAGAAGATGAAGATGTGTGACATTAGAATGGACAGCTTCAAGAGGCAGTGAGGTTTGTTTTCCATTGGAGGTATTTGACTGCAGCCTGCACAACGACTCAACAAGGACATCACAGAGGGCATTTCAGGATTTGAGTGGGGTTCAGCCAAAGGGCCCCTTCTCACTTGTAGATGTTCAGACTTGCTCATTGGCCTCTGAGGGGTCATGATGTGCCTGAGGTAATTTCACTATCATCTCTGATCCCTTCATTAGGCAGAAGAGGTGTGTCAGCTGTGCTCACACAAAAAATTAGAACTTTTAGAAAAGCCATGGAAATGTGAAATCTCAGTCAACATTCTATTTTCTTTGTAAAGGTATTTATAGTTCCAAAATTTTCAAGATATAAAATTAAAGCAGAATCACAAACTTTGGTATGGGCCAACTGATGCCAACACTTCAATATCAATATGGGGCTGACATGCAAGGGAGGGTCACCATACTACCACCTCACCTCTCAACCCATGGCCCCCAGAGGACTTGAATCAGATCATTCCCAGGCTGAGACAAAACAGCCCTCTGCATGCTCTGTATTTTCTTCGTATTGTAGCTATCTGAATCTGTATCCTTCTTGTCCCTATAGACTGCAGACATTCAGAGTTAGGAATATGTGTGAAATAGCTTTAGATCCCACAAAGCTCCTAGTACAGGCCTTTATATACAGATAGTGCCTAATGAATATTTACTGAATCAATGAATCATTGCTTTTTACTTCACGGTTCCCAAAGAAAATCAGTCAATGAGATTATTTGGTAATTTGTGTGCATGTGCAGAATCATATGTAATCATATATTTTGAACCTTACCAAGTTCAATCTACCTGTTGGGATGAATTTTCGTAGTTTAGTTATTTGTGTTGAAAGATAAACTACAGAGTGGAAAACAACAACAACAACAACAATTCCCATTTCTAAGGGAAATTAACCTAATCTGAATTAAATTTATCTTTCATTTATTGGGAACCTATTACATGGCAGTCATGAGTTCAGGTGCCATAGAGATTACAAAGACACAAAGATAACTAAGATGTGAGACCAACTTGTAAGATGCTTTTAATATTGTGGACAATGAGACAGAAAAACTGTTTTAAGAGTCCTTAACAGGGAAACGGACTTTGGCCCAGTGGTTAGGGCGTCCGTCTACCATATGGGAGGTCCGCAGTTCAAACCCCGGGCCTCCTCGACCCGTGTGGAGCTGGCCATGAGCAGTGCTGATGCGCGCAAGGAGTGCCTTGCCACGCAAGGGTGTCCCCCGCGTGGGGGAGCCCCACGCGCAAGGAGTGCACCCATAAGGAGAGCCGCCCAGCGTGAAAAGAAAGTGCAGCCTGCCCAGGAATGGCGCCGCCCACACTTCCCGTGCCGCTGATGACAACAGAAGCGGACAAAGAAACAAAAGCAGACAAAGAAACAAGACGCAACAAATAGACACCAAGAACAGACAACCAGGGGAGGGGGGGAAATTAAATAAATAAATAAATCTTTAAAAAAAAAAAAAAAAAAGAGTCCTTAACAGTCAGAACCACTTTTGTGCCTAAGAAATGGCGGGAACTTTAAGTTGCAAAGAAGGTAGGAGACAATGAGAGAGAGAACCCAGAAACAGGAGTAAAAGGATTGGCTGGTGAATATTCCCTAATGACATAACTAAATACTTAAAACAGTGAAGTTGAATATTTAGTTTTTAGTGATCTGCTCTGTAGGCAATCACACGAGCCCTTTGTTGTTACTACTGAAATCTTCATTAAACTCTGCTCCACTAAAACTTTGTTGGGTGAGAGATTTTTGAGGTAAAAAAGAGGAGTCACATTTCATTTTGGGGTCTATATGGGGTACAAAATGTAATCAGCTACACAAGGTGAAAGGTGAAATAGTTTGAAGATTCATCAGAAGCAGCAAAAAAGATCCTGAGTGACTACCTGAAATGTAATATCCTCAGAAAACTCTGGAAACAATGGGAGAGACCATTTCCTCCCAAATGGAGAAAGGAGACTTGAGTTGATTTTTGCTTAAATCTAAAAGTCCTAGGCAATCCTAGTAGCAAAGGGCTTGAGGTCAGACAAGCCGTTGATATATTGTTTTACAAAGAAAAGAGAAATCAATTTGGTAAAATATTCAGATGTGAGCAGGGAAATAAAAAAGAAGAATTCAAAGATATTCTAGTCTCCTTTTAGGCAATGGAAGACAATGGTAGATGACATTGATATATGGCAAAGGAACAAGTGATTTAAGAGTATGCTTTGGACCCAATAAATTAGCAATAATGGCAGCATATTTTAAAGGAGCTATCCTAGAGGAAGTCGGTAGTACAGGGCCAGAGCTATGTAAGATTTGGGGGTCTAAAAATAAGTTTTACGTTAGAGGTGATAATGGAAGTCATGAAATGGAAACCTTTAGAAAGATTGATGTGTGATATCCAAAATTAATAGGTGGTAGAAAGCCAAAGATAGTTGGGGAGAAAGAGGAGACGGGAAGCTAGGAGAGCCAAGAAGCTACTACAATGGATGCCCAGGAAGAAAGGGCCTTCAATAATGATTGATCAACAGTATCAAATGCAACAAAGATAACAGGGAGGAAATAGATAAGGAAAAGCCTATTGGGTTTGTAGTACATGCCTGCAAAAACATTTTGCTTTTATATAAAGATGTACAAGATTCAAACATTATGAACATTATCAAATAATAATCCTGTTGTGAGAAATTCAGAGGCTATGGAAAATATTAATGCTCTTAAAGACATGTTGCTAATGAGTTTACAATCTAAAAGGTAAGGGAAAGATTTGACCAACACAAACATACACAGATGGAATAATCATGGTGGTATTTGCATAGTATGAGATATTCCCAAGTTCCAGCTTGTGAGGCTCTAAAACAAAAACTGATGAAAAATACGGTTGAATTCAATCCAAAAAATGGGATTGTTGCTTAGGGTTCAATATATCAAGATAAACCTGGTGACTAAGCAAAAAGAACTGAAACAGAATAGCTAGACACGTCCAGAAAGGCACTAGTATTTTGACTCCCCTCAAATCAGTAGCACTTAAAAACCTAGTAGGAAATTGGCAATTTATATATCTGATTGCTGATGCTTTTCATAAAAATAACCCTTATTCTGATGATTTTACATTCCTATTCTTCAATATTCACCCCTCTCTGCCCCTACCTTCTCCTGAGAATTTCTTCGGTGCCCTGTGCCTCTAGGGTGCTACCAAGTTGCTCTACCCCTCTTTCTTTCTTTTCTTTTAATGTAAAGATTAATTTAATTTATTTCTCTCCCCTTGCCCCCTCCCCCTGCCCTCTCCTTCCCCCTTCCTCCCTTCTCCCCCCTTCCCCCATTGTCTGCTCTTTTGTGTGTTTGTTCTTCTGTGTCCGCTTGCATTCTCGGCGGCACTGGGAATCTGTGTCTCTTTTTTGTTGCATCATCTAGCTGTGTCAGCTGTGTGTGTGTGTGGTGCCACTCCTGGGTGGGCTGCCCTTTTTGCATGGGGCAGCTCTCCTTGTGGGGCTCACTTTTTGTGCGTGGGGGTCCCCTACGTGGGGGACACCCCTGTGTGGCATGGCACTCCTTGCATGCGGCAGCACTGCATGTGGGCCAGTTCATTACGCCGGTCAGGAGGCCCAGGATTTCAATCCTGGACCGCCTATATGGTAGGCAGACACTCTGTCAGTTGAGCCACATCTGCTTCCCCTCTACCCCCTCTTTCTTCTCCAATCTCCTTTCCTTTCTTCTCTACCCCCAAATTCTTATTCATTTCTTTGTTCTTATACATAGAATTCTAGCTAATTTTGCAATTTCTCTTTTTGATAGGTCATCTTTCAGTATGTGGGAACATGGTAAACAGTTGCATGGAACTTATGGAAGGAAGAAACTAAAATTGAATCACAACCTTTTCTATTTTCTATAATTAGGATTCTACTGAGGCTCTGTCTGCTTGTTGATAATGTGCGGTGGTGACCTTGACCATGTACCTAGTAGGTCTCCAACCCCAGGGAGCATAACCATCCCAGGGCCCCATCAGCTGTGCTCTGAAATATATCACCTCGTTCCCACCATGACAGGCTTCCCCCGGGCTGCTCCTAGCCAGTGACTGAGTGTGGCAGGGATACAGAGGCAGGTGGACCCTGGCAGACACCAGATGCCTCTGCAGATTTTGGTTTGATAACTATGACATCTTTTTGCTCCTTTCCTTAGACAGCACAGAAGACTAGGACACTTCTACCCAACCTAATCTCCTTCTCTCCATCTATTGGGGTCAATCTGGCATTACCATTTGACAACTCTTCACCTTTCCCTGATGAAAATCACAGGCATTTCCCCCAGCAAAATTACTGCACACTTAATCCTATCTTGATATCTGTTTCTTGGAGGACTTGGGCTAACACAGATACCTAACTGAAGTAAGACTTGCAATGCCTGTGGCCCTAAACCTTGTTATTCCTGCCAGCATTTGGTTCTGTTCACACAGCCCACCTCAAAATTGTTGAATGAAAGCGACCTGATTTGCAATGACGTGTGGGGTTGTGATGGCTAAACAAGGAAATCTGGTGAGGAATCAACAAGATATTTCTTGAGATTTGTGATTAGAAATTCAAATGCTGGAAGACCTTGCTGAAACCTTACACTTAACTACACTCACTTTGCATTGTATTTCCCTCTCTATTCACGTTTCACACAAGAGATAGGACTGAGTGAATTGACATTGGTTGGGCCTGATTCTCTGATCTCTTAACAGCTTCCTTCAACATTGCCAACACAGTTGAAGGAAAAGGCTGTCTCAGGATGACTATAAAATTGTCCTGACTCAGAGTAGAGAAAGCTAGAAATTTGGTATGCTACAAATGATCTATAAAGGAGTGAGATAAAATTTTTCACTTATCAGCTCGGCAAATATTTAAAAGATTGATCTCATTCAGTGTTGGTGAGCGGATGAGGAAACAAGCAACCTCTTTATACTTGCTAAGAGTGTAAACAGGTGCAAATTTTTAATAAGGTTAATTTTTCAGGCTCTAACAAAATTAAAGATGGACACAAAGCATGGTCAAGGAATCCCATTTTGGAAACTTCCTTCAGTAATTTTTGTACAGGAATAGAAAGATCTATATGCAATGATTATTGCAGCTAATTATAGGGTTGTTTGCAATAACACAACACAGGAAGCAACCAAAGTGGCTAGGAAGATGAGAGACTGATTAAATAAATTAAAGAACATTCATACCATGGCATATTATGTAGTTGTTATCATGGCCGCCACTAGCCCAGAGAGCAGGTTTGCACGCATTAATAAAAGATACCTCCTCTCAGCAAACAAAGCCACATGCCAGGAAGCATGAATTGATGAACGGAATGTGGGCTGGATTTTAGCTCTCAATTGGAAAAATACTTTACAACTCTGGTTGTGAAAAATAATGAGATAATGTTATGTATAATGCCATGGGAGGCTGTCTACTGTACTGTTAACACCTCCCCCCACCCCAAGAAAAGAAAAACTTGAAGGAAAGTTGGAGAATATATTATTGCTGTGTAATTAATCTCCCCAAAACTTAGTGTCTTAAAAGAAATATCATCTCACTTTCTGTGGGTCAGGGTTCCTGGTGCAGTGTCACAGGATCTTCTGGTTCAGGGCTTCTCACCAGGCTGAAGCAAAGGTGTTGGCTGGGGCTGTAGTCATCTCAGGGCTCGGCTGGGGAAGGATCTGCTTCCAAACTCATTCAGGAACCTGGGCGAGACTTAGTTCCTTGTCTGCTGTTGGACTTAGTTTCTTGTCTGCTGTTGGACTTAGTTCCTTGTCTGCTGTTGGACTGCTGTCTGCTTAGTTCCTTGTCTGCTGCCTCAGTTCCTTGATGGCTGGTGACTGGTCTCTTACCACATGGGCATCCCCATAAGGCAGCTCCCAACATGGCACCTGGCTTCCATCAGCGTGAACGAGCAAGAAGAGTCACAGAGATGGTAGGAAGATGGAAGCCATAGTCTTTTATAACCTTGTCTTGGAGGAGACCTCCCATCATTTTGTCATATTCTCATTGTTAGAGACAAGTCACTAGCTGCGGCCCATACATGAGGGGAAGGGATTGTACCGGGACATGAATACCAGGTAGCTGGGGCCGTTTGGGACCATTTTAGAAGGTGCTGACCAAAGCAGGTAGGCATTAAACTGTAAATATGCAATTGGTTATCTCAGAAGCAGATCATTGGAGGAGGTGTTTTTAAAAAGTGTTATTTTAAACTTAAACATTGCAAGAATAGTACCATGAACATTACCCCTTTACCCAGATTCACCAATTATTGACATTTTGTTCCATTGCTTTTCATTCTTTCTCTCTACATTTGTTATATATGCACGCATACTACTTTTTCTTTCTGAACCATTTGAGAGTAAGCTAGAGATATCATGTCCCTTTAAGACGCCTTAATATTTCACTGTGTGTTTTCGAATTACGCATTCTCTTATGTAACACAGTAAAATATCAAAATCAGGAAATTTAGCATGAATACAATATTCTTAGATAGTCCATATTCACATTTCACCAAATTTTCCAGGAATTCCTTTTTAGCTATCTTTTCTATCTTTTCTTTCTTTGTTCACGATCTGAGCAGGACCAAACATTGCATTTAGTTATCATAGCTCTCTAGTTTCATTTATCTGGAAGTTTCACAACCTTTCTGTGTATTTTTTGACCTTGATATTTTTGGAGAGTACAGGCCAGTTATTTTGTCAAATATCCCTGAACTTGGGTTTGATTGGTGTTTTGTCATAACTAGGTTTGTTATACCTTCTTTTTCGGCAGGAATATCACAAAAGGGTTGTGGGGAAGGGCTGCTTTTAATAAACATGAACTATTTGAGTTTGTTATAAGGAAAATCTAGTTTTGTGATTCAACCTGAAGATTTTAATAAGGAAAAAACCCTCTCTGTCTCCATTATCACCGTTTGTATTACTCTTTCCATTATAAATTACAGGATGAGGCTCTTGGAGTTTCAACGGATGCTGACTGCCACTTATTTATTCTTAAATAAGTGATCCTTGTGATCATAGCTCTTTTAGATGCTCTAAAGAAAAAACAAAGCAAAACAGACAGTTGTTGGCAGACATCAGTTCAATAAATAAATACTTTGAAAATGAAATCTTAACACAAGGAATGCCTTACTAATCTTTAATGACTATCAACTGTGATGTCAGTTACAGCTGGGAATGTCAGCAAAAATTCAGCTGTGGTTCTCGCCAACATTACCTGGCCAATGATAACATGAGAGAATCAGTTAATCTTCAAAGGACAAGGAGAACTTTCTAATTTTAGACCCTGTATTTATTAGCACTTCACATGAATGGGTGATTACTTTTAAACACTGCAGCTAGAAGAATGATAATGAAATTTTGGCAGCTTCATTTCCGATGAGGAGGAGAAGAAAGGAAAAAGATTGAACGAGGAGGAAATCACACTTTAGACTGAATCTGAGAAAGCATCTCAATCCAAGATGTGTTGCTTATCCATGGGCCTTCAATGTCTTCTTTTTCTCCTATCTTGCAGCCTGGTCCTGGGACCTCAGCCTTCTGAATAAAAACCTCCCAGGTAGAACACACATTGCAGATCAGCAATAAAGTCAAGGAGTATTTGGCCAGCTTTTGATATCACAGCAGGAAAGGACAAAGGAACCTTTTCTAGAATGTTTCCATGGGCACCCAGCCCTTGAACTCATGCTGTCCTCCTTGCACCATTAGCCACCCTGATCCAGGCATCAGCTTCAGTGCTGTATAGTTCTGCCCATCAGGAACACTGGTTTCTGAGCTTGGATCGCCTGGCGTGCTTGCACGCAGTTGTCACTCTCTTTCTCGCTCATGCATACTGTGCAGAATTCTTGACCTCCATTGGCACAATTTCCTAATATTCTCTTCCCCAACTGGCTCAGTGCTTGGTTGGGAGCCACTGCACTCACTTTCCACCCTCTTAATCCTCGTCTTCTTATCCAATTTTCTCCCCTTCTCCTTACCAGGAGCCTCTGGGGAAGGGATTGTTTTGGCTGGAATTTGACAAGGCACAGGTGGTTTTACCAGCTGCAAGTTCTTTAGTTCTTGTTGGCTGCCCACCAACTCTTGGTCTTTTCACAGTTCTTTCAGTGGTGGTAGTGGAGGAGGAGGAGGGGCAGGGAGGGGCATAGGTCCTCAATGTTATTGTTCAACATCGGCAGCTGTCTCAGGTTGGCGTTGAGTCCAGAGCGTTTCTTCAGGAAGGTTCCCTGTCCCCAGCCCCCCCAGGTGTTTCCCCCTTGAGACCGGAGAGAAGCTGAAGGGAACAGTCACAAAAATGGCAGGTCCCGTGTGCCTGGGTCAGTGAGCCCGGGGTCCGAGGGTACGGGGACAAGCCTGCCCCCCTCTCCACACGCCCCTGCTCCAGAGGAGCCTGGCTCCCACTCTCAGATCGCCACCACTTGTAGCCTCAGAAATTCAGGCTCAGACTCGGCTGCCTGCCTCTCTACTCCCCGGCTGGTCTGAGTCCAATGACACCGGCTTCGTCTCCCAAAATAGACGAAAATAATCCTCAGCTCGGTCTCTCAAATGCCTCTTTTTGAGGAAAGAAAAAAGGAACTTAAAACTTAAAAGAGTTTTTCCTTCTTCCTTTTCCTCTCCAAGCATCTTTTTGATAGCAACAATAAAACACTTGAACGTGCTGTTTGACCTCCGGTGCCACCCCGTTCGCTGCTCTCTTCTCAGCCCTTTTTTATTTTGAAAACATCAATTTGACCCCTTTCCTTAGTACGGTTTCAAGCCCCTGCTCATGTTTCTTCAGCCTTTCCTTCCTGTGAGGCTCTGCTTGAAAAGCTTGGTTCTGTTCTCGCCTTGATGTGTGTGGGCACTCGCCTCCCCCATTAATCTGACCCATGTGAGAGGGGAATCTAAAATGGCCCTTTATTGGTTAATTCATCTCCCCCTTCTTTCTTCCTCATTTCTTCTGATCCTTCTGCTTCGCTTCTCCTTGCCCTCCTCCTCCCTAATTGCCTCCTCCCTCAGCGCTAGACCTTCTGGGATCTTCGCGTTGGCCTTAACCGTTGATTAGGTCCAAGGGCTGTTTGGGAAACTCCATGGGGCATGGGGTGGGTGGGGTGGGGGGTGTAGGGGACACAGGTGAGGCCACCAGGCATTTTCAGGGACTCTGACATCACAGCATATTCCTCCAGCCCCTTCCCAACTGCATAAAGTGCCCGATCCTCTCTCAGTCCCTGAGAAAATTGCTTGACTCTCCCCTGGGATTTCCATGTCGAATCTCCTCTCTCACCCTTTTGGTCAATCCTGAGATTTTCATCTGTCACACGATTATTCCATGTCCTTCTCAGTTCTGGTTTGTAAAAGAAAGCGATGGGAGGCACAGCTCGGATAAGTTTGTGTGAATTGAGTTGGGGTCTCCCAGTCCAGAGCAGCTCCTGCAGGCCTATCAGCCCATGCGCTGGGTGATAATGCTTTGTTGATATTCCACCTCCGTCTGTTTGCTTTGCACACAGAGCATTTCTTTCAAACCCAAGCAGTCCGAAATGAAGTGCGGCGCAATACAAAGGTAGAGGTGTGGGGTATGTGTTTGGGGACAGCGGGATGAGAGGGGAAACACAGTGTTTCCACATTCCAGACTTTCCTGGGGGGTGGGCACAGAGGTGCTACTACTGTGAAGTATGGATTCCCAGAATCTCAGAGACAACCATTGGGGAGGATAACTATAAACAGGCGTTCAGAAGCCCAGTATAAATAAATGATTTTTGGATTACCCACTGCTTTGGAATTTCTAACCCTCTTTATTTATTTATTTATTTTTATCTTCTTCAGCCAGAACAACTAGGAATGGAAATTATTTGCTTTGGCCAGCACTGGCAATTTTTTTTTTAAACCTTAGTTCCATTTTATATGGCTCTGCAAAATATTCATCATACTTAGGAGATGCTGGCTACACCTGTCAATTCATAGAGAAAGTCTGCCTCTTTCCTCTCTGCCTCTCTTTGCTTCAAGGGCCTAGCAATGCTAGTTTTTAGCAATCCTCTTTTTCCCAGTAAGAGCTCACATCCAATCTGAATGCTAAATAATGTTGTCACGAGGTTGCATGGGCACTGGTTAAGATCTATGCCCATACTATAATGAATCTCTCTTCTATATAACTGGTACTGTGGCCAAAATTGGTGAACAGCCCATCCTCGAGGGAGCGGTGGGAGGAGACTGGAATATTGTGTTGGATTCTGTCCTGGACATATCTTCGGCTAGACTCCTGGAGCAGTTTAAATCAAGGGCTGGGCTGAGCAGGTCTGCATGGCTTTCAAATGACAGATTTATGGAGGGAGGCCTAATTAGATCATGGTAATTTGTAGAACGACAGTATCTTTTGCTCAAGATCTCAAAGCAAATTTCTGCCTTGGTAAGTAGGCAAAACAAAGATCTGTGAATATCAAGGAATGTTCTCAATGTCACAAAATAAACCCTCGGACAGCCTGGGAGGATGGTTGCACCTTGCATTTGTAAAACACACTCCAGTTTAACTGCCCGATTGTATAATTTCCTCTCATTTGAGTCTTATGGAATCCTTTGTGGTAGGAATGACAGGCCCTGTTTTTCCCATTTTAGAGAACGAAGAAATGGAGGTATTGACAGGCTCAGCGACCTGCCCAAGACCACATACTCCACAGTGGGATTGATTTTTTACATACCCCACGTGGCTTGACAGGGCTCCTGACAAAGGCTTAAGAAATGAAGTGGCGTAACTCTAAACAGCGAGGTCAGGAGGAAACCTCAAAATTCTGAGACTCCGATTCTAATGACTCGGCTCTGGTTGTGGAATTCAGATCACCGAGGAGCCCAACTGGGGGGCAGTCCCAGGAGGGCCAGGGATTCCCCCGAGGCAAAGGCTCAATGCAGATGGCGAAGCAGGGCGCTACAAGTCCACGGAAGCCTGGGGTCTGCACTGAAAAGATGGGTTATATGTGCGCAGCCTTGAGGGGCCTGTGGTGACATCTCGGTCCTTTTGTCCTAAGTACAAACAAAAGAGGAGAGCCCTCCAGGAGCAGGCGCAGTCATAGACAGAATTCCTGGACAGCTTCCCCATGATGCCTCTCCTCTCCTGGATCACCAGAATTGGCCTGACCTGCTCCGTGAGTTCTCCATTCCAGGGACCGTTCATTGATTACGTCGTTGGGAAACCTCTTCCTGTTGGCTCTCACGACTGATTATGGTGATGCATAGACTTTGCCTTCAAGCAGCTTACACTCCAATAAGCGGGCTAAAATATGTGCCTAAATAATCATGTGCAAGGTACAAGGTGATGCGTGTACAAAAAAGGCCTTCCCGGGTTTCTTGCTACACTAGCTTGTAATGGACATTCATCTGGGTCTTTTGTAAGGGACAGACTCCGACTCTTTTTAGTTTCCCCAGCAGGACTCTGCACATGGCTGATAAATAATTGCTGACATCTTCTTGATGGTTTCCTTTCCCTTTTGGTTTCTTGAGGTCCCTTAGTGAAAATGATATTAGTAGACTACTGATGTGCTTCAGTAGTTTGGGTGTTTATTTTTCTCTTCTGTGTGTGTGTGTGTGTGTGTGTGTCTTTCTAAATACGGAAACTGTGCCATGTTGGACATGGAACTAATGCCTACAACTAAGCCATTAAATGTGATGACAGAGAAGTTTCGTCTTCTAACGCTTAAATGTCTCCAACATATTAGGACAAACATTAAACACAGTCATACCCATCTTAGCAAATCCAAAATACCTTCATTCCTAGGGAATAAATGAAGAAATAAAACGAGTTTCCACTTCTCAAGGAGGGTAACGTCACAGAGCCCTCAGCCCAGGCTTGCCCTGCCTCCTTAGAATTGAACCCGCATGGACAGACAATGGGTGGGAGGCAGCTTTGGGTCCTGCAGAATCTTGAGACAGTCTCCCCTGACTGTTTAAGCACATGGATTATGACAAAAATCGCAAACTGCGGACTTGGCAGATTCTCCCGGAGCAGGAGGGGAAGGTGATAGCCTTCTCCAAAGTCAAAGACGAGATGGGTATTGAATAAATCACAACAAATATGTGATCTGTCCTGCAAATGATATGAAAAATTAAATACAAAGAAAAGTGAAGACAGGGCTTCTCAAATGACAGAACTGGGGAGGGTGAAGAGGGAGGTACAGGGAGGAAAGGGGCAGAGGCAGCGGGGTAGGGGGAAGGGGCAGAGTGCTACATTTGTGAAAAGAAAAACACTAATGCTGAGCCTAGTCTGAAAGATGACATATTTCCCGAGTCCAGATGGTGATTTTTTTTTGAGAGTTTTACTTGCATTTACTGATTGAACAGACTTTGCTCAGATACTGTTATTAGTTGTTAGAACTCGGGCCCGGGCTCCCGTTTTCTCGCCAATGCAAGTTGACACTGCGGTTCAGGTGAAGGAGAGTTCAGCCTCTCAGAGAGCGAGCAGCAGCTTGTGCTTCTGGGGGAATGGAACGGTGGCGCCCAGGCAGCCGATCCCGCCACGCCATAAACAGGAAGAACCTTGGCTCCCGTATGAATTCTCTTTGTGATTTGGAAGACAAACACCTCTGCTGAGTGGTCCATGAACAGGTGCTGCCGATGGTTGGCCCTTGGTTCTTCCAGGCTGAGCTGGAAGCGACGGGCGCTATTTCACTCTGCTGCAGCCCCGCTAAGGGGTTAGCTAAGGGCGGGCTCTCCAAAGCTAATGCGTTAGGTATAATATAAGGAGCTTGGAGGACAGTAGAGCGTATGTAGAGTCCCATGTTAGGTCTCAGTGTGACTAGATAACGCATTATATAAAGTTGCTTCTGTGATCAAGTCATTGTGTGGTTTGGAGACGTGTCATGATTCCTTTGTCAGCAGTGGATGAATCCCAAGTGATGGGGAATTCCTCGGAATCCTTTCTCATCTTGTTATTAGAAACCAAGGACTATCTTTCTAAGGTCAGAGGACATCAAGGGAAACTCTCAAGGGAAGGCACACAAAAAAGAACCTCATCAAGTAAGGGTTTTGCTTTTCTCGAGATTCCCAGATAACTATGGCCGCCCAGTTCCTTTGTTCAGGGACGTCAGCCTGTGAATCAGAGGCACAGCTCCCTCTTGGTTTTATTTGTCACTGATGCCTATTTATAATCATGGCCAAATGTGACCTCATCCTCTAGGTTCTGCAAGCTCAGCAAAGGGAGGCCAGGTTAGGCTGGCCACAGGTCTCCGAGGAGCACCCCAGATGCGGCATCAGCAGTGCGAAGGCTTTCCTCGTCCGCTGCTCCTGAAATGCCTTTCAGCTCAGAACTCCAGGCAGCGAGGGCTTGGAGGAGCCTTCTTGGAAATCAGAAACTGAATCTGGACAAGAGTTGCTGGCTTTTTCTTTCTTTTCCCTCCCACCTTCCCTCCCTTCCGTTCTTTCTTCCTTCATTCCTCTGGCTTTCTTTTTTATTTCTTCTTCTTTTCGTTTCTTTTTTGAAGACTAGACTAGAGAAAGGTGAAAATGGTGAAACTCCTCAGAGTCGGATAAACCCCGGATGGAATAGGCGGGCCCAGGTGGTCAGATCACAAAGAATTTCCAGGGATTCCAGCAGGCCCTTCGTCCCTCCCCCTACGAGTTTAAGTACCAGAGCTGAAGCTGGCAGCATGTCTGAGAAAACGGCAGCCCCGGTGTTGGGAGGAGACACGGTACACGTGAGCTGTACCTGATGTCACCTCCCATTCTTTGGTTCCCTTCCTTCTGCCAGTCAATCCTTATTGCATGCCCCCCAGATGCAAGGCTCTCTCCTAAGATTTCTACCCATTTTCCTGGGGTTTTCATCCTCAGTTTGAGAAAAACTCATTGTGTTAAAGCTAGAGCTTTGTCTTTGGAAAAACACTTCCATGTCAATGGACCATTTTCCTTCTCCAACAGCTTTACTAAGCTAATGATGGCTCTGGTGACCCCTTCCTTTATATTTCATTCTGTAAATATTCCTTCAGGAAGCCTGAAATAGCGTAGCTTCAAGTCTACAAAGTAACAGAAATCCGGTGACTTGGTTAATTCTGTTGACAAATCTTCTGAGACGATTAGTAAAGAAAATTGACTATTTGGTCAAGACCTATCGGTGTGGTCAGGGCGGGTGGCACTGTGTGGGGCCTTGTCCAGAGTGCTTTGTGCAGATGTGGCCGCTGCCTGCCAGGTAAACAACACAGGCTGAAAGGTAAGGCCTCCGAGAACCCAAACATACTTGGGGAGAAACAGCTCAGGCGCGAGAAGGATTCTGCTGTAGCTGGGGGAAAGCAAAAGACACCGTACCTGGGAAGAGGGTGTTTAGAAATTCCGCCCTCGACTTCAAGCTCTAAAAACCGAATTTAAACTGCATTTGTGCCATAATCACAGTGCAACAACCTACCTCGATTGTGTGTGTGTGTGTTTAAATGTTAGTTTGTCTAGGATGACGTTAATGTGAATAAAGATGAAGAAAATAAGGGAGTTAAAATGTGCAGCAAGAAAATGTCAACCCAAATATTCCTCTTTTACCCGTGTCCCCATAAACTAAAATCCCAAGCAGCTTCTTTGATTTCATTTTCCGTAATTGCGACAGAAAATTGCATCTGGACCGACAATGTGTATACCGTGCTTCAGCCCAGTGTGATTACAAATTGCCAAGTTACAGCAAACCCCCAGCAGAAAGGATGGGGATTTCACACAGAAATCCTGGCAAACCGTTAAGAGCAGTGGCACTCACTGACACTACATCCTGGGAAAAAGAAATGAACTGGAAACTGTACATCACCACCATCAGCGAGGTCAACTGAGTCCTGAGTCTTCTCCTCACCCCCCTCCAAATGATTTGGCTTTCAGAACTGCATCTGCTCTTCTCCCTTTAGGAGATAGGAAAATTAGGCAGTGTCTAATTGGAATTCTCCTTTTCCCTATCCTCCTGAAAATGTGTTCACTCTGAGATAAATCTGAATCTTCAACAAAGACGGCAAGAAAATATTACACTTAGGTGGGGGAAACTTCCCATTTTTGAGAGCTAGAGCGTAAGTATTTTAGCAAATATTTAACCATATCCTGATTTCCCCATCCCACCCAGAACTCTCTTGGTCACCTGCCCCAGGCTGTCAGTGGCTACGTTTTAAAGAAATTTAAGCTTCTTTCAATGTTTGAGTGGACTGTGAGTATTTCTTAACCAAATAGAATTGACTTTTGCACATTTCACCTTCTGGGATTAAGGTGTCTCTATAATAATGAAGGATCTAGAGTTAATTAGAGCTAAGAGTGGATGATAGAATTTTCATTTTCCTCGAGCACTGGTTGCCAGCTTTGGGGCCCTGGACCTTCTGAGTTTATGGAGTGATTTCAAGAGGCCAGACAGTCTCTGTGTCCATCAAACACCAGCTATATACAGAATGAATGAGAGCAGCTAGCAGGCGGGAGGGCAGCACGGAGGGGTCCCCTTCTAGAAGACGTCGGGATTTTCTGTTCCAGAACACAAAACTTCCAAACTTTATTCCTGGGCTTTTGCTGGGTTCACTCAAAGAGTTAGAGAATATGATCCTTTCCTTGACAAAAAACAAAGCAACGTTATATATATATATACATTCCAAACATGAAACAACAGTAACAGGCTTTGTGTGTACATGTTTTGTTTGTTTGGTTTATACTTAGGCCTTGTCTCTACGTAGAGGCCAACATGAAAAAAATTAATACATCAGTATCTAGTAAATCTCAAACGATCATGACAAACAACTATTAACTAATTCCTTAGTGATCTGTAAAATAAACCATCATTTGATTAAAGTCAACTGCCGTTTTGCCTAGTTTCCTATAAGATGAATTCGGACTGAATCTTTTCCTCTGTTTTCTGTCATACCTAGCTGATAGTTTAGGTGTTTACTGAATCCAATCTTACTTATTTACATGCTGCAAATAATTATACCTGAATAAAAATGCCATCTTCACTGAAATGTAGTACTATCTGTATTTTTTTAAAACATACATGATCACTAGTGGTCGCCTGGCGAAAATTCCCACTAAGACAGGAGAACAATGGAAAAGCACGCAAGAAGTCTAGTGCCCTTTAATACATTTGTCACCGTGCAATAAGTCCATGCCCGGCCCTCTAACTAATTATCAGTCAGCCCCATCACGCTAAAGTGGGTTTCTATCAATATTGAGGTTATCTTTGCTTTGCCTCAGCTGACCCTGAGTGGGCCAGGAAGAATAGCCCGGACCCACCTAATGGCCACTTGCAGTCAACAGCCGAGGAGAGGGCGAGCGGAGCGGAGCAGCGGAATCAATCACCAGACTCATTAACCCGGCAGCCTTCCCCCCTCACCCGCTCCCAGCCCCACCACTTGCCACCGGCCTCCCCTTCTTTATGCTCCACACTCACTCAGATCACCTCCGAGGGGCCGGGCACCTGCTCACTGCACCACACTCCCCTCCTGGCCCACGCATCCCTGCAAACGTGCAGCTGAACCTTAAAAGAGATTGTTTCCAACACCCTCGCCGGCCCCAACACACGCACACGCACACACTGCTAAGATGGCACGAGCACAGCATGGCACCCCTCTGCTGACATTTCCGAGCCTCCCTTCCTGTCCTGCTCCCCCACTACCCCCTCCACAAGCCCTCGCTCTCGTCCAAGGACGCCACGCCGCCCGCAAGGGGACTGGCCGGCCACTGCCTGCCCTCTCTCCTGCTTGGAAGCGGCAGCCTCCCATCGGGGCTCCGTCTGCCAGCCCTGCACTGTACTTCATTAGGCGGCCCTATTTAATGGTTTCCACAAAAGCCATCATTTTAGCCCAACTGCCTTGACTAAATTAAAATTTCAATCTCTGTTTTAGTGTTCTGCAACTGATGTATACATAAGCAAAACTGGTCAACATCTGCCAGTGGGTTGGCCAAAAGTTCTGTAAAGATGTACTTCGCGTTTCTGAAGCATGTGCAAAGTAACAGCGTCCTTATCCTCCCGAGAGCTCTCATGGTTTTACTTCGCCATTTGTTCCAACACACTTTAGCTGCGGATCAGCCATAGAGTTGATTCTCCCCTTGGTTGCCGTTTTGTCTGTAGTGTCATTTTGAGTAATTGGGGTATGGTAGCTGATCAACTTACAGGTTTCTCATTGGCAGAAAGGGACCGTATTGGCACCAAGAAAGAATATGATGGGTCCTCTCGGTGCATAAGCAAGTGTCCCTCTCTTGCACTTGGCTACCCAAGGCCATTAGGAAATAAGCTTAATAAAGCCTCCAAGTGTGGAAATCTCCACTCCTCCCAGGCAGAGGGAGGCACCTATAGAAGAAACATTGCAAACCAGTGTGGAAAGATGGTCAATGTACATATTTAGTCAGTGATCTGTGAAAGTTTTTGAATTAGTTTTTAAAGCTTTGTTAAGACCAGAACGCACAGATGTTGAAAACAAGTTCAGATGTAGCGACAGATGGTATTTGATTATGAAGCAGACTGTTCATATAATACAAAGATGCTGCTTCTGCCATACACAAGTAACTGCAGAGAGTGCAGTAGAAATTTTGGAAGGCAGGCGGTTTGAGAGGGTCTTTGTGCAGCAATAACTTTCCCATTTTCCAGCAGTGCTAGAATTGGGATAATTTTCTCCTTTTCTTTTCAATCGGTGCCTCTCTCAGCTCCTCCTCACCCCCCTCCCTTCCCAGCCTTTTGCCCCTCCAGCCTTAAAAACTCCTTTCTTCTTTGGCGAGTTGCCTGGCCTCACCGTCACGTCCTGTACAGCCTCAGTGTCTGTTTAGGGAATGTGCGGCTCATCAGGGGCAGGCCCGAGCTTCACGTTAGGAGGCCGGGCTAATGATGGGGGAAAGCAAAAAACACAGTGTTCTCGGTGCTGAAGGAAAAAAGGCTTCTCATCTTTTGTACTTTGCAATGAGAACTTTTAGATGGAAGCCAGAACTCTGGTTTCAAATGTGTTCCCACACAGGGGACTCAGCTTTCTCTTCTGTAAAATGGGGACAACACTGGGCCTTGCTTATCTCTCAGGGGTGCCAGGGAGATCTTACAGAATGCTGGACTAGAAAATATCTTGAAAAATAAAAAACGCTATGCAGTTGCTTGTGGTTATCATGGTCCACGTTCGTTCTGAGGCGAGTGAGGCATCTTACGTTGAAAGGAGCAATTTCCCTCTAAGTTGGGAGTCCTCGATCAGAAGTCCACTCTCCTCCTGACTTGTAGCTCCTAGAAAAATGCTTTGGTATCAGAAGAGGTGCTTATTTAATGGTCTGAGGCCAGTAGCAGTCCTGGCTGGAGGGGAATGCCCACCTAATGCTCTTTCCCTTTTTCACACCGGGACTTTTGGGATTCAGTCACTTAGAGACTGTGGTGCCACCAGATCTTAGTCAGTGGTAGCGTTTCTAGGTGGACTGTCCCAGAAGTCCTGCCAGAGAGGGGGGCAGGCTCAGAAAGCAAAAATGTGGATTTGGCAGCCTCAGTTCTTGGTTTCGGCGGGTGGCAAGCTTTCCACTCTAGGGAAGTTAGCAGGCCTTGTTCCTAAAGCTCCTGTGGCTCTCTTCCGTCTCTTTCTCGATGCATCTGGGTCCCTGTGTGTGCTGTGGTGGTGGGACTGGTGAGGGAGGAGTGAGGAGGGAGGGCAGGCCGATGCCAGCACAGCCTCATTCCTGCACAACCAGCAAACCCACCCCCCGCCCTCTGCAATCCAAGGCTCTTGTTTTCAAGAGCTTACTATGTGCCAAATAATATTTAACAAACACAGATGAGCAATAGGAGATGAGAGAAAGAACAAGCTTGCCAAGATCTATTGGAAGAGAATTTGAGGGAACTCTGTCAGAGACCCAGCTCCAGTGGAGAAGGGGCCGTGGGTAGAAAGGAGAGCTCAGGATGGGGGGCATGGAGGGGTGTTCTCCGGTGTCCCCGGGGTGGAGGGCCATCCCGTGATGCCCCACACGCCACTCCTACTAAATCCCATCTTCTTCCCGTCCTTGGTCCTAGGGGCACAGAAATCAACCTAGCTTTATTGAAGGTACAGTTCATATGGCACTAAATTAAAATAAACGTCTAGGGTTTGATTAGTCAATAAGAAAAGGAATTTGGCTTCTGGCTCCAATTTGCCAATGTGTGTTAAAGTCACTGCCTCTTGATTGCAAACAGGACCTGGGGCATCATTTGCCAGGCTCAGCCCAAAATGAAAATGTGGCTGCCTGTTAAAAAATTATGAAGAACTCCAAGATGCTGACAGCAAAGCATGAAGTCGAGTGATGGGACCTTCTAAGAATGTGTCCCCTGCAATGGCGCCACAAAGCTGCACCCTGACTGCCGAGGAGGGTTGGAGAGGAAAACTCTGACCACCTTCCATCCAGAACCTCTGTAGCATTGGGCAGGCCTCTCTGCCTTGAGTCGCGATCCACTCAGCTGAGAGGAAGTAACAGATTACCAAAGGTGTGGCGGAAAACGGTGAGGCTGGTGACCTCAGATTCACAGGAGAAAATGGAAGAGAGTGGAAATAGGCTAGAAGGGATTCAGAAATCCTGGGTTGAGTCTCAGATCCTAACACTAATCCATTTATGAACATTCCGGTAAGAGCGGAATAATCAGCCCTCCCTGCTCCCAGGGTCTCTCCGGATTGCCAGGTGCTCCAGGGACGATGACATGGAGTACGGGCATGTCGGCGCTGCAGGGAGGTGGGAGGTGGGAACCAGCTCGTCAGGATATCCGAGGTGTCCTTTGTGCACAGCGCAGTGTGGGGAGCTGCGGTCACTGCAGTGGTGGCTGGGGACACTCTGGTGCCTGAACCAGGCCCACGTAAGCCCTGTTCGAGTGCTCCCCTGTGTATCACCCATTCCCCAGATGCTGCAAGAAGAATCTAAGTGAAGGTCTGCGTGTCCTCACACAGGCAGGGAAACCAGTTCTGGGAGAAGCTGTGCTAACCTCTCGGAATTACAAAGTGCCTCGTGTGCTTGGTGGTGGAAAGAATTTCTTCTATCTGTTGATGAATTGGGGCTAAGTCAAATAGACAGCTCCGATCAAGAGTGAGACAGCTCCCAGTCCACAGCTGAGAGCTGGGAGAGGCGGCTGGCCCACTCAGGCTCGCTTTCCTGTCCCTGCCACTTTCTTTGTCAGCTGTTTGTGATGAGGACTAATCAGGTGACGGAGTCAGCCCTCTCCATCTCCATAACTTCCATGTTAGGGCCAGCCTCTCCAAGGGAGGTGTATTAGCCAGCATTCTTGAGGGAAACAGAACCTACCGGAGATACCTGCAGATATGGAGAGATTTTATAACATCGTCTCATGCAACTGTGGGGATGGGCAACTCCAAATTCCATGGGGCAGTCTGCAAGTCAGGACCGCTGATGAAGGGTCTTGGTGAATTCCCAGGAGAAGCTGGCTGCCTGAGGGAGGGGTGGAAATGGTCTCTCCTGACCGCTGGAATCATCACTTGTCCTTTTAAGGCCTTCACTGCTGACAGCAATCTCCTCCACTGATTGCAGATGTAATCAGCCACAGAAGCAGTCAAGTTACTAATGATTTAAGTCCACAGTATGTCCTCACAGTAACAATTAGGCCAGAGCTGGCTTGACCGTACAACCCGGCACCAGGACCTGGCCAAGTTGACACCTGAGCGCAAGCCTCACAGGAAGGATCGCCATCACTGCGGCTGGACTATCTCTGAGGCCAGGAGATATAAAGAGCTTACCCTTCCACAGAGGCCTTGCTTTCTGTTTCGGGGGCGAATTGCCCCCTTTACGGTGAGAGGACCCAGATGCCCCACACTTGGCCACCTGCCATATGGAAACTATGAGGTAACAAATTTGTGTGGTTTAAGCAACTGAAAGTGTGGTAATCTCTTACACAGCAATGGAAAATGGATTTACACTGCAATGTTATTATATATGTTATTTATAACAACCACCGCCGCCTATTGGGTGTCCACTTACTTATCTTGGCACCAGGGCATTTGTCCACGTTCTCTTCCTTGATCCTCAGGACAACCTGGTAATGGAGGTAATTTGAAGTCTAGTTTAGAGATGATGAACGCGAGGCTCAGAAAATTCAGATAACTGGTTCAAGAGCGTGGACCGAGAAATGGGACGAGGGATTTGAACCCGGACCAGTCTTATTCTAAAGTTCCTGCCAGCGAAGCGTGAGGACAATTTTCTTTTCCTGTGATGGCTGTCTTTCTTCCCATCTCCCTCCAATTCATTGCCTTTCTGGTTTGGTCACATAGAACCAGATCCGGCTGTGTCCTTGAGAAAGGCCCGCTTCACACTCGTTTCTGCAGGGCCTTGGCGAAGGCAGCCCAGAGGGCTCGGTGGATGTGCCCCTCGTACCCTGCCCAAGGCACTGGGTGCTGAGCCCGCCCTGCAGGGACTTGCAGCACTTCTGAGCATGCCTCAGACAGGGTCCCCCAAGCAGTTATCTTTTTGCTGCCTCCTGGCCTAAAGCTCCCCAAGATGAAACACGTTAGGCTCCAGTGACTTTTTGCCCCTGGGACCCACAACATCTGTGGGACCCTGCCACTGACGTTAGCATACATTTTTTTATTGCCGCATACCAAATCACCACACATTTAATGACTTAAAGCAACATGCATGTATTATCCCATGCTTTCTGTGGGGCAGAAGTCTGGGTCCTGGCGCCCCTCTGCTCAGGGACTCACCAGGCTGAAATCCCGACTTGGGGCAGCACCGTGCTCCTCTGAGCTCACCAGTTGTCGGCAGAGTTCAGGCTCTTGTGGTAGGTCTGAAGTCCCTGGTTTGCGGCTGGTGATCAGGGACAGTTCTCAGGTCCTTGCCGTGTGACCCTCTTCACAGGAAGTTTACATGATTGGTTTTTCAAGGCCAGCAGGAGAGGCTCTCTTTGAAGTGTTCACCTGATCAGGTCAGGCACACACAGAATACTTTCTTTTTTTTTTGGTGAACTCAAAGCCAACAACTTAGGGACATTATTGCATTCCGTCAGCTTTGTGATTGCTCATCACATTCACAGGTTCTGCCACACTCCAAGGAAGGGGACTATCCAAGGTGTGTACAGCAGGGGCTGGGAAACTGGGAGGCTGCCCAAATATTGCCTACGGTGCAGAGTTTTAAGAGGGTACAGCCATCTCAGAAGACTAGATCTTCCCAAGAGATTAGATGTCGCTGGTGGAGGTCTTAATAAAGGCCAAGGGACCGGCGCTTGCAAGTGGATGATGGTTGCTGTCACAGTCCCTAAAGACAGAACCTAACACTGATGCTTGGGACTCCCTGGCTTGCATATGCCCACCGTTTGCGGTCACACATTTCCTCCCATGCATTTTGCTCCTTTTATTTATATTAGGGACACAAGTTATTATTATTTTATCAGCAAAATGTTTATTATGAACGTAGACAATTTCCCTTCTTCCCCTAGTTTCTAACAGGGAATGATTATTGCTTATAGAGTCAGCTCTCAGGCTCTCCTTTGTTATGTAAAATCTAGGGAGTGGACATATAATAGAGAGTGTTAGAGAAACGTGGGCGCTTTATACATAATGTGATGTGGCAGTTAGGAGCATAAGCTCCAGAGCCTGACAGACAGGGTTCAAATCCCACCTTTACCACTTACCAGCTGGTTGACCTTAGGCCATTAACATCTTTGCACCTCTATTTCCCCACATACAAAAAGGTTTTAATAATAGCATCTATCTTACATGATTATGAAGATTAAATGAGTTGATATATGCAAAGTCGCTGGAATATGTCATAATCTGTATAAGCATTTGCTATTATTGCCATTCCCAGAGTAAAGAGCTGGAAGAGGCCGGGGAGGGTGGAAAGATGTTTAAGTATACAGAGAATTTGGGGAGGTGAAAGTGGAAAGTGGGAGCTAAGAGTGGTTGAGTTTCAGGGAGTTGCTGCTGATGTGGCAGAGATGGGGAAAGAGGACTATTTAGGTGTTTGCTGGGCTTTAGCACTTCATTTCACTTTTAGCATTTCATCCAGAGATTGTAGAGGGATCTGAAGTGCTCTCAGTTTTTGTGTCAAGAGGCAATTTCTTTAAATGTAACATCAGACTTTGGGCTGTGTAGACTCAGAGACATATTGAGATTATGTTCTCATTCATTGAGTCACAAATGATGTCCAGTGAATGCTACTATGACCAATTTTTGTGCTAGATACACTGAATCGGACATAGCCTCTGCCCTAAAAATATGTATGGTTTGGATATATATCAGACACAATATAGAGTGACACATATGATAATAACAGCTAATATTTATAAAGCATTTTCTGTAAACTGCAAATTTACAAAATTTAGAAATGGTCCCTGCCTTCTTAGAGTTCAGCGTAGACATGTAACAAATACAATGCAGAGATATAGACAAAATAAGAGCTACTTTTTACTGAATATTTAATAAGTATTGGGCCCTATTTTAAATATTTTACATGGATGATCTCTTTAAGCAATAACCCTATAAAGGAGATGCCATTATTATCCCCATTTTACAGATGGTGAAAGAATTAGAAAGTTATCCACAGTCTCACAGCTGTTAAATGGTGGAGCCAGGGTTCACACCCAGAGGGTCTGACTCCAGAGTCTCTGTTTTGCATGAACTAAATGAAAACCTTTGGGACAGAAGTACAGTAACACAGGTTCAGAAGTAACGCAGAAAAGAGCACAGATCATTTTGTTTGGGCAGGATTCAGGGAAGGTGTTATGAGAATTAAATTTTAAAATTTATTCATGGTATAAAATGCACATGGTAAGGTATCAAATAGTACGGAACAGCTTAAAATGAATAGCAATAATACTTCCTCTGTTCTAGAAGCAGTCACTTAATTATTTCTGTTTTTATTTTACCTGTTTGATATTTTCATAAGTCAACTCATTTATATGCTCTCCTCACTGCTTCTCTAATCCCCTCCTTCATACTTTTGTAATTACGTTAGTATTTTTGGATCATTATATCCAGGAATATTTATTGAGCACTACTGATGTGTGAGACTCTGTTCCAAGTCCTGGGGATGCACCAGTAACCAAAAACTATGAGGGCTCTGCCCTAGGGGAGCTTCCAGTGGAAGAAAATAAATGAGCAAGTACGTTTATAATAGGTCAGATGATGAGAAGTGCTATGAAAGAAAATAAAGCAGGATAAAGTTGGGGGTGCCATAGATAAGAAGAGGTAGGGGTTAAAGATTTCTTCGTTAGATAGGATGATCAAGGAATGCCTCCAAAATAAGGAAACATTTGAGTAGAGTCCAGAAGGAAGTGAGCAATGGAATCGTTTGGGTATCTGGGGATAGAGCATCCCAGAGAACAGGGAGAGCAAATTCAAAGGCCCTGAGGCTGGGATATTCTTTGTGTGTGTTTGAGCAAGAGCAAGGGTGTTGCTCAATCAGAGTGTACTGGGTGCTCTGGATGGCAAAACCAGAGGAAGAGAGAGAGGGATGAGGAGATGGGATCAGAGACATACCTGGAACCAGGTAGGCAAAACCTGGAGGCAATGGGGGAGACTTTGACTTTGACTCTGAGTGAGATGGTAGTTTCTGAAATATAGAAGGTTTGGAGTAGAGGAATAGCATCATCTTACTTACATCTTAACCAGGTTGTTCTAGCTGCTGAATTGAGAAGGTGTTGGGTGGAGACGGAGCCAAGGCTGAAGGAAATATTAGGTGAGAAATACTGCTACTTAGGTCAGCGTTGAGATGCTGGTTTCTGGGTATGTTTTTGAGTGTTAGAGCCTACAACATTTGCTGATGAGAGAGTGAGAGAGAAAAAAGATGGAAGTCCTGTCCAAAGTTTTTGACCTCTCAGCATCTAGAAGGATACAATAGAATTTTCTGAGTTTGGGAAGATTGTGGAGCAAGTTAGCTTGGCTGGGCAGAGGAATTAGAAATTCAGGCTTTAGGTATGTTAAATTTGAAATGGTTAGTAGATATCCAAGTGGAAATGGTTATTAAAGAGAGGGATGTGACAGTCTGGGAGATCACTCAGCTGGAGCTACACACTTGGGAGTTGTCAGTGTGTAGATGGTATCTCCAGCTATGGGACTGAATATGATCACTTAGGTGTTGGGCACAATGGACAGAAGTCTGAAAACAGCTCTAGGCTGCTCCTAGTCCTTCTGCTCATTACCTCTGTAACTTTACATATAATCTTTAAATCTCTCGTTCTAGTTCTATCACCTTTTGACTATTCCTTTTAACTACCCAGGCAAGGGCTTTAGTATCACCCCTTTCTCTCTCCCTCTACCTCCTAACTTTGGCCAACTAGATTTTGCTTTCACATTTTCAAGATTGATAACATTTACATTCTTTTCTCTAAACATATTTTAGTCCATATCTTGATTCCAAAGGAAAAAAAAAACAGTAAAAAGCATTTATATTAATACAATGATATAAATTTTGGACATAGTAAGACATTCAGGATTTCAGGTGTATATTTCCCTCTTTCCTAGTTCAAAATCATTCATCAAATAAACTTATTATTATTCCCTGCTACAGAGAGGGAAGATGAAAAGACTCCCCCTTCTTTTATTTATTTTTTACCTTAAAGTCTACTTGTCTGATGGTAGTATTGCTACAACAATTTTCCTTTGGTTACTGTTTGTATTGTGTATCTTTTTTTTCTATAATGGACAATCTTCTTTTATTCTTTTACTGGTTGCTTAAAATCATGTTGCATTTTCATTTGCTTGAACTGCACTTTAATTTGACTTTCTTGTAGTTTATTTTTTGCTTCTAGAGTTTCTGTTGGCTTTTTTTTTTTCTTATTGTGAGAAGAAACAATGTCTTTATCTTTTCACAAATATTTTCCAGTCTCATTTATATTCCCCCCATCTTGCAGAATTCATTTTATTTCTACTGAAGATATTTTTTTGTGGAAAGATGTCTTAATATGGGATGACATAGGTCAGTTACATGTGGATATATTTCCTTCTCTACTTAAAGATAAATCACTTTTATCTATCTTTTGAAGCAAAGACAAGAACAATGATTTTCCTCTGTTGATGCCATAGAGCATCCCATCCTCTCCTGGAGTCATCCCCTTCCTGGCTCCCTGGCTACAGTGCAAGAGTCTTCATTCAGGTCCCCAAATATTCCCCATTTCCTCCAAACACAAGGCCTTTGCATTTGCTATGTGCTGGACCTAGAAAAATTTTCCCTCCTTTTTGCTCCAGTGACACCTGCTCACCCTTTCGATTGCAGCGCTGAGAGCTCTGCCCACTCTTGACCCAGTCCTGTGGACTCTTGATCACCACATTTTCTTCCTTCACATTACTCTCTTTTATTAATATGCTATTTTATTAATGTACTCCTTTTCATTCTGTGCAGTTCCTTTCTTCTGGTGAATAACTGTCTTCCCCCCTACAGTATAGCCTCCATGAAGGTATGAACGATATCTGCACTGCACATCAGTGTTTTCCTGGAGCCTGGAACAAATGTTTATTGAAGGAAAGAGCGAGAATGCCCTGCAGCGTAGCTGTGGCTGTGACCACAGCGACTTCCTTGCCCACCAGAATGACTCTTCTCAGACAACTCTCAGCAGCTGTTTGAGAAGTTGCCTGACTAATTCCCAGAGAGCCGCTTTATCACAGGCCAAACCAGGACACTGTCAAACAGTTCTGGCAAAACTGAAACTTGAAGACCTTTAGGAAGCACCATTCCTGTTATGAGTTGAGAAGTCACACCTGCTGGCAGATCACTTTGGGGCAGCAACCAGCAGGGAGCTTGCAGTACCTGGGAGGCAAGTTGGCACTCCCAGCTGTGATGTTTCTCTTCCGGTGTTTTCCATCATATGGAGGTGAGCCCCTTGAGTGCAGAGACCGGATCTGGTCCAAGATTTTCCTCCAGGACATAGCAGAGCACTGGGCACATAAGATGAACTCAATACCTCTGTGTTAAATAAACAAATGGATGCGTCAGGGAGGTAGTGTTACTGATCTGCCATTATGTCATGTTTAAAAAACTGAAATGTCTTCTTTTAAATTTGTTTTCAAAATTAGACAAGCAGTAACACTTGAAAATTTTCAAAAACTAAAAATGGCTACACAGAAAAAGTAAGAGACACCCTTTACCTTTCTTCTCATCTTTTAAATCCCATGTGTCATTTATATCTATCTATCACCTATCAATCGTCATCTATCTCTCTATATACTTCTGGTACAAGTTGATCCAGAACATATAGAAACTAACAATATGCTATTTCTTTTTTTCCCCCTAAAGTTAAATGTGCCTGCTATGGATTGAACTGTGTCCCCCCAAAAGACATTTCAGGTCTTAACCCCCTAGTCCTGTGAATGTGAACTTATTTGTCAACAGGGTCTTTGAAGATGTTATTAATTAAGCTGAGGCCAAACTAGATTAGGGTGGGCCCTAATCCAGTAGGATGGGTGTCCTTACAGGGAGAAGAATTTGGACACACACAAAGAAACAGAGACAGAGGGAGAGAGACACAGAGAGATGGCCATGTAATAGAGGCAGAGACTGAGTTATGTTGCCACAAGCCCAGGAATGCCACTTACCAGAGGCTAGAAGAGAGGCATGGCATGCTTTCTGCCTCTTCACAGGGAGCATAGTCCTGCTAACACCTTATTTTTGGACTTCTGGCCTCCGGAACCATGGGACAATAAATTCTTGTTGTTCAAGTCCGCTACCCTGTGATACTTTGTTATGATAGCCCTGACAAACTAAGACATTGCTCTAGCCTCCATCTCCGGAGCTGGCTGATATCTGACCTCAGGTATCTGGGGGACATTCTTTTTCCCTTGAGGTTGCCCAAGAATCCCAGGTCAGGGTCTCCAGTTAATTGTGTTTCTGTTTCCATCATTTTCCCACCTAAAACCCTGAAGGCTAAAGGGAGGGGCAATATGGTGGCAGAGCAGGGCATCCCAATAGTCAGTTTGTTCTGCTGTGCAGTTGGTAATCAGCCAGAGCTATCTAAATTACCTGTTTGGGAGTTCAAGAGACTTGAAGCACATCCTGCAATATCCTTGGAAGAACAGGAGAGAGACTGCCCATATGCAGTGAAGATTCATGAGTAGGGCACTCCATGTGGACAGTGCTCATCCCCTCCTGGCAGTGCAAGATGCTTTGGGAGCTATGCCCTGGCTGAAGTTAGAAGCTCCATTTCCCAAAGATGGGGGAGAAAGAGATGGTTAGGCACTGACTTCAGCTACTGATTAGTAAATTCAGCTTGCTAAAATCCAATCTTAAGAACAGTTAAAGTTTGAACCTGTCCAAGTTGGAAAGAGGCTAGTAGCCTCTATTTTAACTCCACTCCCAGCATGAGAGGAAGTGAGACTGATTGGCAATCACAGTGATGGTAGGGACCAGCTTATTTCTACCAAGGTCGGTTTGCTGCCCTAGCTTGAGCTCTAGTCCCACCTCCAGCAGGAAGGATGCTGAGAGGAACTGCACCAGCCACTCTGGGCAACTGTAGCTGCTTTCAGCCCACACTGTTAGATTGTCAGGCACCCTTGTGGTCCCATCCCCACCCACCAATAGGATAGGTGGTATTTTCCCAGCCTCTCTGGGGGCAACTACAACCACTTTTGGCCTGCAAAGACTAGATTGTTGGGCATGCCTTTGGTTCTGTCCTGACTGAGCAGGAAGAGGGACAGTACTCCCTCAGCCTTTCTGGACAACTGCAGTTGCTTTTGGCTTGCACAGACAAGACTGTTTTGCACGCTTGTGGCTCCATCCCTGCCCCATGCAGGGGAGGAAGGGACTTGAAGCTTCATTAGTCTCTCTGGGCTACTACAACAAGATTTGGCCTGGATTACTACACTCAGCTGTAGCTCTGTCCCTATTCCTGGCAGGGGAGAAAAGTGGGATAAATCTTCTCTGGTTCCTGCAGCAATGTGGGCAGCTTCAGCCTCAGTGGCTTACAGTATCAACCACACTCTTGGTTCCTATTTCACAACCAACAAGGGATAAAGGGCAAGAAATAGATGAAAAAGAGCTGAAAAAAATTCAGATCAACTAAATACAAGCCATTATAAATTTCCAAATTAACTTGAACCAAGTGTCAAAGATGGGCTGTAGTATAAAGCCAATCAAATAGAAAGACTTAAACTCAAGAGAGAAACTGAGGAGAGGATAAATACATCAAGTAAATCAGATTCTGAGACACCAACAAAAAATTATAATCCATACCAAGAAATGAGAAGATATGGCCCAAAGGAACAAATTAAACTTCCCCAAATGACATAAAAGAATTGAGACAACTAATTATAGATGTCCAAACAAATCTTAATAAATTCAATGAGATGGCCCAAGAGATTAAGGTTATTGAGAAAACACTGGGTGAGCACAAAGAAGAATTTGAAAGCATACATAGAAAAATAGCATATCTTGTGGAAATGAAAGGCACAATAAATAAAATAAAAAGTACACTGGAGGCATAAAATAGCAAATTTAAAGAGGCAGAAGGAAGGATCAGTGAACTTGAAGACAGGGTCTTTGAAAGCAAGCATACGAAAGAACAGATAAAGAATAGAATGGAAAAAGTTGTACAGGGTCTCAGGGAAATAAATGGCAAGAGACCCTATTTGAAGGATATTGATATCTGTGTCCAAGAAGCACAATGCACTCCCATCTGGATAAATCTGAATAAACCTACTCCTAGACACATACTAATCAGAGTTTTAAATACTAAAGATAAAGAGAGAATACTGAGAGCAGGAAGAGAAAAGCTATATAACACATACAAGGGATGGCAAGTAAGATTTAGTGCTGATTTCTCATCAGAAACCATGGTGACAAGCAAGAGTATGATATATTTATGATACTGGAAGTGAAAAACTTACAGCCAAGAATCTTACATCTAGCAAGATTGTCTTTCAAAAATGAGGGTGAGTTTAGAATATTCACAGATAAACAGAAACTGAGAGAGTTTGTAACCAAGAGACTGACTTTGCAGGAAATACAAAAGGGAGTGCTACAGCCTAAAAAGAAAACATAGGAAAGAAAGGCTTGGCAGAGAGTCTAGAAATGAAGATTATATCAGTAAAAGTAACTAAAAATGTAAAAAGAATAGTGTAAATAAGATATGACAGATAAAACCCAAAGGTCAAAATGGATGAAATAAGAACTGCTTTTCCAGTAATAACATTGAATATTAATGGATTAACTCCCTAATCAAAAGATACAGACTGGCAGAATAAATAAGAAAATATGAGTCATCTATATGCTGTCTATAAGAAACTTTCCTTAGACCTAGGGATATAAACAGATTGAAAGTGAAAGCCTGATAAAAGATATTCCATGCATGCAATAACAAAGAGAAAAAAAAGCTGGAATAGCTATACTCATATCAGATGAAATAGACTTAAAAAGCAAAGCTGTTATTAGAATCATGGAAGTACAGTATATATTAATAATTCACCAGGAATAAACAGCAATTATAAATGCATATGCATCTACCCAGGATGTTCCAATCTACATGAGGCAAACACTGGCAAAACTGAGGAGAGAAATAGATGTCTCTGCAATAACTGTTGGAGACTTCAATACACTACTCTCATCATTGGATAGAACATCTGGGCAGCGGCTCAATAAAAAACAGAAAGCTTAAATAATATGAGAAATAAAGTAATTCTATTAGACATATGCAGAACATTGCACCCCCAAACAGCAGGATATACATTCTTCTCAAGTGGTCACGATCTTTCTCCAGGATAGACCATAGGTTGGACCACAAAACAGATCTCAATAAATTGAAAAAGATCAAAATTATACCAAGCACTTTCTCTGATCATAACGGAATAAAGATGGGAGTCAACAACATGTAGAAAAAGGGAAAACTCACAAATAAATGGAGATTAAACAACACACCCAAATAATCAGTGGGTCAAAGATGAAATTGCAAAAGAAATCAGTAAGTATCTCAAGATGAATGAAAATGAGAACACAATGTATCAGAACCCACAAGATGCAGTGAAGCCAGTGCTGAGAGGGAAATTTGTAGCCCTCAGTGCTATATTTTAAAAGATTAAAGCACTAAAATCAGTGACCTAAACACACAGCTAGAAGAACTGGAAAAAGAACAGCAAATTATTCCCAAAGCAAGCAAAAGGAATGAAATAACAAAGACCAGAGCAGAAATAAATGAAATTGAGAACAAAAAACACTAGGGAAAATGAACAAATCCAAAAGTTGGTTCTTGAGAAGATCAACAAAATTGACAAACCCTTAGCTAGACTGACAGAGAAAAAAAGAGAGAAGATGCAAATAAATAAAATCAGAAATGAAAGAGGGGACATTACTACTGATCCCATGTAAGTAAAAGAGATCATACAGGATACTATGAACAACTGTATGCCAACAAACTAGACAATGTAGATGAAATGGACATATTCTGGGGAACGTAAGAACAACTTATACTGAACCAAGAAGATACAGGAGACCTCAACAGACCAATCACAACAGATTGAAACAGTCATCAGACAACTCCCCAAAATGAAAAGCCCTGGACCAGATGGCTTTAGAGAGGAATTCCACCAAGGAGTCAAAGAAAATTTAATACCATCTTTCTCAAATTCTTCCAAACATTGAACAAGAAGGAAACCTACCAAACTCATTCTATGAAGGCAATATAACCCTAATACCAAAGCCAGATAAAAATATTACCAAAAAATGAAATTATAGATTCAGTTCCTTTGTGAATATAAATGCAAAATTTCTCAACAAGTACACACAGGTTAAGTCCAGCAACACATCAAAAGAATAATTCTTCATGATCAAGTGGGTTTTATATCAGGCATGCAAGGGTGGTTCAATGTAAGAAAATCAATTAGCATAATGCATTGCATTAACAAATTAAAGGCAAAAAATCACATCATCATCTTGATTGATGCAGAAAAGGCATTTGACAGAATACAGCATCTTTTCTTGATAAAAATACTCAAAAATATAGGAATTGAGGGAAACTTTCTCAACATGATAAAAGGCATATATGAAAACCCACAGCTAACATTGTACTCAATGTTGATCTCAAGTCAAGGTTGCCCATTGTCACCACTGTCATTCAACATTATGCTAGGGGATCTAGCTAGAGCAATCAGGCAGGAAAAAGAAATAAAAGGCATCCAAATTGAAAAGGAAGAAGTAAAACTTTTGCTATTTTCAGATGATATGATCCTATACTTAAGAAGTCCTGAAAAATCTACAACAAACATGCTAGAGCTAATAAACAATTTCAGCAGAGTGGCAGGATACAAGATTAATATGCAAAAATCAGTAGTATTTCTATACACTAGTAATGAGCAATCAGAGGAGGAAGTCAGGAAAAAAACTTCCATTTACAATAATGACTAATAGAATCAAGTATTTAGGAATAAACTTAACCAAAGATATAAAGTACTTATGTTCAGAAATGCATTACTAAAAGGAACTTTAAAAATCTAAATATGGGGTTGAATGGGACCTCATATATTTTTTTTAATGTAATTAAAAAAAATAATAAATAAATATTAAAAAAAAATCTAAATAAATGGAAGAACATTCCATATTCATGAGTTGGAAGTCTAGCCAAATTGATATACAGATTCAATGCAATCCAGATATAAATTCCAACAGACTTTTTAAAAAGAAATGGAAAACAAAACTATCAAGTCTATTTGGAAGGGTAAGAAACATCTTAAAAAGGGAGAGTAAAGTTGGAGACTTTCAGACTTTAAATCATATTACCTAGCTAGAGTGGGAAAAACAGCATAGTACTGACATAAAGATAGATATAAAGACCAATGGAGTTGACTAGATAGCTCAAAAAAAGACCCTATGGTCAAGTTATTTTTGACAAGGCTGCCAAACCCACCCAGCTGGGCCAGAACAGTCTATTCAACCAATGGTACTGGGAAAACTGGATATCAAAGAAAGAGTACACCTATCTCACACCTTATACAAAATTAACTCAAAATGGGTCAAAGACCTAAATATAAAAGTTAGAACCATAAAATTCCTAGAAGAAAATGTAGGGAAACATCTTTAAGACCTGGTGGTAGGTAATGATTTCTTAAACTTTGCCCTGAAAGAACAAGCAACAAAAGAGAAATTGTATAAATGATGGGACTCCCTCAAATTTAAACACTTTTGTACATCAAAGGACTTTGTCAAGAAGGCGAAAGTCAGCCAATCCAATAGGAGAATTATATTTGGAAACCACATATCTGATAAGGGTTTGATTTCCATACTATATAAAGTAATCATACAACTCAACCATAAAAGGGCAAGCAATCCAATTTAAAAATGGACAAAAGATTTAAATAGATGTTTCTCCAAAGAAGAAATACAAATGGCCAAAAAGCACATGGAAAAATGTTCAATATCACTAGCTATTAGGGAAAAGCAAATCAAAACAACCATGAGATATCATGTCTCACCTCATAGAATATCCATTATTTAAAAAAAAACACACCAGAAAACAAGTGCTAGGGGGATGTGGTGAAATAAGAACACACCTTCCTTGTTGGTGGGAATATAGAAAGGTGCAGTGTCCATGGAAGACATTTTGATGGCTCATCAGGAAGATAATAAATTAAAAAATGCTCTATGATCTGCCAATCCCTCCACTAGGAATATATTAACAAGAACTAAAAACAGTTGTGCGAACAAACATTTGCACAACAATGTTCATAGTGACATTATTCACAATTGCCAAAAGATAGAAAAAACCCAAGTGTCCATCAACCAGTAAATGGATAAACAAAATGTAGTATATGCATATGATGGAATACTATGCCACTGTAAGAAATGAAATTGAGACACATATGATAAATGGTGAACATTGAGGACATTATACTGAGTAAATAAGCCAGAGGCAAAAGGACAAATATTGTATGGTCTTACTAATATGAACTAAATGCAAATAATAAACACATGGAGTTAAAACCTAGAGTATAGTTTACTAGGAGACAGGTTGAGGGCTAAGAGGAGGTCCTGATGGTAAACGTATATAGAATTTTTAATTAGCTTGAATGTAAAGGTATGGAAATGGATGGGGTTGATGGCAACCCATTTTAGAGTGTATAACTAATGTGGCTGGTTTATAAATGAGATCGTTGCTGAAAGGGGTAGTTTAGGGACATAAAAGCCTATTGAAAGAAAGCTAGAGAGTAATTTAGGTACCGAATAACATAGTGAACCCAGAGGTGGATGAGGATTTTGGTTACTAGAATAAATACAAGAATGTACTTCCATGAGCTGGAACAAATGTACGTCACTATTACAAGGTAGTGAGAACACGATGATGCATGGGAAAAATACAAGTAATGTAACTTATGGGGAATAGTTAACAGCAATTTTGTAGTATTTTTGCACCAATGTCAAAGAAGGTACTATTATCAAACCTGGGGCTCAATAATAGGGGGGTATGGGATTTTTTTCTTTTCGACTAAGAAAAATGTTTAAAGAGTGACTGCATAACTCCGTGATGAAAGAGAGCCACCGAGTGTACACGTCGGTTAGATTGTACAAGGCGTGGGGCTGTATACCACAGTGAACCATGTGGTGGAAGATGGACTGTGGTTAACAGTACAAATATGAGAGTGTTCTCTCATGAACTATAACAAATGGACAATACTAAAACATGTCGTTATTAACGGGGGGCAAATGGTAAAATATACCAAATGTAAACCATGGACCATAGTCAGTGGTAATAGTCTGATGATGTTCTTTCATAATCTGTAACAAATGTTCCACAATGATGCGAGATGTTGGTGGAGGGGTGATAAATGGGAATTCTGCACATTATGCATGATTATTTTTTAAGTTCATAAACTTCTCTATTAAAAAACATGTATTTTAAAACACCCTAAATCCTTCTAAATATTAAAGGCTCAGCTGGGGCACCCCCGCCACCATGACGACCTTGGTTGTAGACATCTTTGTCTCCATGTCCAGCACTCTGTTAGCACAGACATCCCTATAGCACCTCTACCTGTCCTTACACCTCAGGGAAGCAGCTTTCTGTTCCCATCCCCAGAAACCCTAAATTCCCATTTCCTGCCAGTCACCAGGGCATGGAGTTGGTCAACGTTCATCTCTTCCTCTTGAGGCATAAAAACCTCCATCTTTTCCTTCTCTGGGAAAATAAAATCAACCCACAGGTCTGGTTAAAAGCTTATAAAGTCCCTTGAAATGAGTGAATCAAATCCAGCAACATAAAGATGAGGCTCCCTTTCTTAAGTGGAAAGGAAGAACATTTTCCTCCTTCTACCCCCTCTTCCTTACTTTCTTCTCCCTGCCTCGCCTCCCCCCCATCCCTCTTTCCTCTTCATTTCCTTTAAGACTAGTATGCAGGAAAGGCATAGGTTAATTTTTCAATTACTTATTCTGTTAGATACATAAAATAAAAGTCTTTTGAAATTTGATTGGGATTGCATAAATTTGTAGAGTAAATTGATTGCATTAATATACAGAATAAAGTTATAGAATGTGTTAGGAAAATAGTGTGTTTATCATTTTGGATCTTTTCATTCAGAATTACCTTACCTCTATTTACCCAATCTCCTTTTCTGAATAAATGAGGATAATAGTATCAACTGCTTCATAACATTTATGACATGATTAAGGAAAAAAATCTATGCTTATTAGACAATTCCTGGCACATTAAGGGACTTAATATTAGTTACTATTATTATAATTACTACTGTTATCATAGTTGTTTCTATGTCCAATTATTTAGGTCTTCTTTAAATAGTTATTCATTGAGTCTCTTGGATTTTCTAAGTAGATAGTATCAAAAAATAATAAAAATTTACCTTTTCCCATCCCAATTTCTATTTCTTATTTTTTCAGTATTAAGTTTTGGAGCTCCAAGGCCACTTTGAATACTAACGGAGATAGTGGACAAAGATATTAGTATTAATTGATTGAATGCTTTATGAGCAGTAATTTTCCTTTAAACTGAAAGTGTCTACTGGATTATTTCATATTATTTTGATATCCTAACAGGATTTGATTTTCTAGCATTTTATTTAGAATAAAATCTTTTTGGCTTTTAGAGCCACACATTTTTTTTTTTTAAAGATTTATTATTTATTTATTTATCCCTGCCCCTCGCCACTCGCTTGCTGTCTGCTCTCTGTGTCCATTCGCTGCACATTCTTCTGTATCTGTTTGTCTCCCTTTGTTGCGTCATCTTGTTGCTCCAGCTCTCCTCAGGCATGGGTCATCAGCTCTCTGCGGGTGTGGCCAGCTTGCCTTCACAAGGAGGCCCTGGGACGCGAACCCAGGACTTCCCATATGGTAGACGGGAGCCCAATTGATTGAGCCACGGCCACTTCCCCACACATTCAATTTCGATATCAAGTTGGTGCAAGTCCTGTGGAATGAATGTGGAGATTTTAAATGTCTTAATATATCTTGTATGCTTAAAATAACCATGGGATTACCTTTTTCTTAAATATTTGCTAAATATCACCCATAAAACCATTTGGGCCAGGTGTTTTTTGACAGGGGGGAATCCTTCTCTCACTGGATAAAACGTGCAATTTAATATAAAAAATCAAAATGATCTGATCTTTAAAAATAAACTGAGAAAAGTACAGTTCTATGCGAAACTCAATATATTGTCCTTAATTTCTCATTTGTCACATTGCTCTAAATAAGCAAACCAACCTTTTTCTTCTCTTTTTTAAATTAGGGAAGGTGTAGGTTTACAGAAAAGTCATATATAAAATACGGCGCTCCCAAACTCCATCCTGTTATAACACCTTGCTGTAGTGTGGCATATTTGTTACAATTCATGGAAGAACATTTTTGTAATTGTACCATTTACAATAGTGTTCACTGGTAAACCAAATTTAAGGGCAGGACTCTCATTCCTCTGCCCTGGGCTCAGTCAAACAAGAAAGGGCCTTTAACTGGCATTTGGCCTTTAACTGTCTACATTCGAAGGTTCTACCATACAGACTGTAGGCCACAGGCTGATAAGGAAGCTGGGGTTGTGTGTGGTCTATTGGAAGGAAAGGCAACTCCCTGTCAGCCTCAAGTGCCACAACTATTAAGAACATCATTTGCTAGAGTTTGGGATCTCTTTTCCCTGTCCTTCTCCCAATCTGACTCTGATGATATTGGGAAGTGCCAACAGGGGAGAAATAGGCTGGATATAGAAGCAATAATGCTGTGACTTCCTCTCAAGACTGATGTGTTATCATTCCAGAATAAAATATAAATATGCTTTCAATGCTCTATTGTTTATATTGATTTTTTCCTTTGTCCAGGTTGACTACATTGGAGAACTCTTTAATATGAAAGTATTTACTGCCATCAAACTCTTTGACTATTGACATGCAAAATATGCTTTTGACCTGTACTTTATGCATTTGACAATCTACTTTGCAAATAGCCATTTTATGTAAAGGTTAGGAAGCGAGTTTGTTTTGAGACACCTGGGAGAACTCATAATGTTGGCAAAAGAGGAAATAACTTGGTAGATTCCAATCATTCTCATGATGTTCAAGAGCGGAACTGGCTGAGGGTTACAGAATCAACTAGAACTTTTGATGTGATAGCTTAAGATGTGAATATGTAGAACTCTAGGTAGAAAGTATCAACTGAGAATGCTCTAAGTCCTAAAGAATATCCCTCCTCCCTTGTACAAACTATTCAGGTAATTTATCAGTTCACTGAGTAACTGAGTCATATCACTGATACCCAGAGGAAGACTACAATGTCTTCCATTGTTTCTCATAAAAAAGGCTCCCCAAACAAAAGTCTTTATGTGGAGGTTATTTTTGGCTTCATTCAGGTCTAGGAAGCAGTTATATAACTAGAAGTTTATTTACATATGTATATGTATGCGTTCCTTCAAACGTCGGTGGTGCTTGCATGGTTTTTGATAAGGCGGTTTTTAAATGAAATTGTCATTCTGAATGTTATGTTCAACTTTTTCTTGTCGCTCTCCATTTTTACTACCATGGTATCCCCTCCAGTGACATTGGCCTGATTCCACTATGTCAAATGTATGCAACAGAGAAAGGGGATACCCCAGCAGCTGGAGGAGCTGAGCGGAAGGAAGGAGACTAAATCATATTAATCCCATTTTAAGCAACAGGCACAGTGTTAAATGCTTTCAGATACAATACCTAGTTTAATCCTCATGGCTGTCCTGCAAGGAGAGCGTTGTTATGACTATTTGCACAAATGAAGAAACTGAGGCTCAGAGAAATTAAGATTTGTACCAGGGTCTGTTTAACTCCAGTCGTGGGTCGGAAGCGTCAGTTCATCCTGAGTTCCAACTGGAAGTACCAGAGGTTTTAGGATAGGCCTCCAGGAAAACTTGGGACCAGATCTGGGGAATACTGAGGCCAAACATGAGTGCAAAGTAGTTGCCTCGGTTCACTGGGCTGGGGACTTCCTGAATGGCAAGACAGTCTGTCAAGACCTCCCCAGCTAGGCAAGTCAAAATTCCTTCCAACAGACTTAAAACAGTACTCATCCTGGGAATGTTATCTTTCTCTTTCAGCTCAAAAAGGTACTTTCTGAGACCAGGTCATGGCCTTGCAGGACTTACCATCTAGAGTGTTGCTTAGTGAGTTAAGGTCAGATAAAGAGGGCTGAGGAAGCTGTAGGCAGAAAGAATTAGGGATCATTCTTTCCCACAACACTGCCCTCCATTCTTGCAGCATACCTCAAGTGCATGCCCTCGGCTAAAACAGATCTGGCAAGAGGAAGATTAACAATGATGACAAAAATAGTCCCTGACTTGATAAAACAAATATCATCTGGGTCAGGGGACAAGAACTGCCCATAACCAACCTTGGGATCTAATATGTTCTTCGCAAGAACAGGATTGCACCATCTTAAGTATTTCACCTCATGCTAACTCTGAAGTTAGACCTTAAAGCACTGCCCTTGAACTCAGTAAATATTTGATGTAGGGGGGGCGGGGTTGGGGGTGTGGGGAGAAAGATACAGATCAGCAAGAGTGGATAAGTGTAAGATATTCTGGGATAATTTTTTTGGTTTCCTCTAAGCTTCTTTTATTTTCCCTATTTGTTGACTTTTCAGAACTGACCTTTGTCGACAAGGCCAGTCAACATGTTTTATGTGCTGTTGTGGCCATTGTTGGCGGGTGGTGGCGTGGTAAATTTTTATTAAATAAAATGTGGCTTTGTCTTGGTCTGAGCTGAGCTCCCTAATTTCCTCTCAAGATAAAGATGAGCTCATTTGCACCTATCCATCTCTAGATCAGTAAACACTCTGCATGGGTCAAATTCCAGCCTTAGCCCCTGGGCTCCTGGACTTCGGGAGCACATTGATTTTTCCTTTCCTGAAGCTTCAGGGTGAGAGGTCAGGGCAGGTGGGGTGTGGGTGGCCCAGATTTCCTCTGCCTTCCAGCTCTACTTCCATCCATGCTCTGCCCAAGTCTCCAATCCCCAGAATGGTGAGCATTAAGTCTCACTGAGCTTGGGGCAAATTTCAACAGCTGAGTGCCTTCTTCACCATCTCCCTCCATTGACCCAATTTGTCCGCTATGCAATTTATAGCCTGAATTTTGTGCCATCCATTTCTCCAGTTAATTTCTTTTCTGATGACCCATGCCGAGCTCTGATCTTCCTAATAACACTCCCCTGCCTCTTTCCTCACTCCACTCCCTCTCTTCCTCACTCCTGGTAGGGAACTGGAATTGCATGCTCACACGGACTGAAGCAAAGCATGGCTAACACAGTAATTTCTGTATAGCCAACGTCTTTCCTCCCATCCATAGCACTGGCAGTGTTCGACTTCTCGAGGACAGGCTACATAGCTCACTCTTGTTTGTGTACGCTGCTCGCTTCCCAGACCACACACTCAATAAGGGGTAAATGGTCCTTAAATTGAGAAAGGAAAAGAAAAAGAAGTAAGGCACCAATGTCAGCTTTTAAAATGTCAATCCCATCTCGAAAGGGCAACCCTGCCTGCCACTCCTTGAGGTTAGCAATAGCACCTTCTGCCTCCTTCCATTTATTGAGCACCTATTATACGAAAAACTCTGCATAAAATATCTCATTTATTCCTGATTGAGGGGTAGGTGTTAATTTACTAAATAACCAACTGTGAATCAAGAAGATAAAATTGGAACAACTCATGGACTAAGCTTCAGATGCAGGTCTGTCTGATTCCACAGCCTACGCCAGAACCCGCGCTGCTCCCCTCTCCTACCTTCTTTAGAAGGGCGCGCTAACAGCTGGGGTGGGCTGGGCAGCTCAGGCCGCCCAGGGCATGGCAGAAGCAAGACTGGGCCCTGCGTTGACCCGGTCAGGAACTCACCTCCTTGTCAGTGAAGGGCACATTTCACCCTGTGCCTCTCTACTTTTGTCTCTTCCTGTCTCTTAGAAACAAAAGCTGTGCATGCTTGCTGAAAAAATTTCCAACACTCGGAAATGCAGGAAATAAAAGTGAAATTTACCCCCTCAGCTAAATGCTTCCTTGGCTTCTTCCACTCCTCAGAAGCAGCATTTTTTACTATTGTTGATGGGTATCCTCACAAGTTGTGTGTGTGTGTTAGTGTGTATATGAGCATGTTTGTTGAATAGATCTAGATGCATTCACTTAAAGAAAAAACCACGAAAGTAGAATCATGTTATAGAAAAATATTCCTGTATTTACTTTTATAATTCAACAATATATCATGAATAACTTTCCATGTCACTGCATGGTTATGACTCAACTCCAAACTTTTAGTGGCTGTGTAATGTTCTAAAGACAATGGAATCAAAATGCAAAAATGACAACTAAAAGCACAGCATGACTATGGTGATGTAACAGGGAAACTGATGTTCTTGGGGCAGGCATATCCAAGTTAAGTCTACCTTAGTTGGCACAAAATCACATGATTAAATGTTTAACCTACTGATGGGCACTTAGACTGTCTAAAATTTTCCATTATTACATATAATCCTACAATGAGTATCACTGAACATGCCACATCAAATTTAGACATAATAACTGAGGTTCCTCCTGCTTCAAACTCCAGCATCTGTGACTCTTCCTCATCCAGTAAGAGGCAAGTACTGCTAGAAAGGATGCAAGGAGCAAAGAACAAATGTCTGGTTTTTGAATTTCTAACTGGAGTCTTAAAACTCAGAGTTGAGAGAATGTCTTAAAAGGCAAGACTCTTAATTTACCCGGGCCTGAATTTTTGTGATAGAAAAGAGGGGCTTTTTTTTCAAAAAGTTTTGAAAGTTTAAGCTTTAAAGGAATCAAGGCATACTGCTTAACCCACACCAAGGAACAGCAAGACGGTGGATGAGGGGCCAGCCTAACCCACCCTGCCCAGCTGGAGGAGGTTTGCCTGGGTTAAGGGACAAAACGGACATGATCAGACCCTGGGGGATGGCTCTGAAAGGGGACCCTGCACCTGGTGCTCCGGGCAGAGTCTGAAGCTTGGGCATATTTGTGGCCCAGTGGGAGGACTTGTGCCTACAGTCCTGGCAGTGAGGATGTGGGCGCCATGTTGAACTCGGTGCAGCTGCAATAGGGCACAGAGCAGTGCAGGTGCCAGGTGCCGAGGGGACCTCGGCCTCAGAGTGGCTCGAAAAAAGAGACAAACATTGTTGTGCCCAGACCAGTGGATGGCTATGATGAGAAATAAAGTGGGCTCTCAAGGGCTGAGGATGCCGGAGTGGGCGAGAAGCCCCATGTGGGCCATCTTAGCAAACAAAGTCATAGCTGTGAAGCCAACTCTGGATCAGAGGTCTCATGACTTGCAATTCGTGGCCAGCACTGTGAAAAGGCAGCAATGACCAGAAGCCTCCAGGTAAGCCAGGAATTGACCTACTACCTACGGGAAAGGAGCAGGAAGGGATGGAACCTGCCTGGAAACTGCAGAGCAGCTGGAAAGTGACTGGATTATTTTCTACCATCGGACAGAAAAGGAGCTTGAGGTAGAAATTAGGTTGAGTTGTTAAAAAAAAAAAAAGTCACACATTTGTCCCTGCCTTTGTGAGTCCTCTCTGCTCATGTGTACAAATATTTCTATAAGGTTGATTGCTAGAGGTGGAGGCAAAAGCATGCACATTAAAAGAAAATACGGGTATTGCCAAGTTTCTTTCCAAAAAGGTGTTTCTCATTCACACTGCCTGCTCCCAGATACTTGGAGAGCGCTTTCTTTCTCACACCCTGCCGAGTTCTGGATGCTACCGATGTTTAAAAAAGTTTACCACTCTTAAAGAGGAAAAAAAAAAGGTCTTTTCTGGCATGTTTGCCACTGTCAATTCTGTGCGTTTCTGGCAAATATTCTACCACAGATTCTCTTTCTCTTCTGGAGCCCAAATCAGCAAGAAAAATACAAGGGAGAGAATTATTGGGAAGGCTGGAGTTGGTGTACTGGGGTTGATTCTACTTCACATAGGTTTAGAAAATTAAAATGATAAAAATAAGAAAGCACATTTCCGATGTTATATCCACCATAAAATGAGGCCTCAGAGTTATGTTGCTCATAACGACAACTCTTATAAACTTCACAAATTGCCCGGAGTCCGTGTTGCCCAAGTCAACACTTCTTTAAAGGTTAGTATCTAATCCTTTCCTTCGGCATATAAACAAATAGATTTTAATTTTAAAATCAACACGAAAGTGTCATGATTCCTTTTATGTAGAATGACTAGCCTTACTTATTTTCCTTATAAGCAGCATTACTTATTTTTTCCCCTTCCTTTCCCCTTCTCTCCCTTCCTTCCTTCCTTCCTTTTTTTCCCCTTTCTCTCTTGGAAAATCTATAAAGCCATACTAGGGGAATCTGACCTTTTCCAAAGACTCATAGAGTTCTAAAAAAACCATATTAAAATGAGATGTGGCTGCTGAGTTAGGCAAGCTGGCATGTTAAATGGCCAAAAAACAAAGGCCACTTGGCTCTGGTAAAAGATAAATTAGAGCAAATACTAGTTGAGTTAGCTGAAAGACCCAAAAGGAATATTTGTTTCCATTGCCATTAGAAGGAAGGAAATGTATCAAGAAACCCCTTCCTGCTTTTCACCCCAGCCCAAATCAAGAGCTTCCTTCATCCAAATTTGGCACAAATCGTGAACCCTGCTTGTATGTAGTATAATATTCTTTTACTACACTGCTGGATTGGATTTGCTTATATTTTTATTTGGGAGCTTTTACATTTGTATTCATAGATGTGGGCTTCATAGAATGAATTTTTTAGTGTATATATATTTTTATGGTCTAAATTTTTAATCCAATATGTTCTATTTTTCGAATGATTGATAGAATTCACCCATAAGATCATAAAGGCCAGATGCCTTTCAGGTTTGTGATGAGACTTTTCAGTTTTCTGGACAATTTTTTCAGTTTCTTGGTCTTGGTTCTGCTAAAGTTTTAAATTCTAGAGTGAATTTGATACCTTCGTTTGGCTTAGGAATGTATCCACTTCAACTGGATTTTTCACAAATGTAACTACAGTGTTGAGTGTAAAAATCCATAGATATTGAGTGAAGAAAAGACACCACTAGTACTCAATTGGCAATCTAGATATTATTTATGATTTCCTCTAGAATGCAGAGTCCTGCCTTCAGAAGCACATGCCCGAATCATGCTTGGACTCATGCACGTTTATCCTCCTCTGTGCCAGATTTCCAGACTCTCCTGCTCAACCTTACTGTCAGTTGCCAAGATCTGTGAAAGGGGATTTAGGGGAAACATTTCTTCTGGTTACCAAAGATTTTCCAGTTGTGAATAATTGGAAATAAGACCATTTATTTTTTTGGAATTATTTCCCAACAGGTCAAGGGTAACAGCAATGACAAGAAATCCATAGATTCACTTTTCGTGGTCTTAGAGCTACTCACACCAAGGAATTTCCAATACCGGTAAAGCACAGAGTGCTATTTGCACAAGCACTGGGGAAAACCCAGTGCTTTCTACACCGGCAGATTTATTTGCAGAGACACAGGCATTTTTTCCAGGGTGACTGCCAAACTATCTCCTGAGCCTGTCTAGCTAGCACCTGGGCGACTCAGCAGGGGGCTTTGCAAATAGTACCCTCCCCTTTGCCAGGGTGGAGGCAGCCTAAGTGATCCTGTTTCGGCCTGTTGTGGCACCTTAATCTTTCTAAGCTGCTCCACTCCTATTGGGGGGCCTACCCCACAGCAGCTCCACGCCGGAGGCTGAAGGCAAGGGCCCGGGGAAGCAGCCGGAATGGGACTAAGGCTGGGGGTTCCTGGAGAACGTCTAGGTTCTTCAAATTCTGAATGTCCTGGGGACTTGGGGTGGACCTGCGGGTAGTTCTTCGATTACAACTTCAAACACCATGATCCCGTAACCAAAGGCCTTGCCTGGGAAGAAGGAAGGGAACTGAGGGCGGTTTCCGCACAAACCACGCACCAGGCTCTCTGCTGTTTCTGGGGTGTAAAAGTCTTTTTTTTTTTGAAGGTTTGATAGAAATCACGTTACTCGTTAATTTTTACATGAATTCTTAATCGGCTCTTACCATATCCACTGAGAATATTGTGCTGCTGTTGTTGAGCAGGGAACTTCTTTACCTAAGGGTTCAATGGTATGATTTATTTAATCCTCACTCATAGCTAAATATCTGCTTTACCAAATCCAATGAGATAATAGGTGTTTTCTTGTTTTTAGCAGAGAACTTCTTTTTTTTTTAATGAGCCGTTTCTTTGACCCCGATATGAAAATGAACCCCTTTGGTTAAAAGAGGCCCCAACCGGGTGGCTCCCGAGGTACTACTGCGTTTCCCGAGAGGCCTGGGAACAAAAGCCACGGAGGGAGAGTATCTCTAAAATTTCTTCAGGGCTAATCATTTTTCTCCATAACCAGGAAAATAAAACTATCCGCAGTGGAGGAAGGCCCTCCAGCTGTCAGTGCTTATGAACGATTTGGGGACGATTTGGAAAGATTCTGTGGCCAGAGACAGGAAACAAGTCCTGAAGAGAATGAGAGCAAGGAAGCCACGAGGCCCGGGCGGGGGGCGAACAGGGTGCAGCCCCGAGTGGGGTCCCTCGGAAGGCACAGCCTTGCACTGAGCGGGAAAGGCTGCCAGCTGTCATCATAACTAAATATGGAACCAGGAAAAATATACTCCTGTGCAGGTATCTTTTTTTGTATTTGCCACTGGGAATAGAAAGACGTCAAGTCAGTGATGCCTTTTTTTTTTTTAATTTATTTCTCTCCCCACTCCTCCCCCCACCATTATTTGCACTCACTGTCTGTTTGTTGTGAGCTCATCCTTTTTTTTTTTAAGAGGCACCAGGAACCAAACCCAGAAACTCCCATGTGGGAGGGAGGCGCCCAATGGCTTGAGCCACCTCTGCTCTCCTGCTTGTTGGGTCTCTCATTGAGTGTTTTCCTGGTTGTGTCTCTTCGTTGCGTCATCTCATTGCGTCAGCTCGCTCTTTGCTCATCTTCTTTAGGAGGCACCGGGAACTGAACTCAGGACCTCCCATGTGGTAGTCGGGGTCCCAATGGCTTGAGCCAGATCCTCTTGCCAAGTCAATGATATCTTAATGTCAGCTTTACTAGATGGCTCATCCCTGTGAACAGAAGTCGGGCCGAAGCAACAGGAGAGCAATGAATGCTTTGGCAAGGGGCAGAGACACTTTCTGAGGGAGAGAGAATGGAAAGAGAAAAAGATCCAAAGTCACGTTTGACCAACTTTGGAATTTTGCCTTTGCCTTGCTCTGAAACTTAAATTGCCTTTCCCGCAAGAGGCAAAAGACACTTTAACAAACCATCTTTTTGCATGCAGGGTTCCTTAGGAGAAAGGCAGCATGGTGCCTGCACCGAATCTATCCAGGCTCTAGCCCTTTAGAATTCATGAGACTCTCCTGGGAGACTCAAGGGCCAGGTGCCTTCCTTAGGTTTCCCAAGATATGCCATGTAAATGTTTTTAGAATTGAATTGTTTGGAGCCAGGTCTTCTGACACCTGAAGCTGTGCTCTCTCAATTACTTTACCTTTAGTTTTAGATATTTCCTGAGTTTTAACCTCCCTCTAAAACGTTAGCTTGTTGGTGAGGGGGTGAATACCACTTCTTTCTTTAGTAATCTTTCACAACTTTGTCTCGCTATTGCATCTGCTGTCTTCTTTTGTATATACTGCCCTTGTATTTTATGTCTTTTAAAAAACAGGAGGGTTCATAGACCCCAGGTATATTGTAAATATTTTATATTTTTCTATGATTTTTATTCAGGGGCATCTATTCTTTACCTTAACATGTGTTAGTAAATTAACTGTGAAGATGTGAAGATTTTTAGCTGCTAGACTTAAGGAAAAACTTGTAAATCATTTAGAATTATTTTAAGGGAGACAAAAATGAATAAAATCAGATTTTCTTTGTCATCCTGTGGTCACGCCTATACTTTTAACTATAAAATGGACACTAATAAATGCCAAGACATATGAAGAACAAAGTTTATGATCAGGGTTCACATCATGTGGAGAATGGTGGTACGTATTATTCTAGACCACTGCAATCAGATGATTTGGAATCACCAAGGCAATAAGCTATATTTCTAATAAATCTACTGTCAGAAAACATCATCACTTCTGAAACCTCTCGGTGATTTGATTGCTACCATGGGTGATCCAATCTGGCTTAAAGCAGGTAAGTTGTTAAATAAGTTGGAAGAGTCACTATGTTATGCTACTGCAAATGTCTTCTTCCTTCCAAAAACCAGTGGAATCAAGGGAAATTCCTTTTTTCTCAAATCACAGAATGAATATTTTGGCACAGAAGTACACAGACATGTTCTTTTGAGTGATTTAGTTTGGAGAACTACTGTTTAAATTAGTGCCATTGATAGAAGAAGAGCTGAAAGTAGAAAGATGCTATTATCATTTGATAATTTTTTGATATTGCATCGATTTCAGGTACCCTATGTCAACAGTCAAAATATAAAGTTTTAAATCTTTGTTTTATTTTTATGATGTATGTGAACGTGAAAGAAGAAATCTGAGATATTAAGAATTCTCAGTCCATAATAGTATGGATGGACAGATGGAAGGTGCAGCTGCAGAAAATGATGTAAAATAGAATGATTTCTGTTAAATCTTCAGGTTCCTGATGCCACGATAAAAAAGATATGGTTTTAATCCAAAGCCAAAGAAATCAAAGGAAATTTCAAACACCATACAACAAGTGCCCTTATTATAAATCAAGTCGAAAGCAACACTTGAGAAAGGTTTTGAAATTTTACAACAACATTTAGTCTTCTGTTCAACCAGAGTAGAAACAAAACCAACTCTAGAGCCCCACTTTCCAAGTAACACATTTGCCATTCTGTGACTTTCGGGAATATCTTTTCTTATTCCTAGAATTATTAGATGTTAGCAATCATTGAATTAAGAGTTAACCACCACTTGGAGCTAAAGCTTTTGTTGTTTTAAAATTTTGAGAGCTAAATAAAGTTAAATCTGAAAGATGAGGTTTCAGAGAGAAATCTAGCCGATCACTACAATCCTCTCAAGTAAAAAGGCCATTTCCATGAGTTGCACTCACAGGTTTGAATAGCAAAGAATTGTAACTAAAGGAAAACTCCTTAACTGATATTACAGTCACCTCTACCCTGATGTGCTACCATTGGATGATGCAGGTCCAAAAATTAGATGTCATACATTTTCAAAGAAAAAAAAAATCAAACGGCACTGAGCTTGTAATGTATATTTTATTTTGCACAAGCTTGCATATATACTGCACATACATTCAGTTTAAGAGAAGATGGAAGGCACACAAGGCAATTGGACTACTGTATCCTTTAAGTGGTACAAAGCAAAAAGGTAAAAGTTTGGAGAGTATACAAAAGCTTAAAACACACAAAGTAAAACCCCCTTCCCACCCTCCCCACCCCCAATAACTTTTTTCCTGTTTTAAAATTTAGTAGCTGCCAAACTAAATTTTTTACTTTTACTTTAAAATCAATTGTCTACTGCACCTTTTTATTTTCTTTTTAATATGGACAGGGAGTCTCATTGTTTTTATCATATCAATTAATATTACAGTACATCCTTGGTAATACAAAATTGTACACCTTCATCAAATAAATTAGGATAAATTAAACCAATAAATTATGCAAAGTCTTCAGAACAATAGACAACAACAAAAATCCACAATTGAAAATTGCCTCTAGCTAAAAAAAAATCAAAAATTGACTTTATCAGTTCAGTTATTGTACTATATTTAAATCAAAGGGTCTTTATTACAAAAAAAAAGCTTAATAATGCTATTTACAACATATTGCTAAATAATATAAAGGCAGTGTTTTGTCAGGGTTTGTAACTATATACATATGAGAAATGGCTGGGACAATACAAGGGGGAAGCCACAGCCTTTGATTCTTCTAGGTAGCACTGAGACCAACCTCAAATATATTTTTTTCTAACTCTAATTTTGAAGTGGTGATATACAATTAAAACATTTTTTTCTTCTTATGTAGAGGAATTGGGTATTTTAAAAATAGAGAATGAATACATTTTCACAAAAGAAGTCCAGCTTGTCTTTTCTGGTCATGTTTGTGCATTTTAGAGGGTGTCAGATTTGAGAGAAGGCCCAGCTGAAAAGACTCAAAGTCCAGAAGCTTCCAGATTCTGTTATATTCTTAGAAGGATAATTATAAGAAGATGCAAAGGTTAAATACCAGTTTTGATCCCAGCTCTGAATATGAACATTTTAGTTTTAGTTTTATAGATGGTTTACAACCAACAGATCTACAGAAAACAAAACTGCAATTCCTTCAACATAACGTGTAAGTGCAATACAGTAACTGCTTACTCATATAAACCAGTTACATTCTTTAAGGGGAGCTTTTTGAAAACAATGCTTCTTGTAATTGGCAAACACAGAGTTTGTAACCGGAAGGAAACATTTGTACTATTCACACCAATGAATACTCTATAATATACACGGCAAAGAAATTTTGCACTGTTCTCCCATATACAGTGCTTCTTTCAGGGGAGTCTGTAAACCACTTTTTCTCTGATGAGTTTATGATTGCTTCTGGGGAACATCCCATTTTTAAAGCCCCCAAATCATTCACTTTATGACTTACTCTTAACCTGTATGTGGGTGTATGGGGAGGAGTCACTTATTAAATGTCTTCATGTACATAGAAAAGAAATTTCATAAATTTACAGAAACTGCATTGCCCTTGCCCTTGACATCTGATGAAAGAGACTGTTATCTTTTAAAAGTAGAGAGCAGGATTTTCAAGAATGCTTTCAACTGTCCATACAGTCACTGCAGTGTTCCTAATAAAATCAACAGATGTTGTGAGAATGTAGTTATTTATTAAAATCTCATGTCTTACATAACAACAGCCATGAGGTTAAATATTTACATTGCTTTATAAAAGTTCCCCTCTTGGTTTAGTGTTTTTGTTTCTTTTTTTTTTTTTTAACTTTTAAAAATGATATTCACCCACATCTCTAGTACAGTAACAAAGATTCTGCAAACATAAAACACTTTAATTAAATAATACTCAGAGGCACAAAGCAAACTTCAGGAATATGTGGGTGAACATTTCCTTAAATAATTACTACATTCTAACATCTTCCACGTGTTTTACCATTTAATGTGAAACGTCTTCATTAAACAGCCAGAGATACAGTAAGAATGAAATGTTTTGTTGTTGCAAATAGAACATTCTTTCCACAAAACATAACAAATGTCTAAAATAGGTTCTTAAATCTAGATAGGAAAAGGTAAGCTTTTCACTTCACACGCATAGATATATGTATATTTTACATGTGTGTATATGTGTGTATGTGTTTATGTGTTCACACATCTGCATACACATATATAGCACATGGTATGAAATATTGCTTCTATACTACGTTTCATTAGGCTAAGAAAACACAAGATTTGCACCACAGTTACAAAAAATTGGCTTCTACAAGAATTTTCAAAACTTGAATGCTGCTCAAACAATTGAGGAAAAAATAATTTGCGGTATCAAACTGTTCTAAAAATTCTCTTCTTCAAAAACGTATTCTCCCGCTTTGTTTTAAAAAGACACAAAATATGCATAGCTATCAACATTATGTCAAACAGCCAGAAAAAAAATCTAGTGTTTATTGCAGCTGTAGTAATTGGAAATAAAGTCAAAAAAGATGAAATCGAAAGCCACAGAAGGCACAAGAACAATTGTACTTGTGGGAAAAAACTGGTATTTTGAAGGATTTAAAAAAAATCCCCCCGCTGGTGCATTTTAGGTCTAGGCACAGACTATAAACTCAAGTGTATATGCAAAAATAATTTAGAGCTAGCAGAAAATAAGTAGTAATGTGGTATTTCAACATGGACTGCAGACTTCTTTTCCTATGTAAACTGTCCCTCATCTTTCACCCTTCCACCAGAGAAAGTCATCTTTCCCAACTAGCCAATTTTCACTTGGATTGGAGTTAAAGTTGATCTAACATTTGAAAGACGGTGAATATTTTTTTTTACTCTTAATTAAATAGAAGTCTTGAGAGACAAGATTTTGTCATTTTTTAATGCATTGGGAGGCACAAGATTTTATGACTGTAAAAGGGACAAACCACCTAAAAGCAAAGTGATTGAATTCTATTTTCAGAACAAAGAGGTGAGTTTAGCCTCATGATGCAATCTTTACTCTGAAATAACTTCTATGCCTCAGTGAATGGTTAGAGGATATTATCAGTAGATAAGCACATCACCATTTGGTTGTGAACATACACTTTTGCTTAATTTGTCTATGTAAATTAGAAAGGCAGGGAAAAATACTAAAAATCCCAATAAAGTCTGGAATCAATAATATTGAATTTGCTTAAGATCAAGAAGATACCTAGCAATCTGTCTACAAATTTTGCCTTTTACCTTGCAAAAGGCAAGGTAATACTGATACAAATGACAAAGGAACACCAAAGACCCATTGGTGTACTGCTGGGGACAACGGATGCCATACTCTTTCAAAGTAAGCAAATCCAAAGAGGGTGACCATGAACAAAGAATGCTTCCCTACTTCGTGCCGATTGGATTTTTCCCATCTTATCCCAAGGTAACGGTTATCCAAGCATGTTTTTTCTACAAGCAAGAACAAACAACAAATTGGATCTATTAACTCTGTGTGCATCGTGTAGGAGAGAGAGAACGTGTGGAGCCACGTGGGTGACGCCCCAGATTATCCTGCTGCCCACTCTCCACACGGAGAAAGCTTGCGAGGCTACTGAACAGGGCATCATAAGACTGCTCCGTTTAATTTAAAGTCAGCAGGTTTGAAGGCTTTGTGCTGACAATAATTGTGTTCAGGCATTCCTGTCCATCAGCAGAATTTATAAATGATGTTAAACTACAGCGATCGGGTCAGCTAGTTAGTCACATGGGTCAACCTGCCTTCTCCAAAGTCAAATGGATTTTTTTTTTTAATTAAGGAAAAATGGTACTGTGTTCTATATGATCCAAATACTAGATCTGTCATTTTAGGAAGTATATATCAAATTACCTGAGGGGAGAGGGGTTTGCAAAACACGATTAGAAAGAACAATGAATTCTGCACACAAAAACCCATCTTAGAAAATGACAAGTGTGAATGCCATATGATTTTTTTTGAAAGCAAGTACAGGACATGGCATACCTTTGAAAAATCAAAAAAAGAAAAAGAAAAGAAAAGGAGAACCATTAAAGAAAGCATAAAATAGCAGCTAGCTTTCTTATGTGTGCTGAAATTGTGTCTTTTTGATTAACCCCAAACTTTCCTACGCTATACTCTCATCTCACATTTTGGTCAATCCTAGTTTCTGAATTAGAAGAGACTTTATCAATTGCTTTAAAATGCTGCACCTAAAATGAGGAAACACTTAATTGGACTGTCACCACTTCGAATACCCATCGGGCGGTGTGGAATTGCTTATGAAAATAGGTCGTTCTCATATGTGCTCCTTTTAGGAGGTGAGGGTTAGGTCAGCTAACAGCTGTCAACAAACTTCTAGTGTAGGCAGGAATTTTATGATCAAGATGGAATTTCCTTTATTCCTTACCATAGAAAAGTATTCATAAAATAGTGTTTTAGAAAAAAAGTATTAAATATTAAACAAATAATCTGTTCAAGCGTATAAACAAAGGTTGAGCAAAGAGTAAATCTGAAACTTATGTGCCTTTTAATATCTGAAGCAAGATGAGGATAAATAGGAAATGACAAGAGGTTAAGCTTTTTCTCTGTGAAGGAAGATACTTGCTCACTTATTTTGAAGATCCTATTGCCAAATTTAGAGGGGTGGCTAGATGAATGTACCTGAATTTCCAGTCTCAAACTTGAGTCAGTTTTGTGCAAAATTGCTTTGCCTCCATGAGAAACTGGTACTAGTATGGGCCATTCATCATTTCTCTTAGGGAAAAGTTGATAGTTTTTAGTCATTGTTCTTTTTTCTTTTGGCCTTTTGGGGGTACTTTTATTAAGTGAGCTGCTTATCCGCCATTGGTGTTTTTTTTAAATTTTTTTTTAACATGTAAGAAAAAGCAACTTACTGAGTTCAAACCAAACAAAATATTTAAATTTATGAAGTGGCTTCATTGAGTTTTTAGACTTTCTTGGCAGTAAAAACAAGAGACACATCACCATCTGTGGAAATGGTTCCCCTCGGCTGGCCACCATTTATAGTAAACCATCACTCCAGCAGAAGCATCTTTACCAAATGCCCTCCCTTGGTCGTACAGACTTTACACTCTCCAACACTTTTTTTTTTTTTCCCTGAAAATTAGCCTAGTTTAAGTCTCCAAATGTTAAGGGCCTTGGGCAAACGTAAACTAAAGGAGGAAGGAAAAGAACCATCCCCTTGCAATGGAAAACAAAAGCAAGTGAGAGAAAGATCTTGAGGAGGAATTACCAGCTGATTTCCTAACACATCCACGCCTCCCATACACATAGACATGAAATCAAAATCTAGACACCGAGACCTTGGACATCCAAAGGGGACTGCTACTATTCATACATTCAGAAAGAGTGGTTGGAATTTCTACTCGTGCAGCAGCTCCTGTAGGCAGTTCGGGGACTTGAAAATCTCGGGGACCTCACTATCCAGCTTGCAGATGACCTTGTAGATGGCCTTCTTCCAGGAAGGATCAACGTCTTTGCCTGCGATGATGGCATTGAAAAACTCCCGTAACGTGATCTGCGCCACTTCCAGGAATCTCTCTGGAACCTGCTGATACAAGGAGACAATGGCATTAATAAAGTTTTCAGTTTCAAGTCTCCAGTTCTTCAAAGGAAACTGAGCTAAGTTCTTTCTTTCAGAAGGGGGCTTCGGCGGCACCTGCATTTTCTAAAAATGGCCGGGCTCTCTTCTCTTATGTAAAGTTGTTATATATAGTACCATTGTGATGGGAGGTGGCTAGCTTTGTAGCCTTTCAGAGACTTGTAAAAGGACTTATCCAGGCCTATCAAAAAACTAAGATTGCCGTATGAATATTAAGGCAGGAAGAGGGACGTGGCTGTTGTGATTCTTCACTTTGTGAAATGGGTGTCTCCTAGAAGAAAGTCTCCGACTCACTTTTTTTTTCAGAATTTGAATCCTATTTCCTTTTGATTTCCATTATGAAAACAGAACGTGTTCTCAAGAGTAGAATAATGACTACTTGGGCTTCGATATAAACGAAACTCACACTTCAAATGAAGAAAACTTTTGAAATTCTCAATTTCCTACTTGTGTCATAGGATTGTTGACTCAAAGGCTAAATGGTGTATTAAAGTAATCTCCATTAGAAAGTGCTCTTCTTACCTCAAGGAGGAAGGTAATGCCATTCACATTATCACGAAATATAAAATTTGAACTGAATCTTAAAATACTACATCAGAAACTCTATCCTGAGATCAGAAGAGCTCCATTGACAGAGTGATTTGTGCAGGTACTACTCTACATTTATTGAGTGCTGATTATGTGTTTAGTGTAAGTGAATTATTTCATTCTCTTCTCCCAATAGCTCTATGAGATAAGTTCTATTATTATGCCCATTTCAAAATGAAAAAACTGAGTCTTGAGATATTAAGAGCCATTAGATTCCAGGGACATCTCCAAATATTCATTTCAGGGTCCCCATTTTTTAAGCAGTTTCTTCCCCAGCAATGTGTGTGCCTGGGTGTATGTTCTCTTAATTATTTAGCAGTCTGGACTTCTTGACTAGGGAAAGTAGTAGCTATCTGTGTATTCATTTAGTATTTGAAAATTACTCATGGTTAAGCAAGGCCTATCTTTCCACATACCAAGAAGACAGAATCACTCGATGAACTTATTTTTGCAGGTACATATTGACATTCAGTAGATTTCTTTTAGTGCCTACGTATACATTAGTAATGTTTTATTTTTCACCTGAAGTGCAGATAGATGAGGAAGTAAATGGACTGCAGTTGTATGTGTATCTGTCTCCATACACACGAGAGGAAAGATTTTCATCTTCGTTCAGACATGCCACTTACTAAACTCAAGGAAAGTATTGTCAGGTTGCACATGTTTGACCCTTTTCTTCCTACCATTTCTCAGTTGTTGCCATGGACCTTTTCATAATGACAGCAACTTGAAGAAAACTAGGATAATCACCAGACAGTGCTGTTTTTTCACATTTAAAATCAGACCAAGAAGTCCATGGCTTCCGACGCCAAGTCATTTCTCCCTTCTTGAAAAGCCTAATAACTCCCCTGCAACAATAAGAGGGCCCCTCTCTGGGGCTGGTCAGAGTTTAAGAAGAGTAAGACCCTGGAGTATAGCCTCCAAAAGACGTGTACGCTAGCGCCAGGCTGAGAAGGCAGCTCCCAAAGCTGCCTGGGGATAGCCAGAGCGCTGCCACCTCCTCAGGGACTCAGAGGCCCACGGGAGCCGACAGCCGTTCCCTCCCAAGAATTCCTGTCGTTTTCTATAGAGTTGGTGTTTCTTCCGCCCCCCAAAACCTCCTGTGTATGAGCGGATTGAGTATTTGAGGGGCACGAGGGGGTTGAAGGCGAGCTTAGATCTCCCCCTTCTCTTAAACCAAATGAAAAGTCCTTAAGCGGCCTTTTTGAGTATTCTCCTCCTCCCCCTCCCAAAGATCATCCTTCCCGTTTTGCCAAATGGGCATGATTGAGAGAGAGAGAGAATCTGGCTGGCTGGAGAAGAGTTAGGCCGTGCGGCGAGCCACTCTAACTACTTGGCTTGGGAGCTGTTAGCCAAATGTTGCAGAAACAGAACCAAAAGTATTTATTAAAATAAATATTGCAAGAAGTGTGGGTGCAGTGGCCCCTGGCAGGAGAGCCGCGGTGAACAATCTACATTCCACGAACTCGGGGATGCGGCAGGGCAGGGCCCGGAGCTGCGCGGGGCAGAGGGGCAGCTGCCAGGCCAGGCGGAGGCCCCCTCCCACACTCCGCGGGCCCCGCGGGAGGTCGGGGTGCCAGGGACCGGGGAAGAGGGGCCCTGTTGGAGCAGGTAGGGGCAGGAGATGCATCTAGACAGCACTGGCCCGAGGAAGGAGGTCGTGAGTTTCTAGCACTTGCCTGAGACCAAATCAAGGCAGCGCTTCTTTGAGGCTTGCAGGCAGCTTCCCCCTAGTTGTTCTGATCGTTCATCACGCCTGGTAATGGTTTTTAGTGGGCTTAATTTTGCTTAAAATATTCAGTGATTATAATCGCAATCATGGGCTGGCCTGTAACCTTTTTATTTTTTATTTGTAAAGTCATGTGATTTAACTTTGCACCTACTTATATCCCGTTTCAATGAACTCAGCGTAAGGTGTCTTTAGCTAAGGCACCATGGTTTCTTTCCCCACAATGCCTAGCAGAGTATCTTTTGCAATGTCACTTGATAAATAGATCATTATGAGGTCTTGCCTTCTGCTTTACTCCATATTATCTTTTTCCCTCAACACTTAAAAAAAAGAGGAAGTTTAAAATGATTGAAAAAGGTCGAATTTGAAGATTTGAAACAGATCTCAGACATCATTACACAGATAAAGAATGAAGAATCCTGTGACAATAACTTGTCCAGGTGTCTTGTTATTAAGCTATGCTGGCTTCCTTTTCATACACTTTCAGCACTTTCCACTTACGGGAGTCATCAACACCTTGACAGAGCTCTGGGTTTGTGACCGAGAAAAGCCCCAGAGGCGCTGGGAACTTCAGAGTAAATGGGAATGGTATAAAAGATTCCCAGGAGGAGACATCGCTTACTGGGTTATGTTTGGGAAGGGATGACTTCCTTGCAAGTAAATAAAATGGTCTGTTAATTTACTCTAGTGCTTTCCTTAAGGCAATACCCATGCAATGGACCAGCCCGTATAAAAGAAAGTTAAAATAAGATTGTTCAATACCGGAGCAACTAATGCCTTTTGGTGGCTCTAGAAGAAGTATACTGTCAGAGAGCAACTTGCCTTCGGAGGAGGTGCCAAGGTAGTCCCTCTACAGGTAAAAATACCACCCGTGGGAAGAGGCGCCTTCACTCCTCTGCTTGAAAATGCTTCCCAGATCTACTGAACAGAGTAAGGGGGTGTCCTTGCTGATTTTGTTTGTTTGCCTGTAAGAATTCAGGCTTATGTGAATGATATTGCCCATGTTTTCCTGCACCTTTTCACACCTAATGCCTTTCCAATCACTAATAAACATCTGCAGAAAATCCCTTAGTGACAAGTAATCCCTTATCTAGGTTTCTTTTAATAGAACCCAACAATCTGCAGAACGAACCCTGAGTATCTCCTGAGCATCAGGTGGCAACAGTCAATCAAGTCACTGGAATGCAAGACAATGCAGGCTCCGGAGGGGGCGGGGGAAGCCGTGCCTTTGGACATGCCACAGGGAAAAAACAAAAGGCTTCCAAAGTCTCTGGCTGGAACTTTGAAGCTATTGTGGGAGCTGCTTTGCTGAGGGTTCTTCAGGAGAGGAGAATGGAAAGTTTGCTTTGATAAGAAAGCTCCCTAATATAGGAACCTCACCCCAAATGCTCTTGCCTCTCCTGGCCTTGATCTCTGGAGGACAATATCATTGTGATGAAGTCCTTAAATACACTCATAAATTCGAAAGGGGCTGGCATCGGCAGTGACCAATTTCACCACAATTCTTTGTACTTTCAGTCTCCTCAGAGCAAACGAGGACCCTGAGGGCTTTGGTGAAATGGGAAAATGGGAAGATGTTTTCAGCTATTTCAAGTCTGCTCAGCCAGGGGCTGTGTTGCTCCTTACTGGGTGGGAGGTTGTTTTTCTGTTCTTTTACTATTATTATTATTTGTTATTATTCTTGGAATGAGCAGCAAAGATACAGTTTTCCCCGTCTTCCTCCTCCTCTTCCCAGTTGCTTTACCTTCAAGGATGATTTGTTTTATTAAACCGACTGTCCCCAGCCTCTGCAGTACATAATAAAAGTCTGACATAGCAGGCTGCCTGCCTTCTGTGTCCTGCAGATACTCATCATAAGTGTCAGGACATACCAAGGTTAGCGGTCACTGGAAGTGTGCTCGCTGGCCCAAACCTTGCCAAACGCACTTGGCAGCTGAATGAATGTCACAGAGAATAGAGGGGGAATTACAAAGGTTAAAAAGAAGACAGCCTCTCCTATTTTCTGGAGACAGAGTAGCTGATTTTCCAAACCTCTGAAATAACCATCAGCTCATTTGCTGCCTCTTGTGGGGGACCTAAATCTTGCCTCTTGCACAGTTCTCCATGGACACCCCCTGCATCCTTGATCCCCTTGGAAAACTGGTCCACTGGCCCAATTTCCTTAATGAAATGATTTTTTACAAAAAGGATGCAGGCTTACATCTCCCTAGCCCCTCCCCAATAACCAAAGGCTGAAATGGCTCATCAACAGATCACAGCCTTGTTGAGGGAGATCATCTTTCCAGGTCAGTTTTTAAACTAAAAAATTTTTTTCACTTCAAACTTACTTTAATGAGGAAATTGAAAAGGAAACATATCTATGGGCAGGTCTGGCTCACTGATGGAAAAGTAAATGCTTGGCTGTTATTTTGGTGAATTAGTTTGTGTGTGGGTTTTCTTTTTCCTTCCTCCTCCATTTTTTTTTTAATACTATAAAAGGGCAATAAAATGCTGACTGTAAGAAGACAATGTCAAGGAGAAAAGGGTATTGGTATTTTGGATACTCTTCACTGCTCGCCTTGGAGAGAGAGTTATTCTTGTCACAAACCCTTTTGTCTGCATCTGCTGACTGCTTGCCTGTAGCCAGCAGCATACTTTAACTGTTTTGTCACCTCCTAACATCACATGCATCAGCTGTTGGGCTTTTGTTACGGGTATTGTAGAACTAATCCGCTGTGGCTGTTCTACTGTGCAGTAAATAAAACAGAAACGGGCTTCTCAGACAATTCTGCATGAATATTTCAGATGGCTTTTACAACTCCGATTCACAAAATCAAATAAATAAATAACTCCCCCAGTCCCCCCCAGCCCCTACCCACACACAGAAACAAACCCTCTCAAACTAGACCCAGATGTCTCTAAGTCAACTGCAGAGAAGGCTCTGACTTGAGCCTTAAAGCAATTGTTTCAGCGAAGTTGACAGAAGAGTGCTTTCGAAACTTCAGCGCCATGTTACTCATATTTATCGTTAGATTGAAACAAATCTAATGCCAAACACTGAGCAAGTGGCTCTGAAATTCTGGAAAGCTATTTTTCCTCCTCGGGCTTTTGCAAAGAGTATGTAATTCTATCAGAAATATATAGTTTGAGTTGCCTTGTCAAACTGCTTTTATTACCTCCATTTCATTTTCCTCCCTTCCGCTTATGGGAAAGGAGTCAAAGGAAGATGCTTGAACATTTAGTGTAGCCTAAGACCCTTTCCAAAAGGTTCAACCTGCACAGGAGCACAAAGGGGGGGGGGGGGGGGAAAAAAAACAAGCAAACTTTGGGCTGGTGTTTCCAAAACTTAATTTACATCATGAGCGGTCTTACGATGGGAACAATGTGCCAATCACAACGCAAAGCGTTTTCCTAGGTGACTTCTAAGTGTCTTCGGAGCAGCTAAAAGAAAAGGGGCTTTGCACATGTGCACACACACAAAGATCCTAGGACAGGAGACAAACAGTGCAAGTACTTTCCCCAGCATTCATTCACCCTGGTGTGCACACGATTCCTCTAAACAAACTCTCCCATCCCTGCTGTTTGTTAAGTAAATATTGATCAAGGAGAGACATATCTCCTGACAGCAGTGGCACAGGCTGGGGACTTATACTGCAGACAGAGTGGACTTAAATGGATAATCTCAGATGCTTTCGTAACTCCTCACAGAGATTATCAGATGCAAAGACAAGAACAGATAGGTTATTGCTGCTTCTCTCCACTGCCTAACTCTCACTGAGCTCTCCTGCTGGAGAAAGAAAAGGGGAATCACGGCTCTATGAAATATGGCCACAAGATGCTGTTACTAAGGGTCTCCCTTTGCAATCGTGCATGCATTTATCCTGCATTTACAGCTGGGGATTAACTGGCCCTTTAGAAAAGAAGAAATGGTGTGGGATGTTACACACAGTGAAACATAGGATTGTATTCTGATACCTTCTCATTACAGGCAAGGATCAAATGAAAAAGCAAACATGAATGTGCTTTAGAAAACAAAATATCATCCAAATGTAAGGTGCTAATTTGAACCTTAAAAGAAGAGCCCTTGTTCCTGGGAAGTCTAAAACTGTGATTAGTAAATGTGGGCAAAGCATCACTTTGAGAGATGCTTTGAGGCGGTTTGCCTGGGTGCTTTTATTAGCTGAGTCGACAGGTTGAGAAAAGTTACTCTGTGTTTCCTCCATTTGAGTTTGGTCATTTCAAGATTGTGACTCTCATCTCTGTTTTCTGCCCTGTCTGCAGCAGAATTGGATATGTGTGCTTCCCCGGGAAAGCCAGTTTTCAAATCATCTCTATGAGATTGATTTTAGCAAGGCGTTATAGTTAGAAATCCCAACAAAAGGTTAAGTGGCATTTAAATTGTCTTAGGAGGCTCCCACCTATGTTAGAAAGACCAGCGTTATCCTAGGAGTTCTGGCACTGCAGCGGCTTTCAGATGCCTGCCCTGTTAAATTGAAGGAGGCAGAGGAAGGGTCTGCAACAACAAATGGGCTTTGGGCTAACGTCTCTTTCAATCTGATGCTCCAAGTGGAATTCAGATTTTGGGGACCTTAAAGGATTAGAGTTACCTAATGCCCATGCAGTTTTAGGCCCTAAGAGTGGGCCCACTTCCTAGTAACATGTTTTGCTACTTAAATATGTGAAGAGTAAGTGCTTGTAGGAAGTGGCTATAGTTCAAGGCTGTCCTTAAAAAAACTGTTTCCTCGGCCTAAGCAAAGCAACACACGGTAATAACAGTCTGTATCATTTTTTTTCCCACAAAGCAGCAAAAGAACAATGTCCTGTTGAGCAAAATTCAGTAGCATTCTGTAAACATTAATTTAAGGAAATCAATAGACTCAGTGAGCTAAAGCCATATTGCAAGATAAACTGGTCAGAGTGCCACTTTGTCAAATAGATTTTCGTTTTCTCGGCTAGATAAAGACAGTTTCAAAATGGGGCAAACGTGTTGCAACCAAGGTTTGAAAAGTATGTGGCCTTCAAATAGTCTGCTTGTTCCTACTACAAAGCTGGATAAACATACTTTAAAAATGATAAGACTGGTTTGGAATTGATTTTGCTTTCAAATTTTACATATAGGAGATTTCTTGGTTGTCGCACAGGAAAAGAACAAAACAAACACCATGCATTCAAGAAGAGAAAATGTACTTGAGAGATGGGGTTTAATTGTCTTGAGAAAGAGTATTTTGGGTAGTTTCAGTGGATGTTTGACTTTAACAGAGAGAGAAAGAAATCTTTATTCATGCTGACCTGATGGGCAACAGCCTACTTGCCAAAATCCCAAAGCCAAATTCTCTAGCGAGTTTGGGATCAGAGGTTTCAGCTGGTGGAAGCTGTTTCTATTCTGTGCTCCCCATGCTGTATCATGTTAATGTGCGGAGGGGCCAGGGGATGGGGAAAGGGGGCAGGGGATGGGGAAAGGGGGTGAGGGGGTGGGAAGCACACCCAGGAAAGGGCTGGGCCAGGAGCCTGAGCCGATGGCCCCCATAACCACCCCAAGGTTTCTCTCGGCCAGAATGAAAGAGTGGTAGGGATTAGAAAATGGGGCAAAAGGAAGGCATCTCTGCCCATCTGCTGCCATGGCAGGGACCCACACTGAGCTGGGGGTATGGCTGTGTCCAGGTTAGACGATGGAAATCCTACAGAGTCATCTCCACCCCTAGAAACACCGGTAGAGTAGCAACCAGAAACGATTCGGTGGAAATGGCCCACTGGAGGAAATGTAATAAAAGAGAGAACGCGCACACGGAAACTGCCAAGGAGGGGTGTCAAGGAGCTGCCTTGATGGACAGTGGGACTCCACGTAAAAGGTGCACAGAAACTGGACTTTGGTCTGTGGGGCGGGTGGGGGGGGCTGCTATTTGCCATCACCTTTGTGTGCTCCTCTCTGACAACAGTGTGACTCAAGGTCAGGGGCACTCCCTAGTACGTGCTTCCTCACCTGAATTTGAGTCTTTTAAGGGTGGGTATTTAGAAAATATAAAATTCCCAATAAAATTTCTCTACCCTTTTACTATGTATCAATAAAAACGCCATACGATTACTAACAATGAGTTAGAATTGAGCATTTTGAACAATTGTGACTTCCAGGTAGCAGATTAATATTTCCTACTCTATCTGCTATTGAATGGTGTATACATTCCAAATTATACAAGTGTTTCAGTGGCAATGCTGCATATCAGTATCAACACAAATAAAGTGTTTCTTTTATAGCCCCAGAAAAGGAGGTATTAGCTTATGGGGAACAGAATGACATGTTATTAGAATAGTAAAACTCTGCAACCGTGCAAATTATTTCATGGTGCTGAAATTTGGTGTCCTGAACATGCTCAAAGCAACTAGTTTATTTGCTCCTACTTGGAAGTCTCGATGTTCTGTGTGTTAGGAAGCCAAATGATTGCCATGCAATTTATTGTAATAGAGTAGATTTTCTCTCTTTCCCAAACTGTGCACATGTCTCAAGAAGTGACTCCAAGTTTAAATAAACAAAAAACAAAAACAAAATCAATGAAAAAGCATCAAAAACTAAAACTAATCTGCTTGCCTCCTTCCCCACTCCCACCTGAGATACTACTCAGATGTTCCTGAATCTTAAAACCTGGAAGAGTTCTGCTGGGATTACACATCTGGTAGCCTGTTCAGGTGAGAGCTGGATCGAGACTCTTCCATCAAAGATCACAGAGTTTTGGAACTTCAGAACTAGAAGTGGCCTCAGAGAGTTCATGGACTACAAAAGAGAGAAACAACCCTCAGCCAGGGTTTAACAATTTTTTTCTGGAAAGGGCCAGGTTGCAAATACTTAGGTTTTGTGGGCCACATTTCGTCTCGGTTGCATATTCTTTTTTTTCACACTTTGAAAATGTAAAGACTGTTCTTAGCTTGGGGGCCATAAAAACACAGACCAAGGGCCAGATTTGGCCTAGAGCCCTAGTTTGCCAAGTCCTGCTCTTAGCAAAACTTGGGGGCCAGGAGCTCTGCTGGAGGCCTAGCACTCACATTCTGCACTGACCCCGCTGTGCCTTGCTGGGTCAAGTGCACCAGCTGTTCTTACAGGGCAATTGGAATGGACTCACCCAAATGCAACCCACAGTGTCCCTCCATCCTTGGACACAGTTTATGCAGTTTATACTGCCTGCGTCTACAGTGCTAACAGATCACACAGAGACGGTTAAGAACCAGAAGAACTTCAGTCTTGTCCTGCCAGTAAATATTTAGATGTGCTAGAGAAATCTACCTGTGTTCCGTGATAGAGCCAGCCACTTGGATGGAAACCTTAAAGGAAAAACAAGCATAGCAAGCAGTGTGACAGTCCCCCTGTGTGTTAGCTAACTTTCCTTCTAATCAGTACCATGAATGATGTGTCTTTGCTGTCCGAATCCAAGACAAGCTGATAGTCCTTGAAGTTTAATCTTTGCTACAAGTACTAGGCAAGGTGATAAAATAAATAGGGTCCGGTTTTGGTTCTATTACTGGATGGGAGACTATTCAAAATCAACATGGCATGAACGCTCCAACAGTGCATGGAGAAGCTGGAGCACAGATTATCCACCGTTACTCCTGCTTTGTTGGAGAATACATTACGTGATTGTTCTCTGCAGCAGATTTACCTTCATAATTAAGTTTTGCTTAAGCTGACATTAGAACTAGCCTACATGCCCCAGGAGCATGTTGATGGAGCAGTGTGAGTGAAGGGCTCAGGGGAAGTGGGGATCAGAAGGATGGTGGGACAGCCCTGCTCATGGGGAGCACCCAGGAAAGCACCAGGTGATGCGGATGATAATCAAACAGAGCTTCAGAGAACTCCAGATCAAGGGAGATATTGCCAATGATCTTTCAAGAGCTTATCACACCCAAAATAATATCTGGGGATGCTTTGGGAAAGGACAGTGGTTATCAGCCTCATTCCCTTCTCTGGGTTTTGACTAAAAGATCTTTGTTCCATCAGATAAATTCCTTTCTGTGTTTCCTAGGAAATTCTATTCGTCTTTTTTCCACAAATACCCCTTGCAAAACTAAGGATGGGCTGTGCTTCAAAAGCTACTTAGGAGCTTGTAAAGGGCTTAGACATCTCTTTCTTGAGAAAGGTGACTAGTTGGGGAAGGCACAGAACAGATGCCGGAATAAGCCCAAGGCCTTTGGAGGTCTCTCTGTCTCTGTCAACACCTCGTGGCACTTCAGGTGATAGTCAGGGTGAGAAGTTTCAGGAACCTGTCAAGACCGAGGGCTGGCCCTGCTGCAAGCCAACTTCAGGAGGTGACACAGATTATCTTGTTCACCTTCAGGCCATGTAAAATGATAAATCTTTGAAAATAGGTCCTATATTAAAGGGCATGCAGTGACCTTGAAAGCATAGCCTTTCTTTCATCTTCTTTCTCCTACTTTAGCTTTGGGTCATTTCTCTGCTTTCACCCCTACTCATGTCCCACACTTGCTCTCAGTGAGTAAATAACCTTGAACTAAAAGTCCCTTTTAGTACCAGGTTTTAATAAAAAATTTTAAGAGTGCCTTAAAAAAAGAAGTTGGGTGCAATAACTATAAGATATATGAAAACTTCATTTCCCAATGACTTGTGTGAATATTTGACATGTACCAACCACAAACTTACAGGGGAAAAAAAAATCTCAGTGGAAAAGACTTTTATGATCTTGATTACTATCATTTTGGGAATATTCAAGGGAAAGATGGTGTAAGATTTACAAAAATTACCAACCAAGCCTAGTAAGTGAAGGTAGTAGTACCATCTAAAACGCCTCATTCCATCCCAAGAGAGGGGAGATACTGTGTATTTACACAGAGGGTGAGGCATATTATAAATGCTGATTTTCTGCATTGGGGAATGGCCTAGGTTGAATCTGTGTGGGGTGTGCAGTCTCCTGCTTAGTTTGTTCAGGTCAAAACTATCTCCTGGAGAACTTTAGGACTTGAGCATGGGGGCTTTAAGGACCAATTTTCTCATTGTTTGGTCACTCTAGTCAAGGCAAAAAGTAAATGTATTCAGCAAGTATAATAGCTGGTGCCAATTCAGTCAATCAATTGTTTACTAATTTTATAAATTAGTCTCTATAATCCCAGCCAGGGAGTTGCTGTGTCTCCAAAGGCACTGTTGAGATTTGCATCTGCAAAGAAGGCCTTGGGAGGAAGCGAAAATGGGTACCCTGGAGAATTTTACCCAGACAATTAAGCCACAGCAGAGCACAAGGGTACCTGTGGCCCCCAGTGGAGCCTGTCCAGCTAACCAGGGCCTCCACACTCACTGCTTAACGCTCTGCATTATGTCTAGGATTCTAGCAACTTCATAGAGTGCAGAATGATCTCTTAGAGCGGCAGAATTTCAAAACTAGAACAAAGCTCTGAGTTTCATCTCGTCATTTTTCAGGTGAGCCAAGTAAAGCCCAAAGAAGGCAGGTCGACCCTCTAGCCCAGAGCTCATTTCATTATACCTTGTCATCAGAGGCTTCTCCTCTGAAACAGGTAATTCCAGAATCCCAGAGTTTTTCTAGGCTGGAATCTTGGGGGCAGGATGAATGCTTTCTGGATATTTGTCCCAATTCTGAGGAGAGGGAACATATGAGAGTTCCCTGCTTACTTGTTTTCCTATTTAGGATCAATAAGACATGATGCAACAGGTGGGTATCCACGTGGCAGTGGCACAGTACTTTTTACTCGGTTCTGCAAATAAGAGCAAATGCTTCCACAGCACTTACTCTGTACACTTAATTCTCACCACAGCCCCATGAGGTAGTCGCTGCTGCTGCCCCCACTTTACTGGTAAGGAAACAGGCACAGAAACTGTAAGACACGAGCCGATGTTTCACTGCTAGAAAGTGGAGGGGCTGGGATTTGATCTCAGGGTCTGGCCTTAGATTCCATGCTCTTAAGCACTAAAATATTATTGATTCAGGACCATCGGCAGTGGAGAGACCCTCCAAAGGGTTTTCTTTCTAAGACTTTGCTGTGGTGCTTTGATAGAAAATGGTGAACATTTTGATTCCTGCCTGAGAAGAATATCAAATAAAGTGGAAGCCAGAGCTTTCTTGACATAGTCGTCATTTTTATAGCCTCAAGCCCAAGTCTAAGGCTGTGTCTTCATGAAGTCAAACACCCAGGTACTTTTTCTACAAAAAACACTGGAAATGTCTGGAAAACAGGGTGGATCTGCTCATTAAAAAAAAAAAAAAAAAAAAAATTGGCTGGGTATGTCCATCCGATTTGCCAGAATACCTGCTGAGGGTCTGATAAATTGGTCTCACAGGATCATTTTAACCAGTAAGTGCTACTGAGATGCTACTCAAGAAATGCAACTTCCAAGGGCAAACTTTTGGGGCAATCAAAAAAGTTCGATTGAGTGTGCATGAAACACAACAATCAGACTTCGGTGTGGCTGCCTGCACCTGGAATTCTGCCCCATTGTTTGGTCATCATAACTGTCCCTTAGGAAATACAGTCATGTCGGAAAAGCATTACAGAAGGGCAGCTAAAATGATCAGGGGCAGCCCACTTACTGTATGAGATTAGGCTTTTAACGAGGATTAGAGCTCCTTAATCTGGAGAGATGAAGATTAAGAGGGAGTAATGATCAAAGTCTATAAAATCAGAAAGGAAATGGAGAACATGGCCACAACCCTGCTCACAAATCCCGGGATATTATGGCAAGGGATATCCTTTTGGAGTTCAAGGGGAATCGTTTTAAGAGCCATGAAAAAGAAGGTGCTATTTTCACAGCAAGGAATACATTTAAACACTTATTATCTCAAGGAGTGGTATATTCTGAGAAGAGGGTTGGATTTAAAAATGGTTTAAGTAAACCTGTGGGTGATAAAACCATAAAGAGCTAATCCTCGGAGGTAAGGAATGCTCTGGGCACATTTCGAGTCCCTGAAGACGATTCACGCCACGGAGGCACCAGCCTCTGCCCACGTGCCCCTTGCACAGGGCTGACCCTGGGCTCAGGCCACCTCTCCCCTCACTGCTCAGCCTGATTGCCCCTGGAGGGCCCCTAATATTCAGAACTGGGGCCAGTGACCGGAAAGCTCGGGAACCTGGTACAAGACCAGCAACTCACTCCTCCAAGGGAGATAGATGCCTTGAATCCTTTCTAGGGACTCTGTCCTAAGATTCTGAATTAGAATCCAGAGCAATGATCTGACCACAATTCTCATAAAATATATGCAGTAATCCCTTTAGCTGCATCTCAAAACTAAAATCTATGTTTTCATCACAGATGGAGACATTTAAAAATTCTAATGTGACAGTGGTTGGGGGGAAAAACCGGTCTGTCTCTCTATCCGAGAAACCGTGTGTAATATGTTAACACAGATCGAGTAATTCAAATTTAAGGGGAAATTAAACACACCGATTATGCAGCAGCCATCGAAGGCCAAGATAGTAAGCTCTAAAATTTACAATGATTAACGCAGAAACCAACATACCTTAAAGAGCTGCGGCTCTGTTAAATATCTAAAATAAAACTTTCGACAGAGAGAAAGGTTTCAGCTCGTTTCCAAAACAGCCAAGTGTTAACCACTTTAAATATCTAATAATAGGTCATTGTGGAGGGCCGGGGAGGTTATGCAGCGGAAGGAGGAGGGGAGAGATGTTGGTTGGAGCAGGGTGGAGATGAAGATGCCGTTCAGAGAAAAGGAACCTTCAGACCACCATCACATGCACAGCGAGGTGTGAAGAATATTTTCTGCACTCACATTTTAAACTGCTTTCTGAGAAATGGTGAAAGGAAGCACAGCGCAGAAAAATTAAAGGAGCCCAAGAAAGGGGGAGGGAAGGGGGAGGAGAGGGCTGGAAGAAAGAGAAAGGCATATGTATCATGAGCAGAATCTAATAACCCCTACGTCTAACCCTGCCCACCTTCCTAATCTGTAAGGAATACCTGGGCAGCTTTTCAGATTGCAAGTTTGAAAACCTAGGTCCTCACGTGGGCAGCTAGTCACAGTCACTTCTCATTTGGGGAGTGAAAAAGTAGAAGAGGCCGGAAGAGGTGTGCTGGGTTAAGGGGCAAAGAGTCACCTTGTTTTTGGTTGTAGAGTTTGGAGTGATGTGGGCCAGAAAACCGGGACATCTGGAGTTCAGAAGTCGAGGAAAACGGGGAAGAACCAGGAAGATGAATACATGATCATCAGCGACACAAAAGAACGGAGCAAAAAGAAGCCTGGATTTGGGCACTCGCGTCTGGCAAGGAGGCCGGCAGCAGGGCTAATGAAGCATTTGCGGCGTGGGACGTTTGCCAGCGCAACAAAGAAGATGTGCTTGGGCTCTGCAGATGTGCCAGGGCCCCTAGAGCAAAATAATGACATAATCACCATCAGTGTCACCGACCAGACTGTACACAAGGTGACAGGGGAGGGTAGGCCTGCGGTATCCTCCTGGGGGGGCCCGCCACGGCCCACGGCGGCTGCTGCCCTGGGGGCTGGGGCGCGGGCAGAGCTCCTGCCTCTACCCCTGGCCCCACCTTCAATCTGAAGGGGGCTTGTCCCTATCTTTTCCACTTTGGTGGGGGTTTTCCTCCAATCCCAGCTGCTCCTGACGGAGCTCTGGAAAGCTCGCAAGAGATTTGGACTGGATGGAAAAGGATGGCTCCCGAGGAGCCGGGGAGCAAAGGAAGAAGAGGGTGTTCCGCGTCAGGCTCCCCTGCCTTCCAGGAGCGCACAAACTTTCATGACCCTCACCTTAGCCACACGGGGCAAGGAATTGGTATTACCGCGGACATCAGTGCTCCACGCAATATGGGGAACACAAGAAATTTGGAGGGGGACTTTGGGGGGGGGGGACACAGAAGAGCAATGAAAGGACCACCGCGAAAGTTAGAGCAAAAGCGACATCGAGGCAGGAGAGCACCGCCACCGCCCGCTCTGAGCAAGCCTCTCGGCGGCCTGGGCACCTGCCCGGGGCTCCTGCTCCGTGAAGGGGGGTGTGTCAGTCCAGCTGTCTGGCTCTTAAGTGACTTTTGTCAGTTTGAAAGTGAAAGTCTGTTTGAGGAGCTGAAAGAACAATAGCTCAGAGCCCGGAAGAAGAGCTTGTAGCACAAAGGACTTGGCTCTCCTCGTGTCCCTTTTCATTGCTCCTAATGAAAGATTCATAAGAATAACTTTAATTTTTTATGACCGCCTTTTTGGTATGACTGTATTAGTTGGGTCAACTTCCATACACAGGTTCTCTTTAAATACCAAAGGGTTTGTGGTGAAAGTGTTGTCACAGCCCATGGGGACCCCAGTCCACCGTGGCCATGCTTGGGTCTCTTCCTTCAGAAGCAACTACTACGAGGCAGGGACTTCCTTTCCCGGTGGTTCCCGTCAGCCTGGACGTTGTTGTTGTGAACTCTGCAGTGCAAGTTATCTTAAACCTTTCTAATTTGCTAATTCAACTGCTCCTCGGAAGAACGACTGTATTTGTTTTTCCTGGCTTCACCCGATTTAACAGGAACAGTGGTATAATGATCATTAATAGACAGTTCTCCGTTTCCTGGACTTCTCAGATAGCTGTCTCTGTACTGCTTCTTTACTTTGTGTCTCCGCCAAAAAAGGGAAGGAGGGGAACAGATTGTATTTGTTTTCTGTCATGTTACAAAATGGAATTGAAGACTGGCTTAAGGCAATCGTTAAAGGTGAAATGCTACTATTTTTTTTTTTTAGGCTAGAATAATCTATCTTCAAAAATTATACTCTCTCCTTCACCAAAAGGAATGTTTGCATAAATATTGGTCGTTGCAAACGGATGCTGATGTGTTTTAGAGACATGAGTGTATGCTCATTACATTTTCTGGCATATGGCCGGAAAAAGAACCCAACGGTTAACAGTAAATAAAATCCTGGGAGGAAAAGGAGCAAATTTGATTTAAAATGTCCTCTGCCACTGGAAGGGGGATCCCCAACTTCAAACAGTTTGCTAAATGAGTTCGTTTCATCTAGGTGAAATAAGCCTTTCAAAAGGTTGTCAGAACGTCCTTAGACATTTAATCCAAGATGGGCTGAACACAGTGATGACACCCTCTGAAAGCCAGAACCAGCACCTGCAGCTCTCCGAGAGAACTTGCTCTTTCTCCCATTGATAACCCTTTGTGGGACGCAGAGAATGAGCCGAGGCAAGGAGAGCTGAATGTCAGACAATACACATCACTCCCCACACTGGGTCTGAACTTTCCTGCTCTCTGAAGGACAATTAACTGCGAAGGCCTTAGGGGTAGGGCGAAGCAAGGGAAAACCCGGGGCTGTCCCAGCGCAGCCGCCCGGCCCTGCCCGCCACAGGGCTCTGCCTGCCGGTCCGGCCGCCAGAGAAGCAATAGATCATGGGGGGTGGGGGGGGTGGGGAGGGGAGGGAGGAAAGCGAAAGATTTTTTTGTGTGTGTGCCTGCCCTTGTATAATTCTATTCTCACTGTGAACTCATCCATACACAAAACACAAGGACAATTTTTTTTTTTTAAAGAGAGAAAAGCCACAGGGTAGGTTACAGTCAGAAACGGTCTCTCAGTGGTGTGTTAAAAAGGATGGTCTTTTCACCAAATCATTTCACAGAGGCAAAACAGACAAACACAAAGAGTTGAGACTTTTTCTCCTACATTAAATGGAGTAACTGATAAGGTCAGACATATGATACCTAAAGACATGAATCTGTGAACTCTTGAAGTCAAAGGGCCTCTCTGTGCCGAGGAACAATCTTTCAAAGGAAATAGATCATAGAACTCCACTGAATCCCCTTTAAACTTTATGAAGCAGGAGGAGAAAAAGCTCTAAGTAGGGAAGCTTGACAGAAGAGCCTTGAACTATTTTCTGAAGGAAAGATGAGACCCTCCCTAGGCTGCCACAAAACATCTTTTTTTTTTCTAAAGGCTCCTCTGAACTTTGATATGTGCCAAGACACTGCTATTGAAAGCTGTATAATTATGTGCTATAGCCACTGTAGAAAATGCTTTGTTCGCCCCAACAAAGGACAATAAGCAAAGTAAAGCGACATTACACTGTATCTTTTTCTTTAAGAATGTTGAGAAAGGTCATGGAATGCTATAACTAATAAAGCTGTTGAGTAAGGAGGTTTTAAAGTTGATCTTACTGTGCTTGAATGTAACCCAATGACAAAAAAGACACAGGGAGCTAAAAATGCAATGACATTACCAAATAGATGATAAATCAATGGGCCCGCTTCATTATACTGATGAACACCTTGCCTCCCAAAAGGATGGCGGTATAAAAATGGAGCCGCGTGTGCTGCCACGGAATTCTACCTCTACCCCACCCCCAACCCTTTAACCCCACTTCCAACTTGGTTTCTTTACTGCTCTCGCCTTCAAATTCCAGGCCGCTAATTCTGCAGAAGGAACACATGTCCAGACAGCCATGTGCATACATAGATTTAGAGAACATCCATTTACTCTCTTAAAAGATCAATTTGGCTTGTCAGTGGTGGGACTGGCAAAGAAAGAAATGGTCAGGGTTTCTTCCCCCCTCCACCGCCCTCCAAGAGTGTGTTGTGCGATCACTTAAGCGGCTCAGTGGTGTGGAGGCCAAAAGACTGTAACAGCAGTAAAAGGTTTTCACTCACGTGCCAGTTTTCCAAATGATCACTCATATTTAAGTACCTATTTGGAGCCGAGGGAAGCGCTTCCTAAATCCACCTGTCCTCATTTTTCTTTAAAGAGATGACAACGCGAACAAACGACTTCCAAACACATTAAACCGTAAATGCGTGTTCTGTGGCAAGCGAGCGAGGCTTGGGAATGGGGGTAGGAATGGTGGGGAGAAAGATATACAGTAGGTGTGTATAGGCGGGCTTATGTGCATGGAGGGGGGTTATGTGAGGGGGTGCTGCTTTTAAATTTTCTCTTTCCAAGAGGAAATGAGAAAACACAAGTTTGTGGATGAACCCTTCTTGCCTGTCACGTGTCACCTAGAAAAATGTCAAACACACAGGGTCCGTGATGGAGCGTCTTCCCAGTGAGGGCCTTGGGAAATGGCATTGACAAAAGTGATGATCAGTGGATCAAGTTCCCCATTCTATCTATTCCTAAGACTTCCATCCAAAACCCCAGGTCTGTACTGAGGGAAAAGGCTGTTAGACGCTCTTGCTGGGCATCGAATGTTTCACAGGTGAGGGATGAGGCGCTGAGGGGCCTAAGGGGGCCATGTGCCTTACATCCATGGGGGAGGAGCCGCCTCATGGCACCCCAGAAGGAGAAGGAGTGCCCTGATGTGCCTGGAGACAGATGTCACTCACATTCTTTTCCCAGTTGCCCCAGGCCAGCCCAAACCTCAAAACTTGTGCATCAGTCTGCCTTTCTTAGCGCACCATATAAAGTTCATTACCTTCCTTACCTGACACAGTTATGAGGGAAACAGAAAAGCAGTAAAAGCAAACTCAGAGCGTCCCTAAAACCAGAAGCATCGATATGATTTTAAAACTGGGAAGGAATCCCAAACCTCCCATCCTCTGCATAAAAAGAAAAAAATTGGAAGCGCTTCCAAGTGAGGTGAGAATATATACCATAACACCTGGAAAGACCAATGTATTGTTGCCAATCTCATTAAACGTGAGAAGCAGGAGTGAAAGATGCAGGGTGTAACCGAACGCCCCTTCTCTTGCACACCTCTGCAAACTCATTCAGAATGGAGAAGTCCCGCCCCACGGTGTCTTGCCGATGTCCCCCACCCCGTAGCACAAACTAAAAGCGTCGTTCTTTTATTTTCCTTCAGTGTCTTCTTCCACATCCCCTGAGTCTCCTCAAGCTCTCCCCACCCTAAGTCTGAATGCTGTGCCAAGCATCTGAACAACTGTAGACAGATACGAAAGGCAGAGCCAGCTCCCGTCACTTAGAAGGTCCTGACTCAGAGAGGCCAGGAAATGCAGGGTCTCGAATAGGAGAGAGGCACAAGCCCCTCCCTCTTTGCTGATAAACCTTCCCCATCTGCTTTATTTTCCTGTGGGCCAGGGGTCGGCAACCTCTCTGGCCTTGAGAGTCATCAGCTGCAGGGGCTGTGGAGGGAGGGGGCTAAGCCCCGACGAGGTGACCCCAGCACGTTTACGAGGCCAAGATGGAGCAGAAAGCCGAGGAAAGGCAAGGCACAGAAGAGAGAGAAGAAAGGGAGGAGGAGGAGGAGGAGGGGGCATGTGGAGGAGATGCTGCTGCCTCCTCAGGCCCCTTTCTCTCTCCCTGCCCCCACCCTTCCAGAATTCCTTTCTAAACAGCAAATGAGAGCCCGTATCCATTCCTATTGCTCACGTTAAATAAGCTGATGTTGGTAAAGTCTCAGAAGAGTGCTGGCAACCTGGTAAACAGTCAAGAAATACTAGATACTTTATGATTGCTACCAACCACTGGTGGAGAAACCTAAAAATGCATTCAATAAGGCACTTCATGATTTGACCATCTAACACTCAGGTGAGTTAATAGAACCCTCTCGATTACCTGGATCATGGGGCATCATGTAGCTACAACTTCAGAGTGTCCATGTGCACACTCCGTTTAAGAATTGGAAAAGAAAGAAGGCATATAGCTCTTGACTCTGCCTTCCTCTTCCCTGGCTTGTACTTAAGCCACAGATTCATTTTACTATGACAATTAAATACAAAGTAAGCAGCACACAAGATATCAGTTGAGGTATTCGGCTCGAGGTGCCGTGTCTACTTTTGGCTCGCAGCCATGGCCCACATTGCTAGGGCTGCAATGATAAGGCCAGTGGATTTTTAAGCATCTCACTTAAGCACTGACCTCCACGCACAAAGGCATGGAAAAGAAGGGATCACCTTATCTGAAGCTTTTGTTAGTAAATGTGCCAAACTGAGAGGCTAAATTAAAAGCTACTGAGTAATATTAGAATCCTCTGTGAAGCGTGTGTGTGTGTGTGTGTGTGTGTGTGTGTACCTATAGATGAGGGTGTGAGGGAAAAGGGTGTGATTCATGGTCTTGCCTCTTTCTCACTACATTTCTGACACTTTCCTGCTTTTAAGAGAAAGAGGAATTAGAACCAGAATAGTCTAATAACTTGTCTGAAGTCACATGAGAAGCAACAAAATTCCTCCCCAGGCCCCATACTCCTTGCCCTGAAGCAGTCTTAAAATAGACACTGCAGATAAAGGAGAAGTGGCCTGGCTGAAAATGGATATGATTCACAAAGAGAGAAATATCAGATGTTAATCATATTAAAGGAGGATTTAGATGATGCTAAATGGAGCAGCTTGTTGGGTACCTCTTGATGCCCGCCATCCCGTTTGTGCCATTTTGGCCCTTGAGCTGTGAGTAGGGGATTAAATTCCATCCAGGTAAGGTTTAAACAACCCTGCAAATCCTAATGTGCACTTTAAGGATTTGTTCTCTTGAGTATGCTATATGGCAAATACGCAGAAATCATCCCATGCATCTTGGGCAATTATTTTATGAAGCTTGATGCATGCTGCCAACTGAAAATTCATGTCATAAACTGTAAATAGTTCACTAGCGCATGATTGAAGTCTCTTAGCTTCAGGTTTTGAGGAACAGGCTTATCAGAAAGAAAAAAGCAACTGAAGCTCTAGATTAAGATATCTTTATAATGTTTAGCTATAATCATATATTTCTGCTTTAAAAGAAATCTGTTAAGAGTGTTCTGCCAATATGGTAAACCAGTCCTCAGTTACAGCAGAGGTTTTTAAACAGTAAAGCAATACAAGAAGGATCTTCACCTTTCATGTGTTCAGCAAAAGAAAAATTTAATTCACCTCATGTTTGGCAAGAAAATATATTTGTCTTGGATAGCAAAGATAAATTGGTGGCCTATAGTGTAACCATTCAAACCTTCAAAGTAAGTAAAAAACCATGACTTCTCCACCGCTAAGCTTCTTCATTCAGTTCTTTACAATCCACCATAACCAACCTGCACTGCCGAAACAGGAGAGAGGGTCTGTTAAAGGGATGGGCAAGGAGAGAGGACCCTGGGAATTAGGGCCCATGATTGATGAAGCATAGCAAAGTGCCCTCTCTTTCAAAGTAGAGAGCTTCCTGGGCATTGATGGGTACCTAGCTACATGAGGAAGGCAAGATTATTAACACAAGGCCCCAGCATTAGCAGATGTGGAAGAGAAAATTCCTACATTATCCTCCAAGATAGTACAAGAAACGGACCAACTTGAAAGACCCACAGCATGTCCACTCATCATCATGAGTTTCAGCCTGTGGAATTCTTGCTACATTAGACCTCCAACGATTGTTGCCTCAGCCAGCAGGGCTCAGCAAAATGCCTTTGTGAGCACTGGGAGATTTGCTGGTATTGTCTTGTTGAGAGTCGTCATGTTAGGATGAAAACTGTTTGCTGAGGCACAACACTAGAAATGCCTTACTCATAGCCACACTCTTTCATTGTTACACGGATATTGCTTTCTGGGGATTGTCTACACTGCTTTGTGTGTATCTAGAATATGCATATTGTAATACATACTAGTCTCAAAGTGCAGGAACAACCAGTCACGTGCTTGTGAAGTACACATAAGCACTGGACGCATGAAACTGCTCTTTCAAAAAGAACAAAAACAAGGACAAAAAATACACAAAAAAAGATGTTGATGGATCTCTTATGATCCATATTGAGTAAATTCTCATACTATTTCCTCCATAAAAGAAAAGCTATAGGAGTTAAAACTCATGGAATCACTCTCCTTCCCAGACTTTAGAAAACACCTTTTCCAGTTACCATGTATTAGCTCATCTGTCCTCCCAGAACCCAAATATGAAGAACACCTGTTGAGGCAGAGACTTTTGCCCTGGAAAGGAAGACACTAAAATGTCTGCTTTTGCCCCTTGCTTCCATCTTCCTTGGATTCTCCAGTTCCCTTCTCCATTGCCCAATAAACCCTCCATACAAGCAGCAGAACCAGGGAATGGGAAAAGACATGGAAGTGAGTTAGTTTCTGTGATTCTGATGGGTATGACGGGGAGCTCCCCACTGCTGCTCTATTACTCTACTCAGGGTTGCCGATGTGAGAAACCAAGACAAAAACAGATCTGGGACTTTTTTTTTAAAGAAAATACATTTTTAAAAGGAAAAGGGAGATGACCAAAAAGTAAAGATCAGTTCCTACCTCAAAGTCATTTGCTTTATTGTAGTGCATGTTCAGAGCCCTGTACAGCTCACAGTCTCTGGTTATAGACAGCTCTTCGGTACTGGTGGCCCCGTCATTGATGGCTTGACGCGCATACTTCTCCATCTGAATGTAGTAAAACTCACGGAAATTGCTAAACCACTTGATGAGCTGAGAGGTAATGCATCTGTTGAACTGTTAAATTTAAATGTTGGAAAGGATAAGAATTTTGCCATTTCCTTCACTTATTATTTCAAGCATTTGAAGCATTTAAAAAGTCTCCCTCCCCTCTTGACTTGGAAAAGTATGTTTTTCATTCCTCCAAAATGGCGGCAAGATTGGCGAGAGGAATGACTTATTTACAGGAGTCTGTCAAACGTTATCAGTAAGGGAAATCACACCACAACCCTTCAAATTGCAAAAGGAAAATTCACATGGTAAATCTGATTTTCCTTAAGCTATCTTTTCTATAAGCATTGCTCTTAATCTTTCAGTAAAACAATTACTTTTGTATACTTCTTATGGAAATCCATTCAAGCTGTAGACTCCTAGGAAGAGTTGTAACTCTCAGGTACCAGAGATGATGAGCCACATGACCTCACCGCTAGCATGTTTTGTTTTGTTTTGTTTTTTTAAATGAGAATTCTATGACGCCACATCACAGCCTTGTTCAATGCTGGGAAATGACTTTTCACGCAAAACAGGAAGAACATGGCGTCTGCTTGTTTTTGGTAGTGAGTGATCCCTGTGTCTAGCTGGCCGTGATTTTACTTAACGCCTGCCTGCAGTATCCATGTCTGGTGCTTTCTGGGCAGACCCCGTGCCCGTTTGTCTGCTTTCTACCATCAGCACTGGATAAGACCCATACTCCCTCTGGCTGGTGTCCACGCTGTTTGGGAGGTGTGGTTAAGACACAGTGCACAGAAGACATAGACACAATCTTTATTACATTTTTTTTAAATGCCAACTTACTATAACATGATTAGGTTTTAAAACTTCGTTTACCAAGGTTTCCCTATGACCTTTGAAATGAAAATGTCTTCTTGGATTCACTGGAAATGATCCCATCCTTATTGACAGTCCTCTGTTCACGTAAAGGACAGATGCATCTCAACTTGCCAAGTCAAAACCAATAAATCCATAGCTTTATATCAGGCTGGCTGACAGACAACCCCCTGCCTTTTGTCATCACAGGCATTCCCTTCTCGAGGCCCCCAGCAAAAGATGTACATTCATCAAAAATCAACAAAGAACACTTATCAAACACTGGCCATGAGAACATCCAGACTCCAACAAGATGACAGCTAAAGTGTGTATTGGGGCTGTAATTACTACACAGAAACTTGTTTCTATACTAGCAAAGATAATAAATGAATGAAAATTTATGGCAGAGAATCGAAGTAACAAGGAAACAGAAGCAGGGAAACTGGTGTTTCTCCCAAAAGGCCAACTTGCATCATAATTGCCATGCAGTTGCAAGGGTCCTTACAGATAATTGACCAGAAAATGATTAAGTCATCAGCAAATCGCTTCTGCTTGCAAGAGTTCAAACATGTACTTAACCTATCCAAGAATTATATTTTCACTCTGTGTGTCTGCTCTGTCTCTCTTCAGCCTTGCGGGGAACCCGATTAAAAAGACAACCGAAGGACCCCCGTTATCTGATCTTCTGGTTGCCGATTTCAATAGAACTTAAACCCATTACGATTTGCTGAACTTGGAGTTCTTTCCATTTTATCTCAGCAGTAAAATACACTGTCCAAATTTCCAGACACTGAGATAAGGACTACAGGCCCCCGTGACGGCTTACTGTTCCTTTTTAATTCTTTTAGAATAAGAAACAAAACATTACAAAATGATAGCAGGCTGTGCACTGGGGAATGAAAATTGCTTTGACATGGAGATTAGGCTTCTGCATTGTTACAAGACATTGTCTCATATGGACAAGAGTACTGTAGAGAGGAAAAAAATAGAAGGGTATTTTTTTTTTTTCTAGAATGGTCATGAATGACCTAATGGGGAGGACAAAAAAGTAAGTGCACTTGCCATTATTTAGGAATGGAACATAAAGGGAGATTTAAAGCTTATTGTTGGAGAATGGAAATACCAGAGAGAAAGAATGGACAAAAACAACAGGCTCCCCAAACATGAGACAAGTGAAATGACCAGCACAACAGCTTGAGGAACAGGCTTTCCCTCCACTAGAAGCGAACAGAAATTTGTTTTAGTCGTGGGCTAAAAGCAAAAGTAGGCTCCCTGTTTGTTTTCCAGATATTCACACTGGGTGAGAAAAAGTGTTAAACCTTCAAGAGTTAATTTCCACCGTTCTGTAGTGGCTTACAAGAAAAGGATCAATTGTTCTATAAAGGAAAGCTCTGTAGTGTGTTAATGTGTTACTGCAAAAACTAATCGCTACAATAAAGAGGCTGTGTTTCCACAGTGTACGAGTCTCCGTGACTTTGATTAATGCTTCCCACGGGACATCTCAGCCTCAATATGGGCTGAAGAAACTTCCTAAATATTCAATGAGCATGGTCAAAAGATGTATAAAACAAATCAATCTGACACCTTAATCTGGCTAGGCAGCAGTTGACTCAAGGGGTGGAGGGAATGAGATACATCATTTAACACTGCCGGGTTGAAAAGCCTGTGAGCGTCTGTTCTTCAAAGCTAAAATGACACTGAATCTGTTATACTTAGTGGCCTAAGAGTTATTAGTTTCTACATTAAAATCTGCCCCCAGTAGTGAACAGGAAGATGTGCGGCCCATCCATCCGTGGCGTCTTTTTCACATTTGCCCACTTGCCCTTCTCAAAGGATTTGAAGCTATGGCAAGCTGAGCTTTTTGTCAGGGTCAACGTCATTGTGAGGGAATTAAGAAGGACTCTCTGTGAGAACACAGAACTTTGTTTAGACTCTTACTCTAGAAGTTAAACTCAGTAAGCCCTGGCTTCATCCTTCCCGCACACCATTACTGGAGAAGAAGAAATTCCCTCAATCTGCCAGCATCTCTGGATTGTATATGATTTCCTTCCACTTTCTTTTTAAGGTAATTAAAAGCATATACCTCCAACCCAAAGAGAGGTCACTCATGGGGAGTTAAGCACTATATCCATTCCAAAGGAAAAATAAAAGGGGTGTGCTGCCCTCCTTTCTGGCTCACCTCCTGGAGCTGGCCGGAGGGTTAAGTCTGTCCAGCACTGTCCTCCAACTGTGACTTCGATGTCCACCTCAGCTGTACCTTAGTCACGGAACAAAATAGTTTCTGCTCTTGTTTCTCCTGGTTTTAATTTGCAAAACTAACATCCAGTCACCATTTGAAATGACTTTATGATTTGGGAAAGCACGTATTGTTAGAATCAGGAGTTTTCTCTTACATGAATGGGGCCACCGTGAAGCTGAGGCTGGTATCTTTATGGCAAGCATCACTCAGCCCACAGACACACAAATAGGACTTTTTCAAGATATTCAGTGCAGGGTTTCATTTCAGAGTTTTATTTCACCAGTTTCTAGGGAAGGACCTCTCAATTCTGCAGTGGTTTCCTGACTCCTGACCAAAATAAAATATTGGATTGTATATTCTCATATAGAGAAACACCTAGCTACCGCAGCCTGGCAAATTAGTACCCACATTTATATATATTTGTGGAGAGATGTATATATACATGCATTTGTTTATTTTTTAAAATTAAAAAAAGTTTTAATACATATATTTTTAAAAACATATCTTTATAAATCTATCTATATAGATAGATTGCATCTCTATATATGTATAAATGCATAATATATATATGGCATAATATACAGATACTTACATATGTAAATGTGAGAATATACATTGGCTTTCTAGATTATCTTTGATATTAAAGAAATGCCAGAATGCTTTTCCAGTGTTTTCTGGGAAGTTTCTAGACTGCCTTGCCTGGCTAATTTCCCTGTCCATGAGGGGTACCATCAGGAAAGTTAGCTCAGGGAAGGAAAATTAATTTATTACCAGCCAAAGAAAAACATAATTGGAAAAGTTAAAAATGTATAATTCATTTCAAAAATAAAAGGGAAATGACCTTCAGTGATTTTTCTGTTTTGTGTTATATGCCCTACTGTTTCCCCTCCATTAGAGTGGATAATTGGGAGTTAACTAGACTCACATATACTTTAACAGCCTTTTCCTCCCAGTATAGATAGAGCATAGATAGAATCTATAATCTGAATATTAGTGTTTTTTTAAAATAAAATATTCATCCAGGTATTTAATTGTTATTTACACAGAGCGTGTGGGTTATTTGCAAAGCCGAATTACTAGATGTCTTCTAAAGGAGTGGGAACAATTTCTTGTGGGTTTGCATTGCATAATATTTATAAACCTACAGATCAACGATCTCCCCCACCTTGGCCTCCACCCCTTCCACACACACACAAGCATGGCTGGTTCTAATATTTTCATCTACTTGTTGGGTAGCATTGCTGACTCAGAATGGCTGCTGCTTTCCACCCTCCAGGTGGCTGTATTTCCAGGGTAGATGAGTGAGTCCTATGTATGCAGTTAGTAAAGCTCCTTGGCATCCTTCGGGCTGAAAGGTGCTATATAAATAATGAAGGGTATGCTCATGATTATATCAACATTGCTGATCTTTCTGCTCAGGAGTGAAGGAGATTACATGGATATCCAAACACATACACGGGTACGCATGCACGCAGGCCTTAGTGCTTTCACTGCCCTCCCCCAGGTCCTCCTCCAAGGGCTAAAGGGTTGGGAGGATTCCCTGGAAGAAGATGTTGCCAGGTTCTCCTGGGCCCTACAGGCTGGCTGGTCCTCAACCAGTTGACAAATTCCCTTAAATTTGTCTATTCCAGAGGGTCCCCCACGAAGCCCAATTCCTATTTCTGGCCTACTGTAACACTCAGCCTTGTTGTTTTGCTTAATGATTCTTAACCAGCTGTTTAAGTTTCTGTCTTTCTCTGCCCTCCCCATCTCGTCCAGGTTGTTGGCATGGAGAGAGGAGAAAACATGCCTTCCACTTAAGAAGCACAGCCAGGGAAGGAGAAAGATAAAAGGCTTAAGTCGATACACAATTCAAAAGCAAACAGGAGGGAAAACAGAACTTTTCTTATAAGGCCAAATAAAACATCAGCGAAGGAAACCGAAATGAGATGGCCTGCAAATTGGGGCCAATGAAGCAACTTGAGCATTGAGTACAAAACAAGCGGAGGGGGGCGGGGGCTGCCGCAGAGGCACGAGCATGTTTCGGCAGCTTGTGAGTTCTCAGTGGCAGAAACGGGAACTTGTACATATGGGGGTGGGGAGAGGAGGAGTGGAGGAAGAAAAGCACCCAACCCTAATAAACTAATCTCAGCTAATGTAATGTTTATCAAGTTCCTGGGATAATGATACCATGTGTGTCATTATCATCATCAAAACCCAATCTATGTTTTAAAAAGTTACAGATGATTAACACAACATCAAGTTGATGCAAACAATTACTTAAAATACACACACACAGACAGACACACAGGCGCGCGTGCACACACACACAGAACCAGGAGGTCCCAATATTCTGTAGAATCAGGGAGGCTGCAGCTGTAGGCCGACAGCTTTCATATCCTCATTTGAATAATGTGTCCTGAATCTGTCACTTTATTCATTCTCCGTATGCTCAGTGTACTCTACATCAACAACAAATTAAGTTGTAAATAAGAGACAATCATCACTTTTGTTTTTAAGCAGCTACTGCATAGAGAATTTCCATGTACGCTCCTTTTCGACAGGGGGAAAAAGAGGTGCTAGAGTTTGCTTTCTTAAGCACAAATATGGGAAAACCAACAGAAACAAAAACAGAAACAGTTTACAGTTGCTGAGGGGAGGAAAAAAGAACATTTTCTAAAGCATATCCATCCATTACCAGCTGAAATTTCTTCCAAGAAGCTACTAAAACATTTAAAGTTGAAGTGTCCCAGACTGCATCGAAAGCCTATGTGGCTGATTAAGAAAAATCCTTGGGTCTCTATACGCAAGGGGCATCTTTGCTTGGCTCACCTTCAGACAAAGAGACAAGTGCATTAAATCAATTACAACACAGGTGTATTAATGAACTGATGCCACGTTCATCTCCATCATCTTCTAAGAGTTCAAATCACTACTACACATGGAGGCGAAAAAATTCATTGAAAAAAAAATGTCCCTACCTTTACATCGGAGAAGTAGGTCTTCAGCATATTGGAGCTGGGATAACGGGTATAAAAGAACATGAGCTTTGCTTTTTTCAAGTGATTGGGTGACAATCCTTCCTGCATGTAGGATGCAATTGGTTAAGGAAAAAAAATTCTTTAGACACAAGGAACTGCCACCCCTACCTCCACTGCCGACACCACCCCAGCACCCCACCCCCAGAGACGTGGAAAGCTAACTAAGCCGTGGCGTAACTGGCTGGTGGGTCAATGGCATCCGGCATGTGATCCATTGCTAACTTGCTGCTGCTTGTCCCCAAATGCCCATGGCATCACAGAAATTGCCATAAATAATGGTGAGGATATATCATTCAGTTGGAGAAACTTGGCTACGCATGGTGAGGGTAGCAAAACATTTCCCCTGTTTTATGTGATCTATACGTTTACTTGCTGCTAAGGAGACAAATGCACCCAACACGTGCTGCACAAGTCATACCGTAAGAGTTTGTGCCTTCTTCGTAATTACAGTCTTGTTTGTTCTTTGCTCCACACGATGCGGTTTGCATCAAATTATGATACTGATGTATGCGAAAACATAAAATGCATCATTTCGAATACTGCTACACAAGTTCACATTTTACCTTGTAATGCTAATCTAACAGAGCATCTTGACTCACTCTCTCCCTATCATATCATTCTATCCCTTTATTTGTTTGCTTTTAAATAAGAGCTAAAATTTGGGAGGGGTAGTTCGGGCACAGAGAGAATGGGGGTTGGGGGTGTTGCTTTTGTTAAAGCAACGATCCAAAACCAAATACAATTTGCCTCTCCTGAATGTATAGTTAACTCCTTGGAGAGTGACATAGGAGTTGGGGCTAACAAATCAATACATGTGGGTTACCAGATCAATAAATGGCCACTTACCCAAAATAAGAAGGCCTATTTATCTGGAAACATCATTACCTTTTAGATCTGTAAACAGCAGCAACTAAAACAGTTCCCAAGAGAACGTGAGGCGAACCATAAAAATCCAGGCTTCCTGATTCTCCCCCAGATTCTTGGCACTCTGCAGCAGACTCAGAGCTGGGATGGCTCTGGTCACATCTGTGCCGCAGCCTGGCCCTGCCATTTCCTCAGCAAATTAATGGCTTTATAATTTATCAGAAATGAAGATGCACGTGGAGAAAATCAATGTGGTCCCCCCAAGGTCAATTAAGGGTCCTTCTTAGAAGCTTCTCTAAGGAGCTTCTCTTAAAAGACAAGTCTGGGAAAAAGAAGAAAAAAAAAAGAGCATAAAACATGCATCTGTGTGCAAACACACACACACACACACACACACACAAGGACTACGCTACCAAAATTTCACACCTTACGGAGAAAGGTCAAATAAGCACAATTATTTAGGAAACGGTAAAGGTTTCCAAATGATCTTCGAGTGCATCATGACCTATCTTAAGAATGGAGGGAAACCAAAAAGTTACTAGGGAGACATAATTAAGTTAATATTATAAGCTCTTGCCTACTTATAACAGGATGTTTAACCGAATAGTCTACTGAGCATTTTCTCAATGAGTACTCCCAGTAATATCCTACATGGTTTTTCAAAAGATCATCTTGGTTTTGGTAAAGAGAAAGTTAGGTACTGTGCTTTTTTTCCCCATTGAAAATAAAAACCAAAGCAAGATTTTGGCTCTCTCTTTGTAAACCCAAGCAGCTTAGCTGAAGTTGTGTTTTCCTTTGAGATCCTTCATGAGTACAAAGATGGTAATTTATGACTGACATACTTCTTGTGCCAAGGAAAGAGCTGAAAGGCCCTCCAGTAACCTCCATTAGACTGATAGAGAAGACTAAAGAAGCACAGCACACTTCAGGGCCATCTGTCCACATGGATAAGTGAAATAATAGTGGCAAGCTGTCTCCTCTTGCCTCGTGATAAGAGTTTTAGGCAAGTCAAAACTTAAACAGATATTCTCAGATCTGATCTTCTTTTTCAGATAGCTACATTAAAACAACCCTGTACATTTAATTACTGGTGAGGGAAAAAACCTCACATCTTTTAAAATTTGGTGCCAAACAAAATAGAAATTGATTTTGCTGTTCTTCTCAGATAGGCATGGAGCTATCAAATTTTCCTGAAGCTTTCCATCTATTTCAGTTATGCTAAGATGTTTTAGTTCTTTTTACTAACTCATATAAGCTATTCCTCTTAGGTTGATCAGGATTGAGAGGCTTTTATTTAAAGCAGAAATGATTCTAATTTGAATTTCTCAAGTTCATTTTTGCTTTAAAATGTTTCCTGTTGGTAATACTTGGAATTGGGCAAAGGAAATGGAACACAGAATAAATCTTTATCTCTTGCTCATAGTGTAATTAAGATAAAATTCCCATAAAATATATGCTTCTAATAAACTATTAAAAATAACTAATGAAACATTTAAAAGCCAAGAGTTAGATAATCCTTTTTTTTTCCTCCTCAAAATAAATCTGAACTGACCAATTGGTTAATTTCCCTTTTAAGTGCTTGTGCTGAAAAGCAACTGTTCTTCCAAGAAAGCACTAGCTGTTTCCAGGATACTTACACACGCACAATGACTCATGATGGAATAGATTCAGTAAACATACAGCTGTACTGAACACGAGCTAAGCTCCATTCAAGGCCAGGAAGGAAAATGAGCACAAATAAATATTAAGGAGGTAAAGAGGGTGGGGGTGAAGGGGGATGGAACGCAAACAAGATCTGTCCCAGCAGCTCATGTGGCTTTGCCTCAATTCTCTTAGCCATAGCTTTGTGAAGACAGATGACATTCAATTCTATGTGTAATGCAAAATAGACAATAACTGCTGAAACTTGAGACAGCTGCCAGGTGTAAAAAAAAAAAAAAGAAAAAGAAAAAAAAGAAAAGATGATAAATCCATAAATTAATGAAAGACATCTGCTCAGGAATATAAAAGATCAGAGAAGCACTGTACTGCAGCTGAACCTAAATCGGTGTTCAAACAACCTGAGAGTCTAAGTGTTGTCTGTTTACCAAGTACAATATAACCTTACCTAAAGAGCAGCAGCGGGAGGAGCAGTGGAGGCAGCAAAAAGGCAAATGGAAGAAGAATAGGTGGTGAAGGCTGAGAGAAGAAAATTCTTTTTTTTCCAGTTGAACTCTGGATTGTAGCTAGAGATTTTACATGCTGCCATTCTAACCAAATGAATTGGGGCTACTCCCTAGCATTTTCTGAAACACTCTGAAATGGACAGATTTTTCTCTTTCTCCTTATTCTCTGATTTGCTGTGTTTCTGAGGTTTCCCCCTAGAAACCTTCAAGAGAGAAGATTGAAACTCTCTCCTTTAATGATGGTAGTGACAGAGCAAGTCGTTGCTCCACAAGAAGTCCAGCATAAACAGTGGAATGTGCAGTTTGTGGAAATCTTTTCTTTTTAAACTTATTTGCTTGATATATTTTTTCAGAGTGCAGGGAGAGGACTGCAGAACCCGGAGTCTTTCAGTCTTTAATGTAAACGTTTCCCTATAGATATTAGAATTACTAAGGCCCCACAAGGCTTCTAAAGATGTAAAAGGCCAACTTCTGTGGATTGTTTCCACCTTTCAGAAATCCATTTTAATCCATGTTTTCGGCTCGACTTTAATTCCAAATTACTAAAGAGTTTTCCTTTCCAAACTTCAAGTATTTTTAGCATTCTCTACACAAGTTGAGCAGAGAAAGCCGGCTGACACAGAGAACAGGTTCAGTTTCCTCACCTGCCTATCTTACCGGCTTATAATGCCACTCTTGTGTTTTAATTGGGCATATGCAAATGCTTGAGGCCTAACCAAGGCTATTTTTTCTTGAGATGCAAAGAGGATGAATGACAAGGAATATCACGAAGAAAAACAATTGGTTGGCTGTTTCTTTTGGGATTTGAATAAAACTTAATATTTGATTAAATGGATTCATTTGCAAAGATGCTGAACCTATTTTTTATACCCAAGACATGAACTCTTGGAGCAGGTGTGCTGGCATTCAGTTTAACACACACACGTTCAGTATTTCCTTCCTATGAAAAGGGAGAACGGTGTAGTAAATTCTATTTTATGGATATATATGTTGAACAAGATGAATTTCGAATGGATTTACCAACACTCACGCTCATAATAGTTCTTGTCTTGGTTACTTCGGTCAAGGAAACAGATGATGTGAAAAAAAGCTTCTTTAAGAATTGAATTACTTAAAACAATTTGAAAAGACGTGAACTCAAAAGAAAAACATAATAATGACAAAGAGTGCTATCATTTTATCCCCTTTCTACCCATTCCTATTACTCTTCTAGGAATAATTGTCCAAGTTCAAATACGATCCTGAAAACTAAAACTGAAGTAAGACATCACTCACTGTGCTTCCCAGGGGGCTTTTCAAACTAAAACTTGAGGATTTTGCCTCTTTTCCCTATGTCATAAGATGGAGATGGCAGAAGAGCGGGCCCAGTCCCCCACCCAACTCTCAGATCCTACTGGCCTCAGAATTGTGTGGACTACAGAAAGCTTGCTTGCCTTCTTCCTGAGAAATGACACATAGTAGAAGTGAATGAAAAAAACCAGTGAAGACAAGTCCAAAAGGTGGAAAATGTAATGCTTCATTGCAACAAGATGCCAAATTTGTTTAGCTATGAAAAGGAAACAACTTCACGTACTAGCAACTAACATTTCATTTGAACAAGGTGCTTCCAAACCATCCATTTGCAACATAATTGTACAATTGGTAGGAAAGACAAGTTATTTCTCTGGAGAAAAAACAACTGTATTTTCTTTAATATGTATAGAAATGTATAGAATATGTTACCTTTCAAATTCTCAGATTCCTCAGAGAATTTAGAGAGAGTAAGACAATGAGCACAGCTAACACTTAAAGCAAACAAAAACTTTTTTTCCTAGAAGGTTCAACTTACTAAGAATAAATAAAAGGCACAGGCATCATTATCTGGAAACAAAGTCCGAAAAAAAAAAATTGGCCTATGGAACTAAAGTGTTTACTATGAACTTACAGAACTTGAAATCTGACTTCAAATAGTTAACCAAGAACAGGCATGTCCCTTTACTTTGTGTGTATGTGTGTGTGTATGATAAACAACCCACCAACACTGCTATGTTTTTTAAAATGAAGTTGAGAGAACTCCGAGGAACAACGGGGTCTAGTCCATTAGCCTGGCAAGAACCTCAGAAGATGCCCTTACTGCAAGGGCTTAAAAAAAAAAAGTTCACGTCACTAGGTCATCTTAAATTGACTTTCGCGTGACTAATAGCTATATTCCAATCATTTTGACCAATATTTATTGCTTGTAATGAGTGAGGTATGGTGCTTGGCATAGCCTTGACTCACGACTGGTGGAATGAACTTTCAGGTCTTTGAAAGGAAAAAGTTAAATCAGCAAAGAAACCAAGACAAACTTTCTATGTATCTAAGTGCTCCACATCTTTCTCTCTTCTCTTTCCCTCATGACATTATTCTCTTGCTTCTCATTATGGAAAGAGACTCTGTTTAAGTGCCCAAGTGGGATTCATACTTGTAGCTCCCATTTACCTTTCAGACATCTTCACGACTATCCTGAGAGTTGGCTTGACGCAGCCTTCACTAGCTAGGCCAATACATTTCCACCACATCGGGGACTCTGCACTTACGTGGCAGCCTCTGGAGTGGGCTGAGGGACTAAAATGTCAACCTCTAGTCATCAAGACTATTGCTTAAAACCCTCGATATAGCAACAGCCAACGTGATTGCTAAATTTTATATCCATCTGGTAATTTATCATTAAAAAAACAAACAAACATGCTTCCACCTGCCCTAAAACATTACTATTCTACTACCCCAGAATGCCAATGCCCACAAGATTAAAAAAAAAAAAATCTCCTGAAAAGGCCAATTCACAGTGAAAACAGCCATCAGTTAAAAATAGCTGAAGTTCAGGATAGGTCTAATAAAAAATATAACTGGAATTTCTACATGAAAGTCAGGTTTGGAATTTTAAAAAAAAGAGTCATAAAAAGACAACCTCTCTGAAGTCTAATACAGCTGAGTTTTATATTTAATTGCACTCTCTCGCTTTCCAAAATAATTTGCTTTGTGACTGTTAGGACAAAAGATTTCTGTGTATGGCTGAACAGAGGTTAATCATGCATACAGGCAGCTGCACAGACCCAAAGAACAGACCTTGGGTGAAGGAGAGAGACCGATGCCGTTGGAATAAATCAGTACCTGTGTATTTCCTTAAAAACAAGAAAAGTCTCACTTAAAGACTAAAGAGAAAATCCAACCTCCCCACTGCACATCCCTCTTTCTCCTATCTCAGCCTCCCACATAGGGAGCACTCTTCCTAAGACTTAACCAGGCCTTCTCTATCAGGCCAGAGTCCTGCTGACAGCTTAAAGGGAGAATGCTTAGGGAATCTCAGGGATCTGAAAACTGACTTTTCCTCTTTGCTCCACCGCAAAACTTACCATCCTTTATAAAAGATCAGTATTGACAACGAGATTTTATTTTTCCTTTATGGAATCTACTCTAAAAAAAAGGGGAGGGTGGGATAAGGAGATGACACAGGAAGACGGCAGGCAAACCAGTTCTGAAAGAGCACCTTACTAAATACCAGCAGCTTCAGGCATGAACGACTTGGCAAAGTGGCAAAGACGGAGGGTCCTTTTTAAGCGGGGGTGTGGTCAGAAATGTCACAGACATGTTGACAGGAACCTATGACGTTGAATCCCGGGAAAGAGGGCCTTTTTCAGAGCACACTAGTCTACGTGATTTTACGTAAACCTAACCTTCTGGGGACAGCGTCTTTGTTTTGTTTTCCCTCGAGGGGAAAATAAAAGGATATTGCACTTCCCGAATAAGGTGAGATTTCGGACATGTCTTGAAGGTCACCGCATTCGGACTTGATGAGCGACAAGGAGAGCCCCTCGGCGGCGCTGGGCGGGTGGGCCGGGGAACAGGGGTGGTGGCTCAGGTGGTGGGATGACATCTTGGTCCGCAGGCTTGTGGTCTCCCTAGTTAAGTCTAAGGATTCAGGAGAGGCTCTGTCTTTCCCAGAGAAGGAGCTGGAGGGAGCACCTAAGGGACTCTGAAACGGGTAGGCCATCAAGGGCAGGGGGAAGGGGTGGCGGAAGGTGGAGGCGGTGAAGCCCGCGGTGGCGGAGAGAGGCGACTGGTGCAGGGGCTGGTGGTGGCCGCCTGCCGGGGGGCCGGCGGCCGACTGGTCAGATGAGTTTTTGCGCACAACCAGGGGCAGAGCTTCCGTCTGGTCGGTGGAGCCAGGCATCGGCACGTTGCCGAAGGTGTCCAGGGGGTTCGGAATGATGACATCGCCAAAGCACTGCAGGCGCTGGTTGGCGGTGTGGAAATTGTGGTTTTCCCCATTGACTGCGAACCTGGCCTGGGGGATCTGCAGGGGCGGGAAGACCTGAGGAAGCTGGCGGGAAGGTTTGGCCGAGAAGACTTTGACCACAGTGTCCACGACTTGCGACATGGCAGTGTTCAGCTCCTGCTTCAAGGTCTCGGCCAAATGTTTGCCTTCTGGTTGTAAGGAGTTTGGCCCGTGGTCGCGGTCTTTGTTGTTGCCTTCTCGTTTCGGCTTGTTCTCCGCCATCTCCTGCTCTCTGATCAGAGCCCGGGCCCGGTCAATGAACTGTCCTGGGTCGAGCTCACACATCTCGTTATCCGACCTCCCGACGGAGTCCTGGGCCCTGGCGTCCAAGATCTCCGAGCGCATGCTGTCTTCAGACAGGTTACCGTCTTCATCATTCTCAGAATCAGTGCTGTCGTAGATCTGGTAGAACTTCTCCTGCAGCTGGCGCAGCTGTTTCTGCATGTCCTCCAGCTGCTGCTTCAGCTGCCGGCGCTCCTCTCGCTTCTGTTCTTTCCGGGCTGAAACCAGCTGCTGGAAACTCTGCTGCTGCTGCTGGGGCAGCTTTTGCTTGCGTTTGTTTTCTCGGTAACTTTCCCGGGGACTCACAGACTGCGGGGCCATCTCTCTTTCATTTTCATTGCCCCTTAATGCCACGCTGGGGGAATGGCTCATACCCCGAATTATATTCTCAACCCGGGCGCGCTTTGCTCTCAGGTGCTCATCACATAAGCGATCCATATCAAACTGGCTCATAGTAGGCCTGCCAAAAGGGGAAAGACACTCTGGGGGGCTGTCTCTTGAAGAGTTGCTGCATATATCCTCCTGATGTACTTCGGAGCCTGTGCTAGAGAGACCGCTGGCTTGGAAACTGGGCTCTGTGCCACCATTTTTGTTCATGTTATTTTTCAACAGCTGGGAAATTATGGTTGCTCCTGGAAAAGGCATCATGGCATCTTCATACGAGTTCGCCCTCTTCAGCAGCTTGCGCAGTACATTTGACTTTTCCCCATCTGCATGCTGCACCACTGAATACTCAACATCCTGTTCGGAACCTTGGGGATTCATGGCACTAAAAAACGTTGCTCTTGCCTTAGCAAAAAATGCAGATGCTGTCCCTACCGTCCTTTTCACTCCAATGTCAACTCTTCTCCTCTTGGTTTGCCGGCTTAAGAGGGCTGTGCTGTCATGGTCAGGCATCACTGGACGGTTATTGTGCCATCTTCAAAAGCTCGTCAGCTGGGCACAGCTCAAGAATCCCGGGACCCTGGCCAACAGAACAAAAGGACTGATGAATCATTTTCTTTAAATTTCTCCAAATTTCCTGACCTCAATCCTGAATCAAATGCAAAATGCATAGGCTCTGGGATTTATGGCACATTACAATTATTGCAATTTATTATGCACTCTGCTTGAAATGAAACATTTTTAAATATTTCTGCTCTACCGGTTTAAGATGGATTAAGATTAAAAAAAAAAAAGCAAAAACTGCTTAAGCACCAGTAATATGATTCTCTTTCACAAATGCCTAAAATGATACTGTTTATCTTCAGAAGAAATGGTAGATTAGAAGAACACAGCCTCTGACAACCAATTGATGAAATTTTGGGCATTGAGAGTCATATTATAAAAGAAGATGAAAAGAGTCTACATTTAAGAAATAAGGTTAAATGTTGAGGTTGTGTGAAATTTGGATGAAAAATCCCAGTTATGTTGTTGTTGTTTTAATGCTATTAAAAGGAAAGGACTCTAAATTAAATTCAAATATTCGGTACACATCCTTTATTATTGAATTTTTAAATATTTTTGTTGTTTGTGAAATGGGAAAGAGGACCACCTCATCAGCATCTTACCAACATAAATTTATTCCAATGAATTAAATGCACTTGAAATAAATGCACAAATACCCATTTGACAAGTATGTTTATTTATATGTTATGCATTTTTGATTAGTAAAATCATATGTGAAGATGGTATATGTTGCTACACCTTAATGTAAATATGAGAAATATTTATAAATTTTCGCCATGTCTTTTTGATAACTTAAATAATTACAGAGTTGGACCCACTGCAAAAGAAAGACACTGTCATATTTTAGAAATCAGTACATGGGATAACATTATTGGACTAGGCAAGGGTAAATACATCTTCAGGACTACTTGTCTTCTGTTAAAATCTGCCAAAACAGCACTTCAAATATCTAAAGAAACTCTTTCACATGCACAATTTGTGAATTTTATTTCCTGTGCCAAATCACAAGGGGAAAAAAAGAAAAAAGGTGGAAAGAAAGCATATAAAGAAGAAAGAAAAGAACACTAATCAAATGTGTGAGAAAGGGAAATACCCATTGTGGATATGAACTTCCATTGTTACTTGGGAAAACAATATAAAAGAGAATCTTCTTCCTTTCATTTTATAAAAGGTGCTTGCCTTATTTTTGTGAATAACATATTAACTAGTGATGCTAAACCCAAATTCCATATAAATATAAAATGTCACATCTTTTTGCATACAATGAGCATTTTATGAAGAAAATGAAAATATTTTTTTCGCACAGGGTTTATCTAATATTAAACTTCACGTTTGCTTAACAGAGCACATCTTCACAATAACAGGGTCTATTGCCAAAGGCAGCATGCAGAGTGTTTGGAACAGCTCCCATCTCTTTCGGTTCACCTGTAAAAACATCTACGTGCTCCCTAGGACTGCATCTGTGGCTAGTTTTAAAGAATGACTATCCAGGCAAACAGGCATAATTTCAGCATGAAATAACCTGTAAAAATCAAGAAGATGCCCAATGCTTATATGGCAAAAATGTGCTTTTTAAAAAAAAAAATTTTTTTTTAAGTGACAAAGGTTTCATCCTGCAATCCTTGCTCCTGGCTTCTATATGAAGAAACATTTTAAAGAGTCTGTTTTAGAGTATTAGGAAAGAAATATGTCTTTACATTTCTTTTTGTATGCTTCAGGGTAAAATTTCCTGAACTTGGAATGGAAACAGAGATCTCCAAAACTTCAATTTTGGGTTCAAAAATGCATTGAGACTCTTCACACATTAATAATAAAATTGGGTTACAGGAATACAAAAATGCAATGACATTTCACTAACACATGAGATGTGATAAATCAGGTGTAATTGTCAGGTAAGAGAAGGAAAAAGGAGAAACTGAGATAAACCAGGAAAAGGACAAATTATTTCAAAGCTCTATTAATCACAGACAGACATGTATGTTTGGGGAGCAGTAGTCTTTACAAGGAAGACACTTTGTGTGTATACCAGCTTTCTGAAAATAGAGTCCATTGCCATCATTTAAAATTTTTACCTCTTTTCTTTAGGTGCTCAAATCTTTTTCTCTTTAATATCACCTGCAAAGCACATGGGTCTCCAATCAAAACGTTGCACCAACTTTCCGCAGTGTTTTTTCTAACCCCCGTTCACCTCAACACTCAACCTGGATTTTCCTCCAGCCCATTCTCGCTATGGGAAGAAGAGCTCCTCTGCTTTAGAGACACTCCACGCTGGTGTAAGAGATGAATGAGCACAAGTTCGTCCTCAAGCATCCATCCTTTTCCCACTGCCATTTACCTCTGCGTCACCTGCACTTCCTCTCATCTAGCCTAGGTATCAACAGCTGCAGCCCTGCATCATGTTGAGCCAAGAGGAGGGCTCTACTTGTCCTAAGGTGGAAAGAAATGCGGCTCTCATCTTCCATGCAGGATAAATGTTAAGTAAAGAAGCTCATTGACTAAGAACAAAATATCCTGTTACTCCCTCCAAACTTACCAAACTACACTGATTTTTGCAATTCTTGTTCAGCCGTTGACCATTTTTAGGTCAAATAATAATTCGTTTCTGTTTTGGGCTAAGAAAATTGAAATACTTTTAGGTGTTGTAAAAAGTCCAGATCAGACCTAATTCAGGATCAATTATATAATCCTGCAAGAAAAGGCATTCTATCAACAGGCACAAATAAATATATCTCTCCATATAGCTTAGACCTAAACTTTGAAATAAGTGTAATAGTAGTAGACATTGGAACAAAAAAAATCTGTGGAGGCTACAGATAAGGTTAAAAAATTATAACTGGATGACATCATTTGTATTATGTTTCATAAATAAGATACATATATGCATATATATAAACATGTAAGAATGTTTGCCATACAAGAAAATGCACTGCTAAATGACCATATGTAAATTAAATCTCTTGAAAATATTTGCAAAGAGCTTTCATGATTTCCCAATTCAGAATGTAGAGGATGCAATGTAATGACTTTATCACTGATACTGTCATATTCCCCCAAGATTTTAAAAATTCTTTTGTAAACATATAAAAAATTCCTTTATATACAACATAGCCACAAAAAACCTTTTGCTCAGCACTGGTGAACATCAGCATAGCAAGTAGGTAGAAAAATATTGATACAGAATTTGAACCCAAATATATTATTGATCAGATGCACATACACTCTTCTGTAAACTATTTAATTAATGCAAAAATCTATATGGAATATCTTTTCATTGCTAAATGTCTGGTTGCACCAGTTGGCATGTATTCTACACATCTGCTTTAATAGCTCCTCTGCAAGGGATATCTGAACACAGCAGATTTCTCCCAGAAAAAGATAATATAAGTCCAGGCATCTATATAAGAGCAAGGAAAATTTTAAATATTCCAAAGGATTCATTATCATCTGAATTATATCGCTTTCTATTTAATGTGTAGAATCTTAAGGAAGCTGATGATGTTAGCGGAAAAGAATTTTCTGTGAAAAATTTTAAAGGGACACTGTAGTGTGAAGTAGAAAGTGGTTAAGCACTGTACTTTAATAAAGAAGTTATTTTGGGGTATGTGTGTAACTTTTACTGCATCTATCTGGAGTCCAGATTCTGGACAAAGAAAGGTTTTATTATGGTAATTATCCAGATAGTTCAGACAAATCTTTGATGGGACAGGGAGGCATAACGTTGGCTTGGTTTTCTTGTCTGAATTATTTAGATATATTACTGAAAAAATTGCTCAAGTTTACATTTTACTCCCTTTGGAAAACAACATTTAAATGAGCTTCTAAGCTACATGGGTCAACCTGGTCATGAAATATCAATAGGATTCATAAAAAACCCACCTTAAATCAATCTGAAAATTAGTAACTCAAGGGGGTAAAATCAGGTGATTTGAAAAATTGCTAAGTGGTCCACTTCACTGTACTATATTAGAGACTTCATTTCTACTAATTAACAACTTTTCCTTCATAGATGTATCTGCTTACTATCAGGTTAAGAAAGTCTTTGATATTTATTTTTAAGAACCCATTTGACTTAAATTGATACTTCATTTAACTAAGATTGCATTGTCAAAATCTTAGATCAGGATTTAAAATTTCCTATAATAAGAGCGTTCTCAAATAGGAACATTTCATTATTAAAATTACCCCCATCTTATCAATAATTCCTTACATGAAAAATGAGCACTCACTGCACATTCTGAGACATACCTAAAACATCAATTTCTACTTACTTTAAAAGTAATAGTTCACCAAATTAATAAATAAGAGAGGTTGAGACTAATCTTAAAAAAGAACTTATACTTTTTTTGTTTTGCAGAAAGTTAAATTGCCCTAAATGTCCCTGGATTCTTTAGAATGCACTAGGCAATAAGATTTGAAAAATTCCTTATGTATATGTCCTTAGCTTTTCATAGTTAGAATTATATAACAATATATTATGCACAATCCATTTCATGTTATAAAATTGATAACATTTATATAATTTTTTTTGTTAATCCTGAATTTAGAAACTCCCTATATTAGTAGCTGCAAATATGAGACAATTCCTGAGATGATACAGAAAATTTATGAAAAAAACAGGCCTATTTGAGTTTTGAACAAATAAAGAGCAAGACTGGCAACTTACAGAATAAGCTCACTTATGTTTAAAAATTCCAAGTGCTGCTTATGCAGAAACTATGCTAGGAAATGAATGAGAACAAAGATGGATGTTATGTATGCATGGCTTTTTTTTTCCCACAAGGTGGTGATTAAACTAAATAGAATTCTGCATAGTGGACACATAAAATATCAATAAGTGCCAAGCACAGATAACCCCTATTAAAAATAAAGCAAATGAACATAGCCATAGATGACATCTTAATTACCAAAGAAATTCAAAAGCATCCAAGGAGAATATTGGGGGAAACTTTGATGTTTAAGTCTAAAGAATAAATGACACGTTATCTCATTTTCATGGAAACGATGATCTCCTTTCAAACAACAAAACCAACAAGAACCATTTGCCATCTAACCTACTGCTATACAACTCCATTTAAAGAAGGGGGAAAAAAATCAAGATTTAGGAATTCAGGTATAGTGTTTACATTAACTGAATGTCCAACATCTTTCCTTACACTTCAAGCCAGAGTCCTAACTTAGCCTATTTCACCTATATAAACATGCCCATGTTGCAGCCACATGGACAGGTTAACAAAGCAAAGGTTCTCCTTTTTCTTCTCACCACAGAGTCCACATTATTTTGAAAATACTCAAGTTTTTGCAAGAAACACTTCATAGAACTGACTACCCACATCTTGCATCAAATAGAAAAGCACCGTTACCTCTCATGTACTTGAGATTTTTCCTTCTCCATCAAAGTATTATCTAGGACATCTGGCACATGTCTGGTACAATGACAGGCTCATTCTACTTTATGAGAGCATTTAACATATGACTTGAAAGAGTTTATGCACACACCTATTCTTTCTGGACAGCGAGAAAGCAGACTAAAAAGATAAGCTTTAACAACAGTAACACTTGCAAACTGACGTTGGTATTCCTGGCAATTACACATCATCTTTGGCTGTCCAAAACACACACACACAAAAGGACAGCCACAGCTCACTTGCTCTCTCTCTCTCTCTGCCAAGCACAGACCTGGGAGATAGGCATAAACTGGGGGAAAGCAAAGGGAAAGTCAATCTCCCTCCACCTGCTGCCTGAAGTACGGGTGCTTTTGGCAGACTGGCGGACAAGAGCCTGAGACAGCCTCAGCAGCAGCCTGCCAACATCCTTAAGAAAAATAAACAAACACATACCAACTTGACCCCCCACCACCAAAATAACTCACATTGGCAGGGTTCAAAACACAACAATAGCCTAGTTCCTATTAGCACAGACAATCCTATTAACCAGCGTGACCATAAATTCATAAACCTCCAAAACCCCCAGCCAGCACTGGGGTCAGACTGTACAGGCACCCACAGACACAGAGGAAATGTGCACCTGCCTTTCTTGACACAACACACCTGCCAGGCCCTGCCCCTGAGCACTCTGCTAATAGACCTCTGTCTACCTAGTTTAGGAAAGCAGGAAAAAAAAATTAAGGGAGGGCATGGGTGAAAAACAGAAGGCACAACAGACGCTTCTAGCCTTGACTTTGAGAGGCCACCCTGTGCTTGCTCTGTTCTTCTAACCTCAAGGAGACAACACAGACCTTCTCGGAAAAATAAAAACAAGCAGGTGAGTTTCCAGCCTGCCCCCAGGCAGAGTAGGGTTCTGGATTACCGAGAACCGCAGTTTCACACTCCAACCTGCCTCCTAGGGCTACTTAAGATTTGTCATCCACCCCCTCCTCCTAGTTCTGCCCTTTGCCTGTCCCGAGGTCCTTCAACTTCCCCAGAAGCCGGGAAGGGGAGAGAGACCAGTGAATCCCTCGAAGGCTACTGCCCCTTTACCCCCTCCCAGCCACCGCGTCCACGCACGTTCAGTTTTCGCAGGTTAACTGGTTGGCACACCAGAAGAACCAACAACAACTTGCTCAACTGGTCTTTGGGTGAGGTCTACCCCCGGGCGCGCGCACACACAAACACACATAGCCCCTTCCTCTTCTGCTCCGGCAAGATAGCAGCTCTCCCCGCCCCCTCCGGGGCGCCCCCCTCCCACCCCCGCCGCCTTCCTCGTTGTTCTTCCCAGTAGCAATTACTCTCCCAGTTACAGTTACTCTCACCTCTCCTCTCCTCCTCTCCCAGTCCTCCCAACTGGGGCAAAACCATCCAGACCAGACAAGCCCGAGGCAGCCAACCACCACCGCCTGCCAGCGATGGCTGTGAGATTCTTAGCCTCGGACACCCGCTGCCCAGGAACAACCTCCTGTCTCCACCCCACCCCCTCCCAAGGATCGCGATCCTTCCGTCCGCGGGGCTCAGGCCCCCAGTCTCTCCAGCCCACGACTCCCGGAGACTCCGGCGCCTCCTTACCCAACTCCACTTGACCCAGCCCTGGTTCCCGCGAGCTCACGCCGGGGAGCGCGGCGCTCGTCTCCGGGCACCCATCTCTGCACGACTCCAACCCCGATTTCTACATTTTGGCTGCCACAGCGTTTTTGAGAGCGAAGTCATCGAGCGCCCCCCCCCCTCCCCACCCTTTTCCCCCTCCTCCCCACTCTCCGGTCCTCGGCTAGGGTTAAAAAAGGAGAAGTGAAAGGTATGCAAATGACAAGCAAATTCAAGAGCCTGGAAGAAAGGCTGCTATAATAAACAAGACAAAGAGAAAAGGACGTGGGGACAGCCCAGGACTTTTAACCGGGGAGGTGGGAAGGAGGAGGGGGGGCGAGAAGCAGGGATCCAGGCGAACAAAAAAGCCCCCCGGCCCGCCTCGCGGTCCTCTCTCCCGAGAAGAGAGGGCAGGAGAAAGGAGGAAAGGAAGCAAACGCCTCCTCAGACCCCAGAAACAGTACACAAAAGGTTGATAAGATCAGCGACAAGTCCAGCAGTATCAGCCTGCCCCAATCGCAAACACCACCCCCAGCCAGCGGCAGGAAAGAAAGAAATAAAAGCCCAGCGGAGCACTTACTCTTAGGAACTGGGAGGAGCGGAGCGCTGAGTTCCACTGAGGCTCAAGCTTAGAAACTGTTTAGAGGCTATTTTATTAGGACACATGTAAATAACACCATTTTCTCCTGGAAAAAAAAAAATGTTTACACGGGTGTGAGTAATGGAAGTCTATTTTCTTTTCTTCTCATTCAAGAACAAGCCAGGACAAGTGATTCGGGAAAAGGGGAGGGGACTCGCGAGGGGGAGAAGATACTTACGCGGTGCCGAGAGCAGTGGGATGGAGCCTCGCTCGCTCGGGTTGGTTTTTTTTTTTTTTTGCCGGCAGAGCGAGGAAAACACGCGCGCGCACACGCGGTGCCGGCTGGCGGGGGATGGATGTGCTAATTGGACCAGGGACGGTGAGTCGGGGCGAGAGCGAGCCGGGCGAGCGCAGGGGAGTGAGAGGCGCCGGGGAAGGGGACCGAGAGCCCCCGAGGGCGCGCGCGGGGCGAGGGGCCGCGAGGAGGAGACGCGGGGCGCCCCGGACGCGCGGCGGCGAGGCGGCGAGGGCGCGGGCGGCCCGGCGACGGCTCTCGGGCGCCGCTCGGCTCTCCCCGGCGGCCGCGGTGGCTGATTTCCGAGCGCTCCCTCAGCTGAGGGCTCCGCTCCACGACAAGATTTACTTTAAGACACAGCTGAAGGAAACAGGAAGACTGCACGTCACAGTCTGACTGACGTACCCGGCCGCAGCACCCAATCGCGAGGCGCCTTCGGATTCAAGGGGGGACAGCGAGGCAAGAGAACTTGGGAGGAAAAAAAAAATATATAAAAGGGGTGGGGGTGAGGGGCTGCGGGAGAGGAGGGGAGCGGGGCCCCGCGCTCCCCCCTCGGGCCTCCGTCCCCGGCCTTCCCCCCCGCTCCCGCCCAGCCCCTGCCTCGGGGCGACTCGATCGCGGCGCCCCGGCCGGAGCGAGCCATCTGCGGGCGCCGGGCGAGGCGGGCGGCGGCGCGAGCGGGGCCCGGCTCCCCCTCGCCCTTCCAAGACGCAGGTCCTTTTCTTTCTTTCTTTCTCTCTTCTTTCTCTCCCTCTCTCTCTTTTTTTCATTTCCCAGATACAGCCGATGGAGTTCGCCGAGTGGCCGAGCGAGCGAGCGCTCCTCGGACCTGGGTGGAGGAAGGCACGGAAAAGTATACTGGAGGGAAAATGAGGGTATTCGAGGTGGGGTGGCATAGAAGGAGGGATTGGAGAAGCCTCAACTCATTCCGCTTTTTTTTTTTTTTTAAGGATCATAGGTTGTATCAAGAATACATGTCACCCTTGCTTCTTTTTAAAGGAGGGAGGGGGTGGACAATAAAATATAGGTAGATTTGGGACTAAAATAATACTTGTTCTAGGTTCCCCCCGCATCTACCAGCATTGGCTGAGTACAAGTCAATCTCCCGTCAAAATTAATAGGAAGAAGAGAATGTAGCCTTGTTTACCTCTAATTATGTTATCTGAATTGTAGCTACGACAGCCTTTCTGGCACACACACACAAAGTTACAAACGTTACCTTGAGATTACCCCTCATCACCCACCCCCAAATTACCCAAGACACAGAGAGGCGCACTACAGGATTTACACAGTTTTGACTCCAGGGTAACAAACTTTAAAGCTTATTGGGAAAGGAATTCCAAACGCTTAAATCTCGGGCTCCAACTTAATGCCATAGAAAATTCGCTTTGGCGTGGCATTTCTTGGGGAGAAAAGAAAAGACAAGGTATCTTTAGATATTGTGGCTCTTAAAGAGTTCCTTGGGGCTTGCAAGGTACAAATGCTGAAGAGCAAGGCTCCAACCGCAGCTCACCGTCCTTTTCACGGGCTACAGCCACCGTCTTTTAATAAAGCAGTTGGGTTTATGACTTAAAGCTCCTGTAGTAGCCAGGATCTGCAAGGGCTGCAAAGCAGAAACAGTCACATCTAGCTGAATAGACGCTCATTTTTTCTTAGGCAGGAAAGAAACCATTATTATACATGTGTCCCTCGAATTTAATCAGCTCAAAGGTTGAATCATGTCGTGTCGTGACAACAGGGTGTTTATGAGGTGTGCTACAAGTACAGTGACCCAGCACCACCACCCTCTTCGGCGACACGCGCACAGCTTTCCTAGGACATTGCCAATTTCAGCCTCAAATTCAGCGAACTAGGAGGAGGATATTACATCTCTGAAAAAGAATAGCGGTGATATGCTCTAGTCTATACACCGCAGGAAACTTTCTAGCACGAAATTCAAAAATTTTGAAAAGAAGGAAAAAGCAGGCCGGCCAGGTTAGGCGCCGGCAATCAGAAAAGAGACTTGCGCGAGAAGCCAGCCTTCGTTTCGTCCCACTTCGCCGCCCCTGACCCCCCCGCCCCCCTTTACAGGACCAACACAGAAGGACGCACACAGGCAACTCACACTTGCAGTGATCGGCCATTGTAGCAAGAATTCTGTTCGGGATGTGAGAATTTAATAGCCATAATCTGTCAGCATGCCCATTAGGTGCAAGGACAGTATCACCTCCCTTGGTTGGGTCTTTTCGAGGTAAGCGGGTGTATGGAACGGGGGAAATTCGGGCTCTCTGAATGAGTCAAAGATCCTTTCTTTCTTTTTTGTGTTCTTCTTTAAGATCCCAGTCTGTACATAAAAATTAGCGCCAATCCACAAATAAACTGGGAGGAGTAAAGGGTCTGCGCCCTCCACACCTTAAGACCATCTGCTCCGTCTGACGTTTAACAAGGAAGAGGGCAGGGAAGGAGGAGGGGGAGAACAGGGAAACAGGGAGGCACGAGAGAGAAAAACGTCGGACCCTGGAAAGAAATGGCTTGAACTTTCGCCCGCAAGTTTGTGTCAGTTGCACCGAGCGCTCGGATGCACGCTGTGCACACACCACGCCCGGGAACTGGCGGCGGGAAAAGTTCCCCGCGAGCCCCCAGCAAGTGCTCCACCACCCCCCTCCCCCGGGAGGGCAGGTTCAAGTCGAAGTCGGGGTCACAGGTTTGACAACCAAGGAGGCTCCCGGGCCCCCAGCGCGGGCGACGACGGGGACTCGCGGCTTGCCACGCGGTGCCGCCGCCGCTCGCAGCCCGCTTTCGGGCGCAGGAGCGGCGCGATAAGACAAGACAGGAGCGCGCGCGACGCAGCCCCGGCGAGCGCGGTGTGCAGCCCGGCGCGGCGAGCTGCGGCGGCGGCGCCCTGCCGGTCCCCGACTGTCGGGGCGATGCGCGAGGCGGCTGCTGGTGACCTGCACAGCCCGAGCGGCGGCGCGCTCTCGGGTCTCAGGCCGCCCTGGAGCGAGGCGTGAGGCCCGAGCCCCGTCTCTCGGGCGACTCCCGGTTTGCTTTCCGTTAGGGGCGAAGGGACAGTCAGCGCGGAGGAGAGGAGTCTGGAAGCAGCGGCGAAGCCTAGGGCCCACACACCCCCTTCCTCCGCCCCATTACCGGTGCAACCCCAGGGTCTTCAAAGTTAACACCAGTCCTGAATGGTTTTTCAGCAAACCCCACCCGTGTGTGTTGCGTTTACGTATTTATCTGAAGGGTGAGCTGCGTGTTCTTAGTCCAGCTCCTGGGACTATCACGCAGACACCCGGTTCTGGGTGAAACACACTTCGCCTTGACATTTCCTCCGTGTGCTTTCCCCCGCCTCCTGTTCGCTCTTACAGCCGTTAGGTGGGGGAAGGAGAAAAGATGGTGCGTGTAAGTAATTCAAAACCTTACAAACAAGCATCGTCAGATCTACACAAATCAGTCCTGGGAATTTTCTGCAGCTCCATCTGAGGGCCACACGCGGGCGTGGATTTTGGGAGAGGGATGCTGTAGATCTTGCGCTGGTACACATCCCCCGCCGCCGCCACCATCACCGCCACCACGAAGAGGGAGAAAGAAAAAACAAAAGCAAAATTTTAAAAAACCCCAAGCACCCCAGGAGCAGGCCGGCCTGCTTCAGGCTGTCCGCAGGCAGCCAGACCGACGGCCGGCTCTCGGCTCTCGAGGCGTTGCCATCTCCTGCGCCCAGTGTGAGGCCAGGCCCGACCTGGATTTATTCTGAATGGGTATGGGGGGAGGATGTGAAATGCCATAAGATCAGTGGCAAGTAGCAGCTGCCACGGTTCTCTCCTGGGAACCCCACTGCTTAGAAGTCTCCCGAGTATGTTTGCTAACCAACAGCTTTGAAAGTAAACAGAAGCTAATCACTCCAAAGTTGAAATATAACCCTTACAAGAATTTGGAGCCAGTGGTCCTGGCAGAAAAGGGGATTTTTAAAAGATAATAAAGCCCCATCCCCCTCGGCCCTCAAGGATCCACCACATAGCTTAAAGGAGCCCAGAATGGCCATAAATATATAAATTCGTCGAAAGGACTCATCACATAATAAAGTGACCTCGAAGGAAACCACTCTTTTCCTCCCCAAACACACACCCACAGGGACGAGGGAATCGTCAGTGACTGAGGGCGGACGCTACTATTTGATTTTATGGAAGTGGGTGAACACAACACAAGGGAGGTACATTCCCGACCCGGGAGTAGAAAGGTTGGGAAACGCAGCACTTCGCCGCCAGCCCTGGCTTTGCCTGAGGCGCAGAACTTTCCACCATCAAGATATTAACAGATGGTGGTGGGCACACGGAGGGCGGTTACTTACGTAATCCAGCCGCTCGGCCTGGCCGCGCAGGGCCCGGCGGGGCTCCGGCGAGGCCGAGCGCACGCCTTCCGAGGGGTGCCCTTGCCCCCCGAAAGTAGTTGCCTTTTTCCAACCCACCCCCTCCCCAGCGCTGTGCGGATTAGGATATGGAAATACAGTGATTTCAGAAAAAAACCACACAGCAATCTGGTTCAGTCCACACTACTGAAGACGACTTGGAAACCAAGGGCTGACGGAAGGGGAAAGAGGCGTCTTGGGATAGAAAGGGGCGCTCTCCTTCAGGATCTCGGGGTCGATCCGCAGCGGAATTTAGGCAATTTACACCACCCAGCCAGCCCCCCAATTTCCTCAGATGAGCTCGCTTTATCTGCCACTAAAATACAAAGGCTCAGGCCGCAGCCCGGGGCTGCGGGGGGAGAGTGCGAGAGGACGCCTCTGCGCGCGGGGGCGCAGTGGCCAAAGTTACGCCGAGCCTCGGGGCCCCGCTGCTCCTCCGCGCCGCCGCGGCTCTTCCAGCGCTCCTCTCCGCAGGCCGGCAGTCGTCCCGGCGGTGTGGCCGCCCGCTGCCTTCGCGTCCTCAGCCACCTCCCGAGAGGCCCGGTTCCCCCCTCCCGGGTGTCCGTGTACCTCCCCGAGTGTGCCGGAGGACGTGTGTTTATTTACTGTTTGTCGGGCCTCCTCCCTGCCCGCGACCCGGGGCCGCCAGAGCCCGCGAGGTACACGCCGGCGTGTGCGGGAAAAGTTTCGGGTTGGGAGGGAAGGCTGGAAGTCGCCGCCGCTCCAGTCACTCGGCGGAAGCGGGGCTTCCCTGCCCCAGGCTTCTTCCCGATCTCCTCCCTCCTTCTAGCCCTTTCTTCCGCGCCCTGGCCCCGCCTCGGTGTCGCGGCCTCTCCGCGGGGAGAGCGCCAGCGGGAGATGCTGCCCCGCGGCGCCGCGCTCCCGGCGGCGGGCGCGCCCCTCCAGCGTGCGCGGCGCGTGGGGGGTCCGGGCCGCTCTTTCTGCTAGCGCCCAAGGTCCCCGGCCCGGGCCCAGCCGCCCCCTCCGCGGACCGCGCCTCTCCCGGGGCGGGCGCAGGGGCCGCGGCTCTTCTCCCTTCTCCTGGGCTCCGCGCACGCCCGCACGCGCAGGGTGGCCACCTGCTTCCCGCGCTCCGCGGAGCGGGGGAACGTCCGACCGCGCCCGGGAACACCCGACGCCTCCGGGCCCGCGCTGTCCCCGCGGCCTCCCCCTCTCCTGCCGCCAGCCTGTTGCTGCGGGGCCCGCGCCGCCTCGGCGCTCTCGCAGCCGGTGCAGGAACACTTGGGGTGGGGGTGGGAGTGGGGGTGAGGAAGGGCTTTCTCCTGGGACTGGAAGATGGAGGGGACCTTTTAAGGGATGAAAATCTCCCCTTCTTCCCACTCCCCCCCCCCTTTTTTTTTTGGTTAATTAATCTGAGGCTATTGGACGGTTATTCCCAGCTCCCCTTTGGTCATTTATGTCAAGGGTGTGAATTCGGAGAAGGCGCTCTATTTTCAGGGGCTTTGGTGTTAGGACTCGTGTCACCCCTCCTGTCCGCCTTGCGAGGCGTATTATTCAGGATAAGGAGCAAGTTGGAAATAAATTAGTGGTCAGGCACAGAGGAAAAAGAGAAGGAAGCTCCCAGGAAAGATTTATTTGGGGATAGAGTAACTCTGGAATGTTGCATTTTGTTTAAATTAGAGCAAGACACAGTTGAAAGCCAGATTTCTATAATTTTTCTGGTAATATTTCTTTTATGAAGTATCTAAATGTCTGTTTGTCATCAACTTGAGATCAAAAGGAAAATCCATATGCTGCATAGTTTTTCGAAATTGCTATTTAAATATGTTTTAAATGCTTCATGCAACACGTAGAAGGCTGCTCAGAGGCAAGACTGAGTGACTTGGATGGCAGGGTGGTTTGACGTGGAGCAGTGACTCTAAAAACTGGGGTGATCATCAGAATCACCCGTGAGCCATCTCAGTTGGGCAATCAGCTGTTGGACCTGGGAAATGGAGTGTCACACTGTGTTTCCAATTACAGCTCAGTCAGTTACTGACTCTGTGACCTTGAGAATGTTACTTAACCTGAGCCTCAGTTCTCATTACCTGTAAAATGGGGATAATATTCAACTCAGAGCTGTTGAGAGGCTTTTATGTATGTAAAGCTTTTCAGCACATGATGGGTACTCAATAAATGGAATCTATTTCGTCTATAAAAGTGTGCTCTACACACTTACACTGACCCGTGCTCCTTGTATGCAGGACGTCCCTGGGTTTTTTTTTTTTTTTTTTTTTTTTTTGGTGCAGTGAGCTGGATGGTCTGGTGACATGTACATGTATGCACATTTTAGCTTAAGTCTAGATGCTACCTAGAGCAAGTCTAAGCTTAACCCTACCTTCTATGCCATAAAATGTAAATTAGAATTGGTGTTTATTTGGAAGTAGGCCCTGTGCCTAGAATTTCAAGTCAGGCCCACTCAGAGACAGAAGGCATTTGCTAATCTGGTGTCTGGTTTTTTGGGGTTTATTGTTTCTTTGTTTTTTCCTTATTTTGGTCCTTCAACGTTTCTTGCTTTATAGAGGGCAAACCTTCCCTACAGAAGCCACCCATCAGACCAATGAAACCACAGGGCAAAAAGCTCTCTTCAAGGGGGAGCAAGAAGAAAAAGGAGTCAACATTCCTAGGTATAACAACAACCCAAGGTATATCAGATGACTTTAGATTGGAATGGACAACTCCCACAAACCCGTGTAGGTAAACAACCCTTCAGAAAATTACACTCACACCAATGACTACAAGCACCCCCTCCCCGCAAGGTAATTAGGGGAGAACCCAGCCAAAGGCAGCCGTGAGAAGGGAAGGAAAGACAGGCGGGAAGGAGCCATCTCTGGCTGGGTCTCTGCAGCAGTGTGAGAGGAAGAAAGCCAGAGAAATGGAAGGGGCTGACCCGGCAGCGCACACATCAAACTGGCTGCCTGTTTTAGAACTGGATATGGCTAATTAAACACCGCAAGGAAGGTGTTTTGCTAGTGTTTGGCTGGTACTCTGATCTCAGTGAAATAAAGTAAGCAGGTGTGCTCCTGAGGAACACTCCCTAGACAAGAGACTGGCAAAGCCTCACCCCTAGAAGCTGGTCTTCGGGACGTTGCTGGGTGTCTCTGGGCAAGTGTGGAAGATTCCAGCTTGGATGGCTATTCTTTGTACCCCGGTGGGAAATGGCTGTACAAAGAACACCCAAAAGAGTGAGAGGGAAACACACATCTGGAACCAAGCTGTAGGGAGACCAGTGGCAACTTCTAGCTGATCACACCCATGGTGGGAGGGGAGCTTTAGTCCACACTTGGGGGTAGCCAAGGGCACAGGAAGAGTGTGGAGGAGCGAGTGGGGCGAAAGACTAGGGATGGGCAGGGGGCTGTAGAGGGAGAATGTAGGTGGCGGGTGGAGGATGGGGTGATAGGGAGTGTATTGGGGTGGGTTGCCAGAGAGTGCAGGTGGGACGGGGAGGAGTGTGGCGGGAGGCTGTGTATGTGGGAGAGTGGGCTGTGGAGAGAGGTAGGAGGAGAGAGTGGGGGGCAGGCACGGGGGGGCGGTGCTGGGAGCGGGGGGCCGGGAGCGCGCGTCCCCCCTCTTGCAGCCCAGCTGGGAGGCTCCCGCGGGGGCGAGGGAGCGGGTGTGGAGGTGTCGTTTGAGGGGCGGAGGGGCACGTCGGCGAAGCGGCGAGACCGACAGGCTCAATCTGGCCGCTGCTCCAGCCTCGCCGAGGTGTAGGCAGGAGCTCGCTCGCTAATCCGGGCTTGGCCCGGGAGGGACTGGCCCTCGACAGCTTGGCGGCCGCTCGCTGGGAGCGACGTCCCCGTTCCTCTCCTGGGGGCGGGGAGGGGGTCGCGAGTGCGGGCGTGACGGGCAGGGTGGGCTCCCCCGCACCTCCTCCGCGGGCCAGCTCTGCGGTACCCTGGCCGGCCTGGCAGGCGGGGAGGGGCCCAGGCCCTTGGGGTCGTGTTGGGTCTCCCCGTGCTGCGCCTCCTGGGCCCGCGCGCGGGGCGCCGGCAGCCAGCCTCCCCTCTGCCAGCTTATCTTCCCTCCACGCCCCCCCCCCCAGGCATGTCGTTCCCTCCCCCCCCCCCCCCCCCCACAGCCTGCCCTGCCTCGTCTTTGCCTCTCTCTGTCTCTCTGTCTCTCTGCCTCCCTGCCTCCCTCCCCCCCTCCTGTTAGGTGATTGCATTCCTTTTCCTTCTCGACGCTATTCTGGGGTGGAGGTGGTAGGTGGAAGGGGAGTCCAGAACCCAAGTTGACTCAAGAAAATTCAAGAAAATGGAATAATTCATTTCAACAGATAATTACTGTTTGCAAGACCCGCTAAGCGAGCCCGGGGGTGACCCTGTAAAGAGAGAGCAGAGTGGACTGGATGATTTGGGTTCTGACCCAACAGGGGCAGTTATTATCAGTGTTTGATTTAGTCAGGTTTCTGAAACCTCAGCTAGGAGCACTAGTCTAGAAGAATCTGGGTGAGGGGCGGAAGTGTCAACCTGTCCGTCTCCTCGCATCTTCCACAGTGAGCTTTCAGGGAGAGCACAGCAATGGTGATCCTTCCCTACGGCAGTCCTCGCGTTTATTGAGCACGTTGTATGTGTCACAACTGTGTCAGTCATTTTTTTTTACCTCAAACACTTCCATATTCTTTTTTTAAAACTAATTTCACTGGTACATATTAATAAACCATACAATTCTTCCAAAGTGTACAATCAGTGGTATCTGGCATAATCACATAGTGGTGCATTCATCATGTCAACATTATCAGAGCATTTTCATTATTTCAATAATAATAACAATAAACAAAATCAGACAAGTAAACAAGAAAATTCTTCACCTCTCAATCTCTCTGTTTCCCATACTGTTCAGAGCTGCTATCTCTAGCTGTTCCTGCACAATTATTTATTTATTTATTCAGCAGTTTTATTGATATATATTTACGTACCATATGATCGTCTTCTTAATTCTAAAATGCCATAGATTATAAAATGCACCATGGTTTTAACGATGGCCTTTGAGAGAGAAAGAAAACACAATGACCATAAATACACAATCTATTGTAAGACACGTACTGATTTCAGGGACATTATAAAATTTGAAAAAAAGTGAATCTAGAAGTGGTGAAATAAAGTGTGTTATGTGTCATTCTTCCAACAGCCCTGATAAGAATTATCCCCACTAACTGGATGAAGAAACTGAGATTGGGGAAGGTTTCACCACCCGCTCAAATCCACAAAACCGTAGGTAGATGAGTCAGAATTGGATCCCAGGTCTGTCTGTGGTCAGGACCAGATAGTTTCTCCTCTGGCTTCACATAACCTCTGGAGGGACTAGTTCCCTCTGACCTTTTTCATGGTCCTTGCCTTCTCCTGACCCTTTTACCTTCAGCAATTCCCCCATCCCCCACCAAGCTGTGGACATTTCCATGCAAAGAAAGTAATTCACTGGAGGAAAAGATACAAAAATAGTGAAATTGCATTTTCAGATTTAAATAAGGTCTTTAATCTAAAGGGTAAAAACCATGCATGCCAGGTTTTACTGGACACCACAGGAAGTCCATGAATTCAAGGATCCCTGTATTACTGAAAATAGAATTGTAAAAAATAAAAGGGGTGGGGGGAGAAAGTGAACGAAACTAATCCTATTAAATGTGGTAGCATGTTTTTGAGGCACGCAGGGAGAGATTAAGCACAGGAAAGGGGATAAGCATTGCTTCAGTTTCACTAAACTAATGTGACAACTTGTCATTGGGAATCTTTGCAGCTTGTTAGCAGATGACTAGCTGATTCAGAAGTGTTTTCTATCATTGCCTTTGTGTCCCCCATGAGTTTTTTTTTTTTAACTTTTTCTTTCTTTTCCTGTTTCTTTCTTACCATGCTGCTCTATTTTGCTTTTTAATCCTTCTTGTCTCCTTCAAGTCAAAACATTTAGCTGGCTCTAATCAAGATTTGGTTTTGAAGATGCCCCCTGACCTGTGGCGCTCAAAGAAACCCAGGAGGGGCTTTTCCATCCTAAACCTGAGGACTCTTCTGTAGCTTGGGAAACTGAACTTCTGGGGAAGAATTCTTATTTCAGATTTCATTTTCCTACAGTCCTTCTCCTTTCTAGCCCTTTGTTTTCTCCCTTTTACTTTTCATTTCCCTGTCTCTATTATTTTCTGACTTTCCCCTCTTCTCTCTTCTTTACTCTTTTCCTCTCCAATTCCCCTTTTGTCGACTTGCTGCCCTTCCATCTTCCCTTTTTCTTTTATCTCTTTCCTAGAAGTTCTTTTCCTTCTTTGATGCCCTTCAGTAGGTATCTTATTTTTTCTTTCCTTCAGATAAGACAGTCAAATTCATAGAGCAGTATTATGAATACTTGGCAATTTCCAAGTTTAAGTAATGCCTGTTGGGGGAGGGGAGAGGGGCAGGGGCAGAGGGCCGATCACAGACATTCAGGGAACAAAAGGTTGATCTAAATCAAGAGGAAGCGAGAAGTTTAGGGTTGGTCACTGTCTTTCCAAAGCAGGTGTCTAGCTTGTTTGGAAATGTGGCTGACTGCCCCTCTCTCTTTGGCTTTGGAATCACTCTCTCCTGCTTTCCGCCCTCCCTCCCCCGCTCCAGCTTTCCCCACTGGCTTACTACCAGATGCTAGATGTTGAGTCAATGGAAAAACCACATTCGCCAACATTAAAGGGAGACTGTTTAGAAAAGGAAGGCGCTGCTGAGGTGCAGAGGAAGCCTGTGCATTAACACTGGCCACCTCTTATCTGGGGCAGCTGGGCCTGAGTGGCCCAGGCGGATTCCCTGGCTGCCAAGAGGCCTTCAGTGGAGAGGCCCCCTTCGGGTGGGGGTGGGAGCTGCTTCTCACCCATGGGAATCACGGGCACTGTTAGAAAGGAAAAGTCTTCGCTTTTCTCTTTTGCTTTTCTCCCGAGGACTTCATTGGAAAGCCTGGACCAATAAGTGACATTTTGCAAAAGGCAGACCTTCTCTAGGCCTCTCTGTCCCTGGACACTCGTGACCATGAACTTGGCTTCACATTTCCAGTCTTTTTGGGGACTCCCAAGTACTCCCAAGTTTTGTCCATTCTGACCGGAATGGGAATAGTGGTGAAGGACAAGCTGAAGTGACCCAAAGGAGGAGAAAAAGGCATGTGGGTAGATTCACCTGGCTCTGAATTGCTTACCATTAACTCTTGAGCCAGCTCCTGATGGAAAGATAAAGTCAATCCCTAATCAGTCAATAATTAACCATAGCTCCACTAATGGTCCAGTCAGCCAAATCTTGCTGACACCTTCAGAGCCCTGCTTTGGCGGGAGGGGTTAGGTAGGACCCTTTGGTAGAAAGGTCTGCCTGTTCAGCCTGTCACAGACCTCACACGTGGATCATCATAAAACTGGTAAAGTTATGTCTGTGCCTGCCAGTAAAATCTTTTCTTGGGTTAATTCCTTAGGATAACTTTTGGATTCTGGCTTTTGGAAGTCTTTGTATGTATGTATGTTTTATGTACAAAACAGCTGGGAGATCCATTCTGGCTGGATAAAACCCCAGGTATATTCTGATTTTTACTACACTATTATTCTTGGAGCACCATATTTTCTCTACCCCCGCCTGCCTGCTTTAGATTGTAGTTTATTCCATGTGCCTATAGATATTTCTGTTCCTTGTTTCTCAATGCTAGGTCCTCTTCAGTAAACAACCACATACCCCTACCAACGCATGACAATAAATTTTTGATTTTTTGAGTTATTTGTTTTTTTTCCTAAATCAAAAAAATTTTAAATACATAGGCAAATTAAAAGACTAATAAATATTTGATTTTAGTGCTTCTGGTAGATCAAGTTCTTTTTCATTTCTTAGAGATGCAAATTTTTAGGGAAGGGGCTTAGCGCTTAAATCGTTTGTTTTTGTTTTGTTTTGTTGTCATTCTACATAGCATTTAGTATGTTCCTAAATGCTTGTAGTTGAAAGTGTATTTGATGAAAGAAATAGACCCGTTGGAGTTTTTCCTAAGGTCAAGTCGTAGGCCATGACCAATGCCAATCAATGAACTTTGCTTCTCATTTTACCTGTTAAAACCACATGAAAAAAATGTGTTCTTTTAGACACAAGAGGAATTGGGTGCATGAATGTGGCTTGATATCTGTCACAGGAAAAAAATGACAAAAATCGCATCTTTGGCCACTGGGTTGTCAGTGGACTATTCCTACGTGGGGAAGATGGCGGCTCAAGCCATACTCCTGCTGGCCCCACAGCTCTAGCTCTGTAATTACCAATAAACCATTATTCTCTTCTCCTTATACAACCCAGTAGTCTGGTGCTCAATTAATCTTTGGCTGCTTGATGGAGTTGCCAATGAGTGGAAATTCTGCCAATGGTCTCTGACACCCTTTTCAGCAAACATTAATTGAGTGACATTTCTTCTTTCCCCAAATTATCCATCTGTCCTTTCTTTTGCAACTTTTGAGATTTAAAAGGGTGGAAGGCAAGCTTTCTTTGGGTCGCAAATTTGGCCTAAGAAGACAGGCTATGAATTGGACAGTATAATCTCCTGTAGCCTTATAAAGAAGTCTAAAGATTCACTAGCCTGAATCAACATGCTAAGAATAAAAGAAATTAAAATCAGCCCTCTTTTCTCTTTGCACATTGTTTTGGTTTCCTAACTGCTAAAACAAATACCATACAATGGGTTGGCTTAAACAACAGGCATTTACTGGCTCATGATTTTGAGGCTAGAAGTCCAAACTTCAAGCATCAGCAAGGTGACACTTTCTCCCTGAAAGATGTGGCGTTCTGGGGCTGGCTGCCAGTAAGCCTTGGACCTTGGCTTTTCTGTCACATGGCAATGCACATGGCAGCATTTGCTCCTTTCTTTTCCGTGTTCCATTGACTTCCAGCTTCTAGCTGTTCTTGTGGCTTCCTTCTCTGTGCCCAGTTTCCTTTGCTTATAAGGACTTCAGTCATATTGAAGTTTGGGCACACCTTAACTGATAATATCTTCAGAGGACTTGTACAAGTGGGTTCACCCGCAGGTCCAGGGATTGGGAACTGTACACACCTTTGTGGGGACATGACTCGATCTCCAAAACCCATTAAAAAGTCGTTTGTTAAGGTAATTGGTAAGTGGCTAGATTCAATTTGCTATGTGCGTTTTAATCATTTGGGAGTGGGAAGGGTTAGAAAGAAACAGTGAGAAAATTTTTTTAAAAAAATGAATCATTATTAAATGTGTAGGTGAAATAATCTAGGATTCAATTTTCTTAGTTTTTATGCCAATTCTTTATTGCTTTAAAACATCAGAAAGTATTTTACACTTACAATAGTGCTGGTAAGTAGAGCAGAAGGTAAACATCAAGTTGTCTTTGTGGTCCTGTTGTTTGGATAGTAAAAAAAGATTTTAAGAAATGTAATTGGCATCTATTTTTCGACAGGTCAAAAAGCATCCGTAATTACAATTATTGTGCTAATTGAGGATAGAAAAATGTAGAGCTTGTTTAGTTACACTCACTATGAAAAACATATTGTTTAGCCCTTGAGAATTTCTTAAGGAAAAGGAAAATCAATCTACATCAATGAGCAATATTTTTCTCCCCAAGGGATATTGATTTGAACATTGACTTCACAATGGGTGAGTTATTTCCCTCAGACCCCTACTACGAATTGTTCGGTGACATGTCTTTTATGAACCAATAAACATGCTGTTTCTGGTATCTCATCGGGGAGATTCCAACTTCTGAATAAGGTTGCCGTGGAATATTTTAGCTATTGTGCATCTGTGCTAAATATTCCTGCGAAATGTCTTCCAAGTTTAAAACACACGTTGTTTAAAAGTGTTATTTCTCATTTCTTTCTGCCTTTTAAATGTGATATGGCTTTTGTGGTCCTTCTGAGGAGAATCAGGTGGCAGTGGACAATTCCTGTTGCTGCTTACTCCTTAGTTGCATGGCCTCTCAGCTTTCACATGGACCCATGACTCATGTGAAGTCATATAAATGTCTTCATGATGCCCTTTTCCCCATTACATAATGGCACAATTTCGGTGTCTCTAATTATGAAAATGAAGCAAATTTTCAACTTACCAGAGAAATCATTGTGTGAAGGATCATTGTGATGGACGGAGATGAGGGAAAGAATAAGGCGTGTGGAACTCTTGTTAAGGTGACTGATCATTCTCCATTTTATCTGTTATCTGTTTGGAGTTGTGTATAATGTGTTTTCTCAATGTGCTTTCTCAAAGGGCACATTTATTTATTCTTCAACAAATATAAATTTAAACCCCCATCATGTGCCAAACACTGCTCAATACTGGTGACTCCAAGATAAAAATAAGATCCATCCAAAGCACTAATAGTGTTGTTGGAGAGACTTGCTCATGCAAATTATTGCTGTGAGGTGGGATTGCCATCCATAGAGATTGGCCCAGACTATGTTGGGAGCCCCTGGGCTCTCTTTGTGGCAATTAGAGTAACAAGTAAGCCTTCAAGGAGGAGGTGAGCATAGGTAAGTAATTAATCATACCATGAAGGGCTTAGAAGAGGAACAGAAGTGAGTCTGAGTCCCTACTGCACAGTGAGAGAAGTCTTAAGTAAGTCACTTTTGCTCTCTGGACCTTAGCCTGCCTGTCTGTAAATCAGGGATAATACCTGCCTTCTGAGATTGTTATGAAGGTTCAATAAAAATGAATGAAAAGGCCTCAATACTGTGCCTGGTGCAAAGTAGGCACTCAATAAGGGTTAGCTGGGAAGGTATAATAAAAATGACATTTTAGCCCTGTCTCTAACATTAATCCAACAAATATTTATATGTGTTATATTCTAGTTCTAGGTTCTGGGCAGGATGCCAGCAGTTTGCCAGGAAGTCTCAGTGAGGGGTTGAATGAGGGTAGAGTGAAGGTAGCTTGTACAAAGGCATGGAGGAAACAAATTGTGTCCTGGGCTTGGAGACCTGGGGTGGCCTCTCACACCTGGTAGAGGAAAAGGCAGTAAAGGGTTGCCATGCCCGGTGAAGAAGGGCCTTACATGGCAGCCTTGGGCTTCAAGTGGAAAGAGACAGTCAATGTGCCCATTGGTTTCTTGTCTCCTCTAACTTTTCCATGGGTGCATGTTGCCTTTCTCTGTTATATTCTCAGGAAGAAAGACATCCATCTTTTGGTTGTTACCACCCTCCTTCCACATGTTACCTGTTACAACGTGTGCCTCTGGTTATGCCTGATAAATATGACGAAGTTTTTCGACTTCCTTCAGTCTCCACATGCTAAAGTATTCCAGCCATTTCTTATGTCCAGTTGATTTCAGAATGCTCAGATGAAAATGACGGCATTTTTGCATATCAGAGAGATTAATGAAATGGAAATTCTGATAGTGTCATAGCTTAAAACCCTTCATATTGCTCTTAGGATAAAGTCCAAAATCCCAAAAGTGCCCAACAAGATTTCTCGTAATCTGGTTCCTGTGTATGTCTCCTGCCCCATCTTTGCAACTCTCCCCCCCCGCCCCGGCCCCCGTCATGTCTCCACATCATTGGCATAACCCCTGTACGTCAACTCTACAAGCACCTTTATGCACGCAGCTGCCTCTCCTTGAAAGGCTTCTTCAGTTCCTTCTCCAGACAAACTCTTCCTCATTTTTCAGGATCCAACTTTAATGTTGTTTGCTCAGGATTTCCTAGGTTAGAAACCCTTATTACACTTATTACATTTGTTCACACACCAGCAGCTCCATCTGCTTACATAATTAAAATAAGTTATTTGATCATAAGCCCTATTCATTCAACAAGTATTTTTGAGCCCTTAACGTGGCCTAGATGTTGGAGATACCACAGACAGTAAGGCAAATTCCCTGTCTCTGGAGCTTATATTCTCATGAACAATGAACAAGAAACAAATACAGATGTGAAATAATGTCAGGTCATGGCAAATACTGTGGGGAAACAATCTGCTGTGTTAGGGGACAGAAAAGACTTAAGGTAGGTTTGGAATGCTGAGAGGAAAAAAATTCCTCTTCTTTACTGTAGAATATCCAGGACCTACTATAGTGCTTGGTGTCTAGAAAGTACCTGACAAATGTCTGCTGAATCAAGAGGTGAATGAAGTCTTATTGGTAAAGTAGACTCAAAGGAGTAAAAGGATAGTAAATCGGGCTAAATGGGCTATATAATTTTGCTGGTTTCTTACCAAGTTTCCTGACTCCATCCGGGACATTGTACTCTGTGTGTTAACTCTGTATCCAGTATGAATCCACATCAAACCAAATTCCCTGTTAAAGTTGAATTTAGCACTGCTTGTGTGATAGTATTGCATACTTTTGCATACTTTCTTCTTAAATGCCATGTGCAAAACTGCAACTGGTTGGTGAATGAAATATTTATGCTTTGAAGAATTGGTGTTTCAATCATTTTCTATTTATACTGGTGATCAACTCTTTCTCAGTGAGGAGGAGGAGAATTTTTTCTGGGATCTATGTGCTTTTAAATGACTAATGAAGTCAATCTGGGCCTGGCAGATTTTGCTACAACTTGGACAGACACGGCACTCATGGACACTGTGTTACTTCTCAGCTTGCTGGTTCCCGGGGTACCCATTGCAATGATCTCATTATTGGCATTTTTTTCCCCCCAAAATTGCTCTCAGTCCCGTTTTGCATTATGCCTCTGTGTGGCTTGGTCTGAAGGCACTGACTACCGCTTTTCTTTCAACCAAGCTTATCCTCTTAAATAATGCCCAGTAGATTAAACATCTTCAATTAACTTTATTTTGTTTTAATTTTGGTGAAATGGGAGGAGATAAGAGTTCGTGTTCTAATAATTATTGTTAGATTAAACGAGAGAACTGGACTTTGGGGTCAGTTTGAGCTGACATCCAGCAAAAGTCTCTAGACTTTAAGTTAGAAAGGAAGCAAGGAACTGGACTGGTTCCCTTCTGCTTTTTTAGACTCTAGTTCGCCTTCTTTTTTTTTTTTGCTGTTCCCTGAGTCCACTTCCCCCACGACCCAGGGACCATTTCTCCTTCTGAACTCCTGTAGGAGTCCATCACTCTGTTTGTACCACTCATTGGTCAAGAAACTCTGTAGGTAGAGGCTAAATCAATTCCATACTCTAAGTTCATGTTGGCTCTTACCCCTGCTATTTTGAACTGTCCCATTTCATTCTCTCTGTGCATATCTTTGTTTCCATAACCAGACCTCAAACTCCCAAACAGAAAACTCATGTTTTATATCTCCCATTAACCATCTTCCTCAACGACACCCCTCACCGTGCTCTAATGATGAGGTCTCCAGATAGTTGCTGCTCACAGAATTGGAGAGGAAGATTAGAGAGGAATTGAATATATCTCCATTGCCAGGCTGTTTCCTTCATTCTTACCCATTTGTATTTATTTATTTTACGTATTTATTGCTGCCCCTTCCCCTCTGAGTCTCATAAATTCTGGGAGACACGTCTGCTTTTGTTGACCAGGGTATGCCTCATGCTGGCCAGAGCCATTGGGTTTAACTAGTATCTGTGGGATGTAGGAGCTAATGTGGAGAAGGTGCTGTCTTATTCAGGTGGATTTCTGCTCATCTGAAAGCAAACTTTGATGGTTTTTGTCTAACTGTGGGCAAATTGGTATGGACAGAGAAATTCAATTAACTGTATTCATCAGTTCTTGTCTCTAGGGTAGACTCAGGAGACTGAGACCCAGAATTCTTGGACCCGCCCCTTTTGTGGCATTAAAAAAAAAATCCTTGGCAAATAAACCAACCAGATTTTTTTTTTCTTTGTCTCAAAGAAGGCTCAGCTGAACACTAGATTCCTCACCCAGTGCAACAATCAAAAATGCAGAAAACCTCAGCTGCCTCAGATGATGTCACAAAACCCTTAAGAATGCTCACTGCTGAGTTGGGCACAGGTCCAGCAAACACAATTCTTTCTGCCAGTTATTCAGGGTCTTTGACAGATTAGGTGATCTTTTTTTTTTTTTTTGCTTCTTTTTTTTCTCGTCCTCTTAAAAGGCAGTTCCGTTTACCTCTAAGCAAGACATTAGCTCTGGCTGCCCCAAATAACATTTTAATTGAAGTCTCAGTCCAAACAAATGCCCAGTCTCTTTATTAACCCCAACAGTGTAATTTTTCAACCTAAGACCGATTCAGGGGGAAACTGTCTCACTTAAGTTTCCATGCAACGGAACATGGCAGTTTTCCTCAATCAGTCTCTTTTCTGACCTTAATTTGAACCTTAATCTCTTTTAACCATGTTCTCTTTATTAGCTGCTCATAGCCGTGGCACGATACTAATTTTCCTGTTTTTAGACTATCAAGTTTACAGAGATTATTTCACTCCTCTCCTTCCTTCAAAATGTCACCAATCAAGGTTTTATGGACTTTTGGAGGAAAGGTAAGGTAATACTTATTCCCAACATTTTTTTAGGTTTAGCAATTTTAATAGAGGTGTTGCAAAATGCTGTATAGAATTTGTGTATTTCTGAGCTATGTTAAGGTTTGTTAATTCTTTTTAGCAAAAATCATACATTAAATTGCCAGAAAATTCTAAAGAGCCTTTTAAATGATTACAAAAGAATTTGCATCAATAGACAGGTCCACACATAAAATAAAGTGGGAAATTAAGGCTATTATCTTAAGAATTCAGGCAAAGCAGTATGTTTTTATTAGAAACCTCTAATCTTTTGGGGAGATAAGAATTATCCAGATAATTGCTTCAATTCCTTCCTTCATTTTTATGCTTAGATATAATCAATGAGCAATGACAGAAAATACATTTTTTCTTAATTATACCTTCCCGTTTTTTTGACATTGGTAAAATGATCCAAATTAAAAAGGAAAAAAAAAAGTGCCCTTTCAATACCAATGGAAAAAAAAACCACATTGTGTTTCTCTATTTGGAGTCTACCTTAATATAACAGAACTATGTAGGTAGAAAAACAGTCCTTATGATCATGTGTTCAATTAGATTTATTATAGGTTTTTGTACTTTCTGGCATTAGCATGAAAGCATATTGGTTATTATTCTTTGTAATCTAATTGGAAGCTTTGCATCTAGTTACCCCTCTGTTCTTTGCTTAATACAATAGTTTGTTGATTACAAAAATTACATTTTTGTGACTTTAAAGTCCTATAACTAGGATTGTCATTGAAAGCTGCGGTTTCAGTCCAGAGTTTGGAACGCAGGGACCCATTGCCCTCTGGTAGGAGGAGATATACAGCTGGAAACAATTGTCTGTCCCCTGCGGTGTTCAGTGGCATTAGTAGTGTGTTGGTATGATAAACTTAGCTTTCATTTCACCAGCTAAACAATTAGTGGGATTGAATCAGAGTTCTCCTGGATTATAGTTTATTATATGTTATTAAATTCCATTATTCAAGAAGTTGTTGCAACGACTGTAAAACTTCCCAACATCCCCCACAAAGTCCCCATCTCTGTTCCCTGAGCAAGTGCATTATTGTTTTTTTTTTTTCTTTTCTTTTCCATTGGTACTTATTTAAAGAGCTAACAGCTAATTTGAAAATACATCTTTGAAAGGACAACAAAATGAGATGTGAATAAAATGGATGATGATTCTTAATTAGTCCATTATTTGACATGCACGATTTAACACAGTATGCTTAGCATTTTGCATTCCCCAAAAGAACAAGGCTCTTTTTTTTTCATCCCCAACTTTACCTCCCTCTCATTCACTGTGTCCCATCTTGTCACTTTTTATTAGTCGATCATGACATCCTTTGCTTGAAGGGCAAGCAAGCAGATTACTTCCAAACTGGTGTAAGTGACACTCGAAAGACTGGCCTGAAGCGGGTTCTGTAATAGCAAAAGCTCCTCAGCCCTTGGAGTTGGAGAATGCTACTTCAATACTGTATTAGAGTCCATTCCCACATTATTTCTATAGCAATGGGAAACTTCCCAGGAGTGGCAGGAGTCAGTCTTCTTCTGGAACTTGTGGGTGATGGTATCTAATATTATGGTTGCTGTTGCAACTGATAATAATAATAATAGTATATTGTGCCAATGCAATTCTAGCAGCTTGCATTTTACAGAGAAGTAAACTACGCCACAGAGGTGATAATGGACAGAGCTAGGATTTTAACAGGAGTCTGATGAACTCCAAGCTCATGCCTCTTTCCATTAGAGCAGGTTAAAGGGCACACCAACTTCTAGGAAGCTTTAGCATGTCTCCCTACATCTAAAGGGTGAAAAAAGATAAAAAAAAAAAGCATCAATTTTAATCCAAATGAAAACTATCCTGTTACCAAATGGAGGTGGAGGGTGACTGAATGAGTCAGCCAGTGATCAATCAAATATGGGTAGATTGTGTTAACGAAGAACAGAAATGGAGGATCCGATGCTCTGATCAGACCAGCGCTGGATAGGAATTGTTCCCCAGATTCTTGTCCTTTACCATGATTTCCGTATTCCCCAAAGTCCAACCGTGGGAATCAGCTCCTCAGCGTTGGAGGACTGCCCCTGGAATGATGTAAACAGGGAAGAGCTGAACATTTGCAGCTAGGTCTGTCACAAACAGCCACAGACAGTGGCAGACCCTGTCTGGAGCAGCGAAACCCACTCAGACCGATCCTGACTATCGTGTCAGACCTGACACTGACTTCTGGCCTTATGTGGTTTTCTGCTCCTGAATTTCTTAACCAAGTTTTAGCTTTTCTAGTCCCAGGAATGTTTGAAATGTTCTGATTATAAAATATAGAATATAGAAAAGTGCTGATAAAAATAAAAGTCATCTGTTATCCTACCGCCAGGAGAAATTTGTTAGCCTAATGGTATGTATCTTTTTAGTTCTACTCTGTGGGTACATATGTTAGGCTATAAAATACGGTGGTTATATTATATCAGACCCTGAAATCAGAGCACCTGTATTTAAATCCAGACACTGCCACTAGCAGTATAATCTCATCTCTCCGGACCCCACATTTACCAGATGTAATCTGCCTATCTCATAGAGTTGTCCTGACAATTAATGATCTATGCATGTAAAGGAGCTGACATATGGCAGTTATTGTATTTTTGTTACCATTACGTGTACAATTGTCTGGATCACTGTTTCTGACCATTTCCAGTCGTCTTGCTTCCAAGCTCATGGAGAACTTCATCCTCAGCAGCGATTCTGTCCCTTCTCAGTCCATTTGGTTTGACCAGCCTTCCTCTTAACGCTGTATCAATGATTTCCAAGGTCTCGATTCCTGATGTTTAGCTACAACTCTTGAGTAAGCATTACCAGCCTCTTATTTTATTTCCTATCATGCCTACTGGACACATTTCTGTCCTGATGCCTGGCTTACCCAGCCCGGCACTAAGCAAAGCCTGAGCAGCCCTCCTTGTTCTCAGCTTCTTTCATCTCCTTGAAGTGAGTAGATGGAGGTAAGATAAAGTGTTGTAATGACAAAGAAAGCAACAGCAGCAAACCACAATTTTGGGACCCTTGGAATGTCAATGATGAATTAGGCTCCAGTTATACCTAGGCAATACAAGGGCGAGTTTATTTGTCTAAAGGATTGTAAGTGAAAGAAGATAGTTAAGGAGGATCTTCTCTTTATTATTTTCTTTTTAAAAAAACTGTTGTTGATTCCTTTTTCTCAGACATATTTGCCCCACTGAGAAGGAAAATCAATGCGCATGTGTGTATTTCTTGGGGGGAAGGTGTGGTGGGAAAATAGAAGGTTAGTGACAGGTAAGAGAAGAGGGAGAATCACATTTATTGCAGCTTGGAGTTCACATGGACCTTTCAGTCTTAAGAAAAAATGATGATTTTACATGCCAAAGTCTTGAAAAGGGCTTGACGGCTCACGGCTTTGGTGTGTGTTTCCAGATGGCAGATGCCATTTTGTGTTTTGCATAAACTGACTAAATTTGCTTGCTCTTTGTACTTATTTCAGAGGATACCATTCTCTGCTTTCAATAGGACAGAAGAGCTCCTTGGCACTGGAACCCTCCTTTTCTGCTGAGCGAGGAACAGTTAAGGGACTGTTGTGAGGATAGGCAGGGATTATCCAAAACATCCTACATTCAGATTGAGGAAGGAGACTGGGACAGGGTTTTGGAGTCTAAGGATGGCTCTGACCATGTGAGCAGATCACAGTAGGTAAGCTATGGGAAGAACTTCCTAAAACTCTTTATACATCACCCCCTCTTATAGTCATGCTTGACAAATAGGCTCATGATGCTCTTATCTTAATGACTTTACTTTCTGCTAATTGCTGGTTGTGTGACCCTGTAATTCTATTCCTCTGTGGCTCAGTTTCATTAGCTGCAGAGATTTAGGATGATAATAACGACACATTTCACAGTTGTTGTGAGGACCCTATGAGTTCATGCATGTAAAGGGCTTAGAGCAGTGCCTTACACATAGTAAGTGGTCAAGAAATGTTGCTAATTGTTATTGTTATTAGGATTAACTTCCATGGGAATTTGCATTTCCCCTCAATTTTCTGCTGATTGGCCTTGCCCAATTCCTATCATCATTATGCTAACTCTGAGTCATTTTTATAGAAACAGACTAATAACAGAGTGTTTAAGCTACAGGTTTTGAAGTCAAACAGCTTGGCGTTAAAGTTCTTGAAGTAACACTTAATAGCTATCTTTCCTCAAAAAATGACTTAATTTCTTCAAGCCTGCCTCAGTTTCTTCATCTAAAAAACAGAGATAATAATAGAGCCTACCTTGTAATGTTGTTGAGAGGATTAAATGAGTGTTTGCCGAATGTCTGGCAAGCATATAATGAATGTTACATTTTGTTATTATTTTTGCTACCAAAACTATATAAGTGGAGTTCTTATACTCAGAAGTGCCTTCCAAAGCTCATCAAGGCTCCAGGACTTTAGCTTCATGTCAACTACCTCACCAGTCAAGAGGGCAAACAGAAATAGAAAGGTGCTGTGAACCCATAACTTTACTGGAACCATTTGCCAAATAATGACGGAATTTGCAGAGTCCAGTCTTGCTGAACATGGATTTCAGTTAATTTAGAAAACTCAGATTGCTGAGCAGGCTGATCCCTGACTCATTGACCTGGGGATCACTCCAAAGGACAGGAACCATTGGGACAGGAGGTAAAGCCTTATACTTTTGTCTTAACTACTTCCCACCCCTTTCCCCCCAAAAAGGCAGAGAATGAAGCATGGGGTGTGACACGTTCATAGAGTGAGATAGGTTATGGGGAAGAAATGGTTTTACTCTTGTTGATGACGTTTTATGAAGGAGTATGGCATTTGCACATTATAAAATCAAAATTTACATTTAAAAAATGTATATTTATTTCTTCCTCCAAAACCAAAAATGGATCGTTGTGTCTGTGAGTGGAAGGAAACTCTTGAAACAATATGATTGTGATACTGAGCAATTGGAAATTATCTCAATCACTTTTGCCATTTTCATCCAGCAGTGACGAAAGAGACTACTAGTAACTGAATTAAAAAAAACCAACTCAACACACTGAACTTTCATCCCCAAACCCAAGAGAGCTGCACAACTAGGAATAGCCACATTAGCCTTCTTGGGAGTGAAAAATAAACTAGCATATTTTAATCCACTGGACTTCTGGGGGTTGTTTGTTACATCAGATAGCATTACTTACCTGACTAATACAGAAATTGAAACCATTAGGTGGCTTTGAAAGCAGTTTGCTTTTCCTTTTCATCTTTGCTTAAGAAACCAGTTAATTATTTTCTGATAATCTTTTATTCTATTATGTTGCCAAAAGCAGCCAATAACAACCAACACACTCTAATTTTCACCTCTAATTCAAGAATCATGTGGTCTGACTTTGAAGTTAAAACAGGCAACAGTTTTACCAGGTATTTTTCCACTGCATGATATGGATCTCCAGCCATCCAGCCTACTACTATATCTGCTTCTAGTGACACACTACATGACCACAGTTCATGCTACATATTTTATAATTTTTTTTTATAGGAGGACACTAGATCTGGTATATATACCAAATATACCAGGATATAATAGTCAGGAAAATAGAAGCCTCTTGTGGAAAACAAAATGCAGTGTGTTTACCATACTATTTTCTCTTCCTGTGTGTAAAGACCACAATCTTTAATTTAGTTGAGACTATGGGGCCAATTCATTGCAATGGAAGGTGAGAAGAAATGCTGGACCACCTCCAGGCCAGGGAGTTAAGAGCGGCTTGTGCTTTTCTTCTGTCTTCCTATTCCACATGGATTTTAGAGGACATGTTCTAGAGGTGGAACCACAAGATGGAAGCCACCCAGCCTACATTTTGAACAAGAAAGAGCACTTTATTTGGTTAACTATTGAGAGCTGGAGTGTTATTTATTACTGAACCATATCTATCCCATTGTGACTAATGTAATCTAAGTATTTCAGTCAGAGAGGGATTCAACATAAGGAATCAGAGGCTTACAGATCCATTGGGAGAACCAGGGAGTGAAGGTCAAGGAAATTACTACTAATCTTCAGGAAACTGTAAATGAAGGAATCACTGGGAGGCCAACTTGCCACTGATGATCTCAGCTGTCTGTAGCACTGAAGTGGGTGATACTCAGGAGGATGCTCAAAAGCTGACACAAAGCTCCAGATCTGCTATCTGCTTATGCTCGCACACCTGCCTGTAGCTACTGATAGAGAGAAACGTTCTCTTATTCTTCTCTTCCACCTTCCAGTGCTTGAAAGAACCCCTCTCAAGGGGAAGTTGTACCAAGAACCCTACTGACAAGGAAACTTGGGGAATATAGTTTCCAGGCTCTAGCCTTTGTGGTACAAAGGGCATCTGAGGACAGAATGGTACTGAGCCTCAACAATTAATATCTGGTACCAGTGCCCCTTATCTTTCCCATAGGAAAATTAAGTGGTCATTCTCTGTAACCCATCTATTGAAAAGCTCCTTGAGGGCAGGTCTTAAGCAATTCTTTATCCCAGTGCCAGAGAATATCAGACAATAACTTGTTTCGAATTTATTTGAATGGAATAACAATGGGAGCAGTAGGAGATAGGAAGGATAGTACCATGTGTTTAAGTTAGAGTTCATGGAATCTGATAATTCTCCCTAATAACTGCCCTAGATTCTGTCCCAGCTTAAGCCATTCTCCTAGCATGCTCAGAGTGACTATGAAGAGCTGCTTGCTCAACAAGTCACCTTGAGCTTGAACTCTATGTTTTGCCTGCTCACCCAAAGAAGGGGCATTTGGCATTGCTTTGTTTCAATGGATCCATGGAGACTGTCAATTGTATATACATTTTTATTTGTTTTAAATGGCATTATTAAGTTGGTTGTACAGACTTAGTCAAAGTGTTTATTTTATTCATGTGGTTTTGAACTCTGGCAGAGTTAGGAACTTTTTGGGAATGGGGAGTTTTGAGTTCACATTGGGGTGGGATGGAAAGTATTCTGTATACAAGGAGACTGTAAGTTGGTTTTTCGTACTAGACAGCTCACATTCAGCCCTAAGAAAGGGATGCTCAGGAGAGGGAGGGCCAGACCCCAGTGTGATTTCATCTGACAAGGCGCAAAGTTAAAACTCAGAGGAAGATTAAGTATATCCTCTTGATATTTATTTTCCTCACCCAAAAGACGTAGGGCTATTATGCCTATGGTAAGAATGATGTTAGAGTGACCCAGGCTTATTTACAATCATCAAAGAAAGGAAAGATATAGATCATGCCATTAATTAAGCTTTTTATCGTTATGAAATAGTGACCATATCCAGCTGAAGAGTGTTGTGTGCATAATAATACAATTATGGGGGATATGATGATGTAACAGCTTCTAGTGCCCAGCATTTAGCCTCTGTTTTCCATTCCCACCCACCTTGATCTCTGGCTATATTTAGTTGTTTTACACAGTACACCTTGGCCACAGTCTGTTTTACAGTTAAAAGCATAGAAGAGTTAGGGTTTTCATAGAAAAAACAGGCTCTACTCTTAGTTAATATGTTTTCTCCCACTTTGTACCTAGAATTATGGCTGAAACAATCATGAGTTTACTTTGTGTAAAGGGAAGTAGGGCATTGAATAATCATCTAATGAATACAGTCAAGATGGTTTAGTAGATCTGGAAAATTCCACTCTCAAAAAATTACTTTCTCTACCCTGTAGCAGACTTCCTCTTGAGCTTAATTATCCACAGTTGTCCAATTTTCTGATACTCTTTACTGTAGTTTATATCACCTTAATAGTTTATTTAATAGATTTCATTGGGTTCATTTGGAACCCTTTATTCTAAGTGGCTTCTTTTTATCAATTTGTGTATTTCTTCAAAAAACATTGAGCATGGTTCCAGTTATCTATTGCTGTGTAATACACAACCCAAAACTTAGTGAATTAAAACAATTTATTAGTACCATTCATGGTCCTTGGGGTGGGTGGACTCAGCAGTTGCTTTTTGGGGTTCTTCATGTGGTTGCAATCAGATGGTTGCTGAGGCTGAAGCCATCTAAAGGTCTCTTCATTTGCCTGGCATTGAGCTACATGGTAATCTTTCTCTCTCTCCATGAGATTATCCCAGGTTTCTTCACAGCTTGGTGGTCTCTTGATAGTCAGACTTTTTACACTGTGATTCGCTTCCTCTAGAGCAAGTGTTTTAAGAATTCCAGGTGGAAACTGCAAAGCTTCTTCAGACCTAACCTTAGAAATTATGCAGATCATGTTAGCCATATTCTAATTTTTCAAAGTAGCCACCGGCTAGGTCAGATTCCAGGACTTGGAGAAGTAGACTTCAACACCCAATAGGAGACTGGCTTGAACGTTCAAGAGTGAAGAGTTGATAGTGGTCTTCTTAATGATGAGCATTCACAAGCACCTACAACATGAGGTATGCTAGCGTTGAACAAGACAGGAACAGTCCTGTCCTCGTGGAGCTAGGTCAGTTAGCTCTGGTTTGACATCACAGCTTTCACAATCAAGTGCCAAATAATAAATATCAATACTAAGTTTATTTGGCTATGAAACCAGCAAATAATTTCTGGTCTGATCATTTGTGGTCTCTCTCAATAACCAGACAATGAAATTTGATAAAATTTGTGGTTATCTGATGCACAACTTAATCATCTCGATGAGCAGATTCATCCATGAATTCTTTAAAACATAAGCTGGCATATTTATCTGTCACATAACAAGCTTATACTGAGTTCCTGATGTATATGTATATGATGCTGAAACTTCCTTCTTTGTCTCATACTTGGAAATAGAAAAGGAGTTACATGTCAGATTTTGCCCATTCTGATGGTGGGTAGATGGAGCAACTTGTGACAATTATAAGGTAACATGGCAAAACCAGACAGCACATGATAAACTAGGAAAACTGTATCTTTCAGTTTCCTTCCTGAGAATGATCTTTTGGAGAGAAGTAACGATTGTTTCGCTCAGTTTTTCTTCTTTGTGCCATTAAAAGAAGGTGATCTAGGTTTGTTACGTACAAAAAGATTTCAGGACAGGAATGTTGACAGAAGAATTGGCGGTGCTCAGCAAATCTCTGTCTTATCATTTTTGGCATAGTTTATGTCCATTTAGTGGTACAACTGTGAGGAGCAAAGGGAGGGGGCTTGTGATGACACAAGAGATACCTTGACATTTCAGACACAAAGGTCAAAGCCTGAAGAGGCCCAAGAGCAAGCTGAATTCCTGGGCACCCTTTTCAAGTTCCCTGCCACGAAACCAGGATCATCTAGTATCATGCTATGTGTATAGAGGTAGATTGAACTGTCTCACATAGAATGAAAGGATATTATAGTGGATATTTTCAGTAAAAAAAACAAAACAAAAACAGAAACAGGACACTTTGCCAAAATTACCTGAATGTTTCAAGCATAATGAAATTTTGGCTTAATTTTCATATAAGACTTCTCACTCAATTCATTAACTTTAATGCCCTAGCTCATACTTCATCAGCATGGATCCTTTTCTCACACTTGTGAAACTTGTGTCCCTTGGGTATGATTTACTAAATTATACTTCTTTCCATTTCTCATTCCAATTTACTTATCTGGAGTACATTTTCTTACTTTCTCTGGAAATTCATAATAATCATATCTTTATTATATCCTACTCTTCTTTCTGCTAGCACATACTTATTTGATATGGTTTGTGTTAACATTGTTATATTATGCCTTTTAATATGTCACTATACTTTTTCATGGGCACCTTATTTGCTCAACTAGATAGTAAACTGAATGGCAGGAGTGTCTTTATTTTACTGATAAATGTGTATACACACAAATATACATATGTATACATATAGTATATATACATACACATACACAGGAGACACTCAACAGCTCAGCTGATCGACATTTCCATGTTCCACTTCCCTTTGTTTTTATAGGTTAAATTCAAGTAGCATGTTTTGCAACTATATGATGAATTAGATCAATATATATGTACAATACAGGGGTTCTTAACCTTTTTTTTTCCATGGACCCCTTTGTGTCAGGTGAAACCCATGACCCCTTACTAAGTCTACACTACACTGTGTATTATTTAATAAACAGATCACACCCGCACCAACACAACCCCACAAGAATAATGTGTTTTTGAATTTCAGTTCAAGCTCATGGACCTCTTGTTAAGAACCCCTGGACTAATGGATAATTCATATTTTAAAGAACCTCAAGTTCATATTAAAAAAGTTAGAAGAGTCTAGGTCGTTGCTTATTTTTCCATCTGAGAAAATTCTTTTCACAAATTTATGACAAATACTCATAAGTATTTGAACTATGCAGGTACTCATCATTGATTATTTGGAAGTAAAAGTGATTTCTTCTTGATTTTTTCCTTACCTTGAATTGGGGAAATTACCTGACTCCTCAACCGTAGGCTACAAAGCCTTTGAGTTTCCAGGTTGGTCTTATGGGAGTTTATCCAGGTTTGTTTTTATTGGTTATGAAGGAGCCACAGGGTGGATTGGAGAACTTTAGTGTTTCTTTCCTAATGTCTAGCAGTATTCCCCCTCCTGCTGTCCAAATGAACATACAATTTAATTCGTTTTTCTTTTTTCACTAAACGAACACACAATTTAAGTAAAAATTTGGAGTTGGCTTTGTTAACTCAGCCTCGGGAAAAATCTCCTAGCCAACATGTAACCCCTGCTTTTCCTCTTCTAACCAAAGTGCTGTCCCTAAAGCCAGACTTCCCAACATCAGGAAACATTTTCTGTCCTTCAAAGTCCATTGAATTATTTTGACATTTCTGATATTAACATGAAATAAAACTTTCTTCCTAAAATTAGACATAAAGTTAAAATGCAAAAATTGCTGGAAGCAGTAATGTAATGATAAGTCCTTATTCACACAAAATTATAATGAATGATCGCAGATCTTTTCTTGAAAACAGGTTTTGATTAGGGCAAAGTAGTGATTAAGTTTGAGAGAGTGGCAGATCCCTGCGTTCTTCAATCTCTGGGTTTAAGTAGAGAATCCAAAATGATCCATTGGTATATAGAAAGAAGATATTAAACTTCTGTTAATTCTGATTTTTAGTTCATCATCAGCTAAGACTTTTTTAGTGGATTTGTTTTTGATTCACGTAGTACAATAATTCATATGCAATTTATTAAAAATACACACGCTGGATATGTTCATTTTCTTTTGTTGTTAATAGGTGCACATGATCTAAGAGTTAGAAACCATTGGTTAAAGAGCGTGGATGTGGATAAGATGTCATGATGATATGGGGAAGAACAGGATATGGTTACAGATGCAAGTGTTTGTTACTCAGAATTCTGACTCTGGTTATCACTGGCTTCAGTTATTTGATCAATAGTGAGTTCACTAACTCTCAACCTGAGGCCAGGACAATCCCTTTTAAGATATCAAGGAGTTACCCAATTTTAGGATGTTGACTAAAGAAAGTAGATTTTAATCATGCTTACTCCCCCCCCACACACCCCATTTTGTTTTCTCAAGGGTCGCATGGGAACAGACAGTTTGGAGGGAGTTTACCGTTTGTGCAAGGTGACTGGTTGGGTAAAGAAGTCCAAAGTATTTTATCTGCAGAATAAATAAAGCCTGGGCAAAGGTAACTGAAACAAATGTCTCCCACCTTGTCCCTTCGGCATGTCTAAGGGGATGTTTGCACCGGTGATTGCACAATAGAAAACCTAATCTATGCGTGTGAAATGGAGAAGAGATGTATTTTAAAGTCCTACTGGTTAGAAACAGTCACTGACCTTCATTTTTCTTAATTTGATTGGCAATTGATGGTAGAGCCTTTGCAAAATTCATTTAAAAAGTGAAAAATCCATTTGTTGGTTAGCTATTTCTAAATTCTATATATTGTTAGACAGCATCTGGGTGGCTAAATTAGAATTTTTCACCTTTCCAATTGTAGACCCAACCCAGCTCCAGGCAGATACTAAAATAAATTTACTAACTCGTGGTTAATGTGGACTTCTGTTGGTGGTGGTGGTGGTTGATGACAGAAGGACAATTGGATTGTCCTTACGATTACTCCCCAATAATTATTGACAAATATTCAGAATAGACTAATATACAGTGTAGGCTTCAGCTAGTCTTCTAGAATACAAGTTATTCTGTATAAATGTTTGAATGGTTGAGGTTAAGCACTTACATTGGGAAAGAAATAACAATACCTTAGGTCTCAGAGATGCTAATTGACCAGGTATTCACTTAATCGTTTCTTTTATTTTTGGTCTTTGTTGTTTTTATTGGAACTTGAGGGTTATAAAGCCAATTAAAGAGATGCTTTACATGGGGCAGTCATGAAGGTATGATAATGAATGTGTCAGAAGCCAATTATGGGTAAAAACTAACTAAATTTCACATTTTAAAATTAGGTACTGAAGAGTTTTATAAACCTTTTTTCAAGTATGTTTATCACCCAAGAATTGTTTTCTAAAGGAAATATTAAAAAAAAACCAACTTTACATATTAAGAACAAAGTGGTCAGGATGAGACTACTCAGCTCAATTTTGGATGGTTGAAAAAATCTGGATGGTACTGAAAATGTACTGTGGGAAATCCACAAAGAGAATTGTCTCTGTCCACAGGAGCATGTATGAAATAAACAGTTAGCAACCGAAATCAGTTAATGTCCTGGTTATCTGAATAACCACAACATTTACTGGTATAACTTCAAAAAATTTTTTTAAAATCCACATTTTCCAATATGGAAAAGACAAATTCCAATTTCTAAGCCTAACCCTTGCTATGACCTATGGTTTGGAATTTCACTTATGACTGGCCATTCAAGTGGAAAAACAAATTATAGTGGAAATTTAGATTAGATATTTAGAAGTACTTCTGTTACAAACTGAGGCCCTGACTTTGTCATAATGTGGTTAGTAGATTCTGGACTCTTTGGAAATCCAGAGTAGAAAATTATCTTTCTGAGTTATTATATTTGTAGTGTATTTCCTGAAAAGAATGACCTTTGGAGGTTCCATCAAGGGCTAGGATTCCATCAGGCCACCACCCAGGACTTAGAGTATTGCATTTGTGAATCTTCTGTTCTGCTTGTAAAACAAGCTACTTTCTGAGGAGGGTTGGTGATGATGGGCATAAGTGAATGTTGAGAGATAAAGTGAACTGCATGAGTAGAGATGATGAGAGTTTGTGATTCAAATGTGGGCTTTGATACCTGTAGACTCTATTAGATAAGCCAATTGCGAACAATAAAGACCATAATTATATACCCAGAAACATTATGGCCTTTGGTGAAGAAGATGGGAGACAGAATGGAAGAGAAAGGGAGGGAGACAGAAAGTCAGAGTTGGAAGAGGCAGAGCGCTCTAGCGCACAGGAGGCCCGTGGCTGGCCGGCCGCAAGCTCTGAGGGCCTGGTTTTCCAATCTGGCACTCAGCTTGATGAGTCTGTTTATTCAGCTACAGTATCAGACGTTCCCGTTTCCTGCCCGAAGAAGTCCCCTTTGAAGAACTGCTCTGCTGGGGAGTAGTTTCCCCTTGGACGGGCTACTCCTATTTGCAGTCCTAAAGGAAAAGAACTGGAAATGCCACAAGAATGTTCTTTAAAGTGATATTCCAGTTCCATGTGAGGGGAGGATGAAATAGCTGTAAAAGATTTATTTCCTGGTTGAGGTATTTTTTTCCTTTCTCGAGTGAGTTTTGCACTGAACAAAGATGTCACATGAATGCAGCTGGGGTCAGATGTTCTTGGTTACCTCCAAATCTGTGTGGTCAGGTCGAGACTGGGGGTGGGAAAGCATTGCTCTAAACTAGGGGTTCTTAACCTTTTTTGTTTTACAGACCCTTTTGCCTGTCAGGTGAAAAACACGGGTCCCTTACTAAGTCCACTCTATACCGTATATTATGTAATAAACATATCACACCCACATGAACACGTCCCCACAAGAATAGTGGTGTTTTTAAAATTTCGGTGCCAGCTCACGGACCCTTGTTAAGAACCCTTGCAGTCTAAGTGGCAGCATGTCAAGCTTCTGCAGGCCTGGGGAGAGAGCACACCTGTCAAGGTCAGAAGTAATTCAATAGACCGTACAATCCAGGATTGCAAGTCTCTATCTGCAAAGCAATCAGTGATGATGACCTCTCAGAGGACCAACCTATAACTTCAAAGCAAAGCAGGAGCTAAAACTTTATCTAGTGAATTGGGGGACAATGTTCACGATCATTGTGGGCACCTCAGAGGTTAAAAAATGCCACTTTGGGACTTGAATGTTAATTTCTCCTATTTCAGTGACACTTTTTAATTTTTTCCAAATAAGATTTTCATCGAGACTTCATGCTAACTCTGTTCTGTAACTAGGGTAGATGTCAGTCTCCTGGATTTTTCCACTTTGGACAAGGGGCTGGCCAAAGAAAGAGCAAGGGTTCCCCAGCCCGTTACTGGTAGGGGAGAATGACAACCCAGGTCTCTTGACTCCTGCCTCAGGGCTCTTTTCTCTGTGTTCTTGGGACCTGTACAAAGTGACAACGGGAGTTTCAGTGAAAAGGAAGGTGACATTCTCCATCTCCTCCCAGGCACATAGAAAGTTGCTGTGACTTTGAAGCCACTGCTGTGCTGTGTCGAAATGCTCTCTCAGGGACCGGCCTTCGGGAGGAGGTTCAAAGGGAAACCTTCAGAGGGGAAGTCTCATGTTCCAGTCCCTATGGCTGCCCATGCCTCTGGCTGATTTATTCCCTCTTTGCTGTTACCACACAAAACAGGAGCTCTCCAGAATGAAAAGGGTTCATTGTTCCACATCCGAGATGAGCCCTTCGAATCCGAGATGCTACCTCCCTGTAAGCCTGGTGTTCTCGGAGAAGACATGGAGGTACCGCGCCAGCCAAACTCTCTTCCTTGTAGGACTCCCATTGACTCTTGGGGCCTAGGAGTGAAGGCACCAATTACACATACTTTATCTAGGAGTGAGTCAGAATGTCCTTCCAGGGAATATGGATTAATGCTTCTCAGAGCTCAAGGGAGAAAGTAGAGGTGATGTTATTTACTGGCTGCTTTTTCTGCTTTGACACATAGAGCCTTATATTTTATCTAACTTTTCCTGAATGTTTGTCTTCGCTCTACATCTAAAGCTGAAGTTGCTCCACATTTGAGCCATATCTTATAATTAATTGTATCCTCTAAGGGTTCCTAGTGCTTAAACTATCTGATGAATGAATGGGAATCCATTTTCAGCCAATCTTTTATCCCAGTGTCTTTCAGCCTATAGTTCGAATAAGAGTTGCCTGGGAAACAGGCATGTGTGTTTTGAAATAACTCCTGAGATGAATCTCTTATGCACCAAAGTTTGAGAACTCTGGCTTTATCGCTTTTCCCTTTGGCTTTGAAAAGTCTTGGTGACTTTGAGCAATGTTATAAGCACAAATACAATCTTCACATTTGCGTAGAGTTTTATGATTTACAAGAACTCTTTCACATGTTTGCCTCTCTGATGGGGGTTCTTTCTTGACCCATTTTACAGGTGAGGATAGTTTTTGAGCACTTAGACGTTTTGTGGCAGAGCCTGTACAGATCCCAGGCGTTCGGATTCCTGGCTCAGCACCCTGTCTCCTCGATTCCTTGCTGGGCATCACTGTTTTTTTGTGTGCGCAAAGTATGATCCCTGATAATGCTTGCTGCCAGTATCATGGGAGCAGTTACCATGGTATGTATGTGGAGCCAGCAGAAGTTAACAGTGTGTAATCCTAATGAATTGTATAGTAGGATATGGGGCTAAGACTAATAGGGAAGTGTCCTTTCATGCAAATATTAAATAAGTACAACATTTTGATTCATTATCAAATTGAAAAAACAGAATTGAGAGGTGAGTGTCATTCCAGAGCAGGACAGTCTGTCTGTTTAGTGACCTGCTTTTTCAACTGTCCTCTCCTGACTTCTCTTCCCATCTCACTTTACTGGAAATGGAGATGGCATGGGAAGGGGCCTGAGCTCCTAGAACTTGCTTTGTGATCTGGAGTCCCAGAGATCACCAGGCCAGCTCTGTTGAGGTTGGCTGTTTGAGGTGTCTGTGAGGTTCACAGCTAGAGCAAAACAAGAGTACTCAGTAGTGTGGGTATGTGGAAAGTTGTGAAGGCGAGTAGTTCAAGTCTCACTTAGTTCAAAGGGTCAGATTGCTCCATAGATTCGCCCGATGCTCAAGGGAATATGCAGCCATGCTTCCAATGGCGATTTAATGGTTGCCAGGGTATTCTAAACAGAACTTTCTGGATGACTGTTTACTCTTTGATTAGTTACAAAGCACAGACAGCTATCAGAAACCGAGACTTGTCAACTGAAAGAGAAGGTGGGTCCTAAACTTCTGCTAGTGCCCAATTCTCCTCCACTTAACTGGGAAAGGACCTCTTTAATCATGGAGTAAGAGATGATTGATATGACTGTACCTTGTTTAGAAAAGGTTTCATTTTACTTTTGCATGGTACATGGAATTAGTTAAGGGTTGCATAGGAAAAGAAGTGATGGACTATTGTTCACATTAAATTATAATGACAGCCTTCCTAACCACTGTGTATTTATTATGTAAGAAAAGAAAATGTCTGGTAAAATTCTGTATAGGTTAATAACACTTTCATAATATACTCCTTCTTTTCTATTGACTTGAATAGCCCTCCTACTGACTTTTAATGGATTATTAGAGTTAATTACATCAATTGCAATATAATTGATTCTTAAATACTATGTAGAAACCTCATACAATTATGGAAAAACAAAAGTTATCTAGACATCTCAGATCAAAAAAGATTTGGAATTCCTGCACATTTAATTTCTGATAATCACTAGTCAGTTTGGACATTAAGATTGCATGGTGTTTTGTTTTCTCTTTGCTAGGTTTTGACAGAATTGATAGTTTTACAACATTTAACTCAATACTCATGGAAATATAAGATTAAAGCTGTGAATGCAATTTTTTTTTCTAAAAAAAGATACTTCATGGCTTAAAAGCTGAAATGTGTTACCTGCCTAACATTGACAGAAACAAACTCAGGGGAAAATCAAAAGTGGATTTGATGTTGAGCTTTAGAAATCTCTTCTCCACAGGTATAAGGATTCCTGTGGGTCTTAGTGTTTGTTACCTGAGGGCTTTAAAATACGATAAGGGAATGAATTGCCTGGAGGGGCAAAAAATTTTCTTCCCATTTTATTACTGAGATATGGGTTATGTTTCCTAATGTCAAAACCACTGGTTGAAAAGAGAAACATTCATTAGTGTATGATGTTTGATGCCATATAGATCAAAAGAAATTCCCGAAATAGAATAGATTCATGCAACCTTTTCATTTTTAACTGATTTGGTGAACCTAGTTTTTGGGTATTGATACAGTTATAAATGTTAGTTTTCTAAAGGAGTGTTCTACTTTACAGATACAGATTTCTAGATCACTCCAAATAGTCTACAAATATGTGAAGGGAGTCAGATTGGTGCAGTGGACTACCAATCACTGGAATGGGGTTCAGCAGATTTGATGTTATCTGTTACTGGCTAACTGAATGACTTAACTTGGCTGGCCTTTAATGCTTCCATGGATTAGATGAGAGAGAAAGAACCTCTAACTTCTCTTTGCCATGAATCTCTTTCCTTTGAACTCTTTGTGCTTTTATTGTCTATAGTAACTCATTTGATTCTTAATATAAGCTGCCTTATCTTCGAACTGGGTTTTAAGTTTCCAAGGACAAGGACTATGACACATATATCTCTGTATGCTCATAATATATATGATAGTTTCTTAGCATAGAATAGGGCTACTGTTTGGTTGATTAAACTCTCCATCAAAAGGAATTGTATCCATTTACTCTTGAAATCCTTGATATGATGAAATAAAAATGTCAGAATATCCCATTTATTATGTTTTAACTTTTAAAGACCCTATAAAATATTTTATTTTATGAAACAACTGTGTCTTGAATCAGATGCATTTAAGATGCAAAATTTTACCCAATTTTTCTGCAGATTGGAATGCAATTCCATACACTTCCCAGTATGTTAGAGTTGGACTCAGTTGTGTTTTCCCTACACATGGCTCTACCGCTCCTCTATTTGAACCTATAGTTAGTACTAGAGTTGACAGTTGTATGTCCAAGAAACTTAAATCTTTGGGCTGTCCACGTGCCAGCTGGGCCCTGAATCTCAATAGACTTGCAACACCTACTTTCCAGTTCATTGGACTCACCCAGGACAACGAACAAGGAGAAGATGACTGACAACAACCATCTCAAGGAGCAGAGAGAGTCTGCAACTGCAAGCAAGAAAGTCCCATGCATCTGCCCTATAGGTCCTAAGCACCCCCCTCAATTAGAGATGGAGTGGGCATCACCATCACAGAATCCTCAGGATTAGGGAATGGACGATGGATTCGAGTAGACTTGCAATTGTTCTACTGTAGACTTGTTGTGATCCTAGGAATGGAAGACTTTTATAGTAGATGTGGAGGCAGTGGCCACTGGAGGTTCTGAGGGGAGGGAGAGGGAAAAATAGGTGTAATTTGGGAGGATTATTGGGACTTGGGAATTATTCTGAATGACATTTCAATGACAGATATAGGCCATTGTGTATCATGTAATAACTTGCAAAAATGTATAGGAGAGAGTGTAAAGTACAATGTAAACCATAATCATCACTTATTGACAATGCTCCAAGATGTGTTCATCAATTGTGACAAATGTACCATACTAATGAAGAATGTTGCTGATGTGGGAAAATGTGGGAAGGCTAGGGAGCAGGGCATACAGGAATCCCCTATATATTTTGTGTAACATTTATATAATCTAAGTTTCTTTAAAAAATAAAAAAATGTATATATAAAACAAAAGAAATGCAACTCCATTTTCCAGTGCGGATTTTTAAAGGAACTTGAGCAGCCTGTTCTAGAGCTCATCTGGAAGAGCAATGCCTGACAATAGCCATGAAAACAAAACAAAACAAAAGATCAGTGAAGACTTGACCTAATAGTTATCAAAACAAACCATGCATCTTAAGCAACTAACACACTAGAGTAGTGATAGACAGATCAACCAATTGAAAATATTAGAGTCCAGAAACAGACCTAAGAATATAGAGGAAGTTAACAGAAAATATGGAGGCATTTCAAATCAGTGGCAAAAGAGTACACTGTTTAGTAAATGATATTGGGCCAACTGGTTATCCAAGTAGACTCATACCATATGCAAAAGTAAATTTCAGATGGAATATATTTATAAACATGAAGATCAAATCTATACAGATAATAGAAGGAAATATAAATGAGTCTTTTACAAACAATCTTGCTGGAAAGTCTATGTAGACAAGATGAAAAATCCAGAGACCATTTAGGAAAACCTGACAGATTTGACTTCATTAAAAAATATGCACAAAGTTAATGACAGATTGGGAGCAAAAAAATTGAATTATACATTACTGAAAAAGGGTTACTATCCATTATTCAAAGAGCACCTACAAGTTGATGAGAAAAATATAAATAGTTCACTTGAAAAAAATGGGCAAAAGATAGAAAATAGGCAACTTTCAGAAGAAGAAATGCAAATAGCTAGTATACATTTGAAAACTATGCTCAACCTCATTAGTGATAAAAGAAATTAAAATAAAAGAACACTGAGTTGCTCTTTCCAACCTATCAAATTGGCAAAACATTCGGGAATTGATTGGCTACATCAGAATGAATGAATATACTGCACATACCGTCAAGGACAGATGTCAGTGATGAAATCTTTAGGTGAAAAAGGCAAGTTGTATAATGTACACTGTACTATTTCATTTTTGTAATACTTTAAAAAAGCATATGTATGTAAAATATATATTAATAATTATGTATTACAAATACGCTACACTGTATGTTATAGTAGTTGTCTCTTGAAGTCAGGTTAAGGTGGGTCTTATACATCTCTATTCTTTGGATTACTTTGCAGTGAGAAACCATTCTTTTTATTATGCTTTGTTTAACACTCATCCAGCTGAATAACTGATCTTTAGGAAGCAGTTACAAGTCATTAGTTCAGGGGACTTAACTGAATTGAGTATTATGTGAATATAGTGCAGAATTTTATGGAATCAAATCTGATCAACCCTGATCAAATTCTTCAAATTAATCTTGTTGAATTAAACAGCATTCTTTCCCTATACTATGACTTCAGTGATTTATTTTCAGGACCCTTTCATTATTTAGGTTCCTAAGTGTTGGGCAAGGGCTGTGGTAGAGTTCCCTCTTCTATCAGCTGTAATTATTCCGTATGACATCCAGGGGCCCTCCCCATCTGCTCCCATGGACACCCTTTGTGTTAGATAAATCACAACATCCTGGAAGCCAGGCCATCAGTGGGGTTAAACAAGTTAATGTAAATAAAGTCTTATGATTAGTTTGAACTTGTTTCCAAGTTGTTTGTTAGCAAGGAGTTAACAAGTCCAGACCTTTGGTCATATGGGTCTTTAAGGAAAGCTTTTTTCCCCATTCCAATGACTTCCTGTTCATGGGAAAACGAGAGGAAATGAACCTCTAGCAAGAGGATGGACCCACCCTTTTCCAGTCGTGTGGCTAATTTGTCAGGTGTAATATTGGCACCTGGTGGCTTGTGTTGGCTTCCTGCCCACCCTTGCTGGGGAAGTATCCAAATACTTGTAAAAGGTGGTAGAAAACTTCAAAGCCATTTGTAAAAGAAAAGGATATTGTCATTAAAGAACTTAATGGTGAATACTCCCAATCACTTAGTGATTTCAGATAAAAGGAAAATTTTAAAAACACATTATCTAGAGTTTTTTTTTCTGATGAATCATATGACTTGATAAAACAAAGCAATGCAGTTAATTTAATAATAATAAGATTTCAAAGGTATGCTTTTATTGGTAGAATATTTAGTTTTCTTGTTTTTGAGAAAATCAACAAGAAGATCATTTGTTTATAAGAAGACTATAAATGGTTTAAGATGTAATTCTTCAAATTCACATTTTATAGTTCCTCTCTTTGTGCTTGCTAATTGAACTGTTTTCTTTGTGTCATAAAAGAAAACTACAATATGAAGTGGATCTGATAAATGAAAAGAAATGATATGGGTTTTCAGAATTCATTAGGAATTTTGGATGGGCACAGCTGGTTTAGTTCCATACCTTTCAATTTTCAACTAGAAATAATTACCACCTTTTGAACAATAGTACACTTAATTTTCTGGCAATTCAAGGTAAATCTGTCCATGAGTGGGGATTAACCAAACTATAATCAGTGGTCATTAAACCGTAATAAATTCTATATAACAATGGAACTTCCTTTAGTTTTATAATTAAATGTAAGCTTTATCAGCTTAGTGTATCTAAAATTCACACAGCAGAGTCAGCATTCATGGATATGGAAGACAAAAATAATTAGTCTCCCTAAAGCATATGTTCATAGTGTCATTATTTGTAAACCTTTATCAGATGATTATTTCCATCACCTGATCAGTAAGTATTTATTGAGTTTTTATTGCCCAAAACAGTGTCAGAAAAGTTTAATAAATTATTTGTTGAATAATTGTTGAATGCCTACTCTGTTGAAGAGTATATGATTGGATTTTCTCTGGCAGAGATTGGATGACTTCTATGGGAACAGCAAGGACTCATTACATAGAGGTCCTTCCCCCCCTAAGAGTTGATAGCAGCATGGTCAATGTACGCTATAAACTGTAAATGGGACGAGGGTTCAGAAAAAGAGAGATCAGTGTTGACTGAAATGTGTGAGGAAAAATTAGTTAGCTGAACCTTGAGAATGATTAAGATTTAGAAAACCAAATCAAAGAAAACAATGGACATTTTAGGTGGGTGGGAACTGGGAATAAGCACAGAATGAGGTAGTTCATTTGAGTAGATCCAGATGACTCCAACACTGGTTGCATGTTTCTATGTAGTAGGAGAAAAGGCAGATGGGTGGGGTAGCAATAATATGAAAGATCATGTAAGTTCAGTAGGAAAATTTAGGCTCTGGAAGTGTGGGAGTTGGAAATAATGTGTGTTAAATAATAATTTAGGAAGATTTTTCTAGCATTGATCTATAACAAGAAGAGGAGGATTTGAGGGAGGCAGGGATAAAAGATAAAAGAGAGGGTGAAAATGGAGAGAAAGAAACGAATTCAAGAGATGAAGGAAAGAAGGATGGGATTAGGTGACATTGGATTTAGGAGTTGGGGGAGGCAAAATAGGTCAACGATTTCTGTTTTGGAAGGATGGAAGATTGATAACATCACTGACCTCTGGATGAGAAAAAACGGTAAGTCCTATTTTAGACAGGTTAAACATGCAATCAGTTGGGATGACTGATCAAAATACCTTAAGGGCAAATTGGAAACATAAGACCAGGGAGCAGGGAAGGGGCCAGGAAAAGGCACAATGAATTGATGATTAACAGCCACGATCTTATTCTATGGCCTGAATTTCAAGGCCACCATCACCTAGCCTCATCCTATTTACCCAAATTCATCTTCTGCTATCTCTTCCCACCGCCCCGCCCCAGTCTCTACTCTTCCTTCCAGTCTGCTCATTTTATGCTTCTTTTTGTCTTTGTGTCTGAACTCTTGCTGTTCTCCTTGCCAGGAACCCTCTCCCTATATCCATATTTACTAACATCTCCCATGCATTAGGATTAGCTCATGCCCTTTGTGCTTCATGATGTTTTTCAGAAACTTCAGATACACTCAATCATACACAAGTCTATATTGTTATTTAACGAGGTCAAAAATAAATGCCTATCTTGTCCTGTCAATAAAACTATAAATGTCTCGAGGATAAGAATCAATGTTCCTCTTGTGTGAGTTAGGAATTATATTTGACTGCTAGGAACAGAGGCCCCTAAGGTAGTGGTTTAAGAACTTAGGTGTTTTATTTTTCTTGGGTTATGAGATGTCTAGACACAGGTAATCCAAAGCTGATTTGGAAAATCTTAATGACAACTGAGACCCAGCCTTCCCCTACCTTATCAGCAAACACGCGTTTGTTACATCAGAGTTACAAGTTGGCTGATCCTCTTCAAGGATGGCATCTGTGTCCCCAGTAGAGAGAAGGGGAAAGGCAAGGGGCAAACTGGACTTGCCACCTGAATACGTTTTCCTGGAAGCTCCTCCCCACAGCCTTTGTTTATATTTCACTGGTGAGTAGTTAGATATATGGCCACTCCTATTTGTAAGTAATGTTGGAAAATATTGTTTTTTTAGCTGGTAATATTGCCATCTTCAATAAAATCTTGGTTCTTTTAGTGAAGAAGGGCTATTGAGTAGGCAACTGTATCTACATAGAGAGATTATGCTTTATATCACTCTCTCTATTTCTTACTATTTGAATACAAATATACATGTATACATGTAAATATATATATGAGCAAGACATTATTAAAACTGATCAAAATTAATATTTTAACAAAATATTCTGAAATATTAAACATTATACTAATTTCCATACCTATTATAATTAGATAACAGCAAACATTTTTACATACATAAATATTAGTGTTACTTGTACAAAATTAATTCGAGTTTGCTTTCTATTGTCATAGTAGCCATGGGTAGTTTTCTTGTGTCGCTAGTCAGCATTACTGTTGACAGGAATCTCTGTCAGCGTTCACCCGATCACCACCACTCTCCCAGTCTTGCAGAGCCTGCAGAAGTGTCCACAGACTTTTTTCCCTTCACTCGTTGCTGTGGACACTGTGTCACTCTTTCTCCCTGAGGAAGACCTTCCTCTGCTCTGGTAAACAACCTTCCCATGGAACTCACTCTTATCTTTATTGCATCCATCCTTTACACCACTTTGCACAACTCAGCTGCAACCCCCTGACAGTCTTTGCTGTAAGAAGGTGCCTCCTTAGCGAGAACAAACACGTGTTTTTCACTGTGACTGTTTTGGTGGCACGGTGGTATGGGCCCTGATGAAGGACTCGTGGACTTCCCGTTGAGGAATGGAGGCCTAGGGAGAAGACGGTGGCAAGGGGAGCAGGTTCCTCGACGTTTCCCCAAGCTTTCCACTCTGGTGCGATGTGCGCCGAGTGTGGGTTTCAATAAGGAGCTCCACAGCGAAGCTGGTAGAGCTCTCTGAGGTGAAGCACCCCTGCCCCGGGTCCCGTCTTTCCTCCAGAGCAGCCTGACTCTAGACCCCTCTGCCTGCTGCGCTGAGTGTGCCGATGTTCTGAGCTGGCAGGACTCGGGTCATACAGTCTCTTACCACCTCTCCAGAGAGAAGCATCCAGAGGAACACCTCAGGAAAGAAGATGTTCTCTCCCCTGCTTTTCTGTCTCCGCAGAAGTTGTTGTATATGTGTGCTCACACACTTCATTTATTCAACTACCTTTTATTAAGTTCCCATTATGTCCCAGGCATTGTGGAAGGCACAGGAGGTACAGAAATAAAAAACCCCTGTCTCTACCTGCAGCTCACGAGAGGAGGACCAGACAGACAAATGGACAATTACAATATTGGGTGATCAGTGCTGCATAGAAAAACACAGGGAGGGGACCGGATAAAAACCTGACTCTGAGCTGAGTCTTAAAAGTTGTGTAGGAATTGCCTACAGCAAGGTTTCTTAATAAGGGGTCCATGAGCTTGAGCTGAAATTCATAAGAACATTTTTCTTGGGGGGATGTGTTGGTGCAGGTTTGATATTTATTAAATAATACACTGTATAGTGTGGACTTAGTAAGGGGTCCATGGTTTTCACCTGACTGGCAAAGGGGTCTGTGGAACAATAAGGGTTAAGAATCCCTGTTAAAAATAGCCCAACAGTGCTTCAGACAGAGGGAGCAGCCTTGCTCTTCTCCCCACTCCTCGTCAGCAGTGAGCTTTTCACAACGATAGGCACAGTATGGAAACCGTGTCTCTGCAGTGCTAACGTCATGGTAGGGCCTGGGGAATACAAGACAGTGCCTCTGGGTTTTTCCTTGGTGCTGTTCAGACTTGTGCCATGGAGCACTGTCCCTTGCCCCCAATTCTTCCCAAATTACTGAAGGGCGCTGAGAATAACAGGGGTTAGGGAATGGACTGAAGACTTGTCCACCTCTGACAAGCGTGTGCAACCACCTACTCTTTTGGCTTCCTAAAATACCTGAATTAGGGAAGCAGACTTGGCCCGGGCCTCCTTGACCCGTGTGGAGCTGGCCCATGCAGCAGCGCTGATGCGCGCAAGGAGTACGGTGCCACGCAGGGGTGTCTCCCGCGTAGGGGAGCCCCACGCGCAAGGAGTGCACCCGTGAGGAGAGCCGCCCAGCACGAAAGAAAGTGCAGCCTGCCCAGGAATGGTGCCGCACACACGGAGAGCTGACACAACAAGATGACGCAACAAAAAAGAAACACAGATTCCGGTGCCGCTGATAAGGATAGAAGCGGTCACAGAAGAACACAGAGCCAATGGACCCAGAGCAATGGGCAGAGGGGAAGGGGAGAGAAATTAATAAAAAATAAATCTTAAAAAAAAAAAAAAAAATAATAAAATAAAATAGACCTGAATTAGAGCCACTGACTTGGAGCAAGAGAACCACAGGGAAGAAGACGTCTTCATCTAGCCTGCGTCTCCTTTACGGAGAAGTGACTTGAACAGTTCTGCGCAGAGCTATCATCAGGACTCAGGTGACTTGACTCCTGGTTCAAAGCTCTTTCTCCTCTGTTAGGCCTAATAACAGCAAAACAGCAATAGCAGTTTACTTGTGTATAGAACTAGACAGAGTGCTCACCAATCAGAGCAGATATGATTTCTCCTTTTAGATGAGGAAACCCGTAAAACACATGGCAGAGGGTAGAAGAACAGCAAGCAGAACATGAGTCGTGCCACAATGGTCACAGGAGGTGCTTTCCCCCAAAGAGCCCCCTTACTCAGCAGCCAGCCTTTCACCAGGCCACCAGATCAGAATGCCTCGTGTCAGGCCCATGGATTCCTGCAGGGCTGTTTCCTATCCACGCTTCCTACTATTTAGTCTTAGCCAATGTAATTATGTGTTGGTGTTGAAACAACCAAACCAATAAGGAAAAGAAATGTACCCTCCCCTCTTAATACACATCACTGCCTGAAATATGGCACCTGCGTTGCTATTTTTCCAAGACAACATTATCACTTAGAGTTTAGGCACATCTTAATCTGCTGCCTGATGGAGTGTGTGGCAGGCATTTCCACACCAGGGCTATATGTCATGTAATTACCTGAACATCACAAAGGAGATAGATGTAAGGTGATGTTGAGTATCTGTTATGGGGGTGACAATGGTTACAACATTGGCTTGATAATAAATGTGTAGTACCATGGATTGACCAGAGTGAAACAGACAGTCAACATGAGTTGGAACTTACTTGTTTGTTTTCCTTTGAAAACTTAGTTATCCAAATGGTGTGCTCATTTTTATGTTTTTAAAGAAATGTTTTCTTGGGAGAAGACAATATTTTGAAATGTTTTTAATTTATGAGCCCATTTCCTTCAGTCTCCCATCGCTGCATGAGGTTGAACAAATGTTAGCTGTAACTAATTAATTAAGTTTGCAGAAAGTAGCAGCAGGGGATTGGAAATTTGAAGTGGAAGTGAGCGTTTTGACTGTAAACATGTTGCCTGCCTGAGAGACTATATCTGAATTGAGTGGTTGCTGTGTTATCCAAAGAAATGCAGTATCTCTGGGAAAATCAGGCTTGGTGGGGAGAAAAAATAACAGTGTCTCTCTGCTAGCAAATCCATTCATTTATTTCCTGGGTTCATTTCGTGTGTTTTCCTTGGTTCTGGCCACAGACTAGCATTGTGCCATCTTCTGTGCATGAAAGTGACACGTCGGACTTGCTCTCAGAGAAAGAGGAACTGATATTTGCTGGGTGCTTTTTCTACGCCAGGTTCTTCATATGTATTATGCCATTTCTCTGTGTCAGGTAGATATCATTCTGTGGGTCAGGAAACTAATAAAACTGAGTACATAGGAACTCACCGAGGATCTCAGTTTGTTGGAAGTTGAGCGCAGGCTGGCCTAACGCTGGAGGTTTTTCAGCTGCACAGGATGCTTCCCATGGTGTGAGGTAGGGAAGAGCCCAAGGAGCCGTCCTGCTTCCTGCCTGGTTTCCCTTATGTGGGGGAACGGCAGTCACGGGCAAGGCCTGGGGCTGTGGAACGTAGAGGGAGAGGTGATTTAGAGGTTATGCTTTGAGAAATGCTGGGTAAGAGGGATTCCTGAACAAGTTTCCCTGAGCAAGGGCCCTTTTAAGCCTTTGGATTATACTCGGCTAATCATAATCCATCTCTCAGGAGTTTTAACTCAGACATGTTACCAAAAAAATATGAGTTGATCAATGGTAGATATAAAAAAATATGAGATGATTAGTGGCAGACACTGAAGCTGAAAGGCTATGACACGGAAGGAAGGAACAGAACAGCCAGAACAGTCTCTGGACAAGCTGATGTTAGGAGGCAGTAGACTACCCATGACTAAACAGAGGAGGCTTTGTTTAGAGAGAGGCAGTAAGAGCAGAGGTATAGAAGCAAGGACATAGCAAGTGGAGATGGAGGCAATACCCATCCTTAGAACTCTTTCAGTTCTCAGGATCTCTGCTGCTCTAGTCATAAGATTCAAGGCATGTTGATCTTGCCATCGCTAGTTTGCGACTTCAATCCCATCATGTTGCTCTTTGTACCATCAACACTGGGCGCCGTTAGAGTCTTATAAAATAAAAGTATTAGTTGCAACAGATCAATTCGGGACATTAAAGAAATTCAGGAATATCTGAAAAGCATTGCACATAATTTTCTTAGAGATTAGGTAATACTTCAGAAAAGATCATTGGTCTTTTATTGAGCTTATAGTGGATATAACTTGTAAAAATAATCAATATAAAATAAAAATCAGAGTATCTAAAGCTGTATTTGGTAAAACATATTAGAGCCTAAAAATTCCTCAATGAACGGGATCTTCCCGATTAAGTTTAGATTTACAAAATTTGAATGGATAAAATTAAATTTGGTAGAAACAATGGTCACAGATGAAAATTTACAATGGCAGGTGCTATAAATGATACAGTCAAAATCCTGATCATATGGTCAGATACTGATTAATAACTCAAATCTTGGTTGTAAATTTACATCTGAAAATTGGACTAGATGAATATCATACCAGTAAAATAAGAATGAGATGGAAAAATACTGGGAAAAGTATGCCTATTCTATATAGAAAATTATTTGTAGAATTGATTTGGACTAATGGGAACTTCAGCTTTTGAATTGTAGGTGGTTGCAGGCCATCAGCTCATGCTGTAATAACTAGAAAAAATTAAATGAATTATAAAAAGTATGTTTTTTAAAGAGCTGGGAAGCAAAAAGTATTAGATAAATTACAATTCTAGAGGCAAGTTCTCTTCCTAGGTTAGCTGAGATCAATGGCTATTTTCTTGCCTGGAGACAATTGCAAGTCAGATCACAGGCTGAGAATCAGTCACACTTGGCCTAGGTAGAGGAGCTCTGCTGGGGAAAGACAAACCTGCCTTGGATAGCCAAGTAAGCAGACAAACTAGAGTCCAGAGGAGTGCCAAACGCCTGTCCCAGTTTTCCCAAAGGTCTTGCTGAGTACTGGGGGGCCCTGGAGCCCTGGGAAGCTGGGCTGGAAAGGCAGAGTGAAGTGTCCCACTGCTGCGTGGAAGCTGACCAGCCCTCTAGAGCGGGGGTCCTTAACCAGGGGTCCGTGAGCTTTAACTGAAATTCAGAAAAGCAGTATTCTTGTGGGGGCGTGCTGGTGCGGGTGTGATATGTTTATTAAATAACACACAGTGTAGTGTGTTATTTAATTAAATAACACACAGTGTAGTGTGGGCTTCGTAAGGGGTCCCTGGTTTTCACCTGTCTGGCAGAGGGGTCCGTGGGACAAAAAAGGTAAGAACCCCTGCTCTAGATGGAGGGGCCTGCAACAAGGGCACGGCTGTTCCTGAGGCATTGAAAACAGGTGGTGGAGTCTAATGAAGCTGCAGTCCAGCTCCAAGGCAGCTGAGCTCCTGATTTGACTGAGGCGATCAGTGCCTCTCTAGCTGCCTTTCAGAGGAATGAGCAAACCCTCTGGGAGGGATAACAAAGGCTTCTGCTTTTAAGGTACTTCCTGAAGAGGTTCATCTAAGAATTTGAATTTGAGTCAAACATATTCTATAATTTAAATATACCTCTGAAAATAAGAATTCACCGGCTAGGCTGAACAGCATGTTGGATATAGCAGAAGACAGAATTAGTATGCTCAAAGGTAGGCCCCAAAGTATCCAAACTGAATCACAGAAAGAAAAACAAAATGGAGAGAACTGAACAGAGCAAAGGATATACATGGAATACAATCAATGCTCTAACATACTTGTAATGGGAACCCTAGAAGGATAAAAAGATAATGAGGAAGCAGCAATATTTGAAGAAATAATTGTTGATTACTTTCCAAAAGCTGATGAAAGACATCAACCCATAGATTCAAGAAGCTAAGCAAACTCCAGGCAGGATAAATACAAAGAAAACCAATTTTAGGCACATGGTAGAGAATTTGCTTTAAAAAAAGATAAATTGAACCAGTAGAGTTTGCTCTGGAAAATTATTTCTCAATGAAAATTTACTGAATTTGATATTACTCTGATTAAAATGTTTACATCTACAAATACAAAATCAACACGATCCTGAGGTAAAAATGGAGGAATGAAAACAAAACAAAGCAAAGGCAGTGTTAAAGGGTCATCTTTTTCCTGGCATGAGTGGGTGAGTTTGGTCCTTGCAAGCCAAGGACCTAACTGAATTCCCCTCTAGATAGTCCCTCCTTACTGGGCCTTTTCTTCACTAATCTGATAATTCTAGTTTTTTGGCTGAAGATGAGGCTTTTAGTTCTGATCATTTGTTTAATGGCTGTTTCTAACCCTGGAATTCCTAGGTTTTCAAAGTTCTATATCTCTGGGCATTGCTGATTCACTGAGTGAGGGACCTGTGCGGTTCAGCCCCCAATCACTTTTACCTTGTGAATTTGTTTACTATCATAGGAGCAGACAGGAAGGAATAGTGCAATGGCTTGTAACTGTGATTCAGGATTTGCTCATGTGATTTTTAAAATAAATACATATGCAAATATTACAATTAGGTCCCCCTAACTTAGGGACAGGTGGATAGTGAAAGCATCCTAAAGCTCCTGGAGATTGATAGGTTGCACCCATTATCCTTTCATGCAGATGAAGGGAAATGGACGTGCCTTGTATAATTTGAATATTTGTTTGTGTCTACATTTTTCCAGTTATGTCTTGTTACAAGTGGTAAGGCTGTTCCACCTACTTTCTTTCCCCACCTAGTTCCTGACCCAATACTAGACAAGCCTGGTACTCTATCAAGGGCCCCATGATCTATGGCTAATGTAGTCTGAAACTGTGGTTGTTGTTTAAAACCCAGAAGCAAGTACGCACTTTCAAACTCCCCGAGCATATCCTCCGTGACTCCAGCTCCCATCACTGTCTAGACTGTGTCCATTTCACCTGGGGCCCAGATAAGATTTTCTTCCTGAATCTTGCTGTTCCCTCTCCCAGGAGATCGCTCCTGCTTCCTGCCCCTGACTGTTACCTGGCATTCAGTCCTAAATATTAAGAGTGTCATGGATTATTTCTTTTAATAAGTTTTTATTTATCATTCACTCTATGTCTGGCACTGTGTTAGGTGCTGAAATACAGTGGTGAACAAAATGATGTAAGTCCCTGTCCACAAAGAGTTTATGTTGTTGTGTGGAAGAAAGACATTAAATAAGTAACTAGACAAATAGATATTTCATTGCAAACTGTGATAAGGTTATGTAGGATAAGAACAAAGTTCTAAAAGAAAATGACAAGCGAGTAGAATCTAAGTTAGGTTGGATCAGGGGTCAGAGAAAGCCTCCTGGAGTCAGACAAATGAAGGCCAGGCTAAAGAGTGTTTTGGGCTGAGAAAAAGCAGGTGAAAAGGCTTGGAGTTAGCAAAGAGCTTGGCCTCTCTGAGCACCTCAGTAGTGGCTAGTGAGACTGGAGCAGTGGTTGCCAGCCATGGCTGTATTGGTTTCCTGTGGCTGCTAGAATAAATTAACAAACTTGGTGTCTTAGAAGAATGGAGATTTATTCTCTCTCGGCCCTGGAGGCCAGAAGTCTGAAATTAGTGTCACTAGGCTGTGTTTGCAGTGTGTTTGCAGGCTCATGCTCACTCCTGAGGCTCTGGGAAGGAATCCCTTTCTTGCTTCATCGAGCTTCTGGTGGCTGCCACATTCCTGGGCTATCCCCATTCCTCGGTGTGAGGTATCTCTCCCTCTGATTCTCCTTTATAAGGACACTTGTGATTGCATTTCGATACTCCGAGATAATCACCCCATCTGAAGATCCTTAACTTAATTACACCTGAAAATTCATTTTATTGCCATTTAAGGTAAAATTTACTGATTCCAGGGCTTAGTGCCTGATATTGGTGGGGGCCTTTTTTGAGCTTATGTTGGCTTATATCAGAATACTCTGAGGAACTTTTAAAGATGCAGTGCTTAGATTCCATTCCTGACCAGTTAAATCAGAATTTCTGCCTTCATTTGAGCGCATGGATATTTTTAAAACACTTACTAGGTGACTCTAGTGTAGCAGAGCTAGGGTTGAAAACGACTGGGCTCAATACATTCTAGTGAGAGCAGGAGGGTTTCATCTCCTTTCGGGGACTTGGCTGCCCTATACTCTGGTAAGACCCCTTGGGCCTCGGTGCTGTCTGAAAGAAGCTCTCATTTAATGTCCACTCTGATAGGTTTTGTGATCTGCTTTCCTTGTGGGTCTTGGCCTTGTATCCTTCAGTTCTTGCTGCTTCTTCCCCGTAAAGTAGACATTGAGGTCCTGGGGTGTGTAGCCCCTGAATCAGTACAAATTATAAAGGATGGCACAGGGCTAACAGGTTAATACAGGATCAAACTTAGCCGGCCTCAGTCACATGTAGCTAGAACTGGCTGCTATGGAGTTGTTGTAAGTGAAAGTCTGAAGAGCATGTACTAAAGTTCACCTATACTTGTAAAAAAATGTAACTTCAGTCTGAACTAGAAATCAACCTCTGAGTTAGGCCCTAATTGGGAATTGGGGAAACATGCCTGAAGCCCAAGCAATATGCTACTTGTTTTAGCCATAAAGAAGGATTTTCTTACTCATGCTACCCACCTACCTATGACAATAGTGAGGTTTTTATTTTTTCCTTCCCGTGGATACATTTGGGAGAAAATAGGAATTAGTGCTGTCACGACCCCCATGTTACTAGTAGCTTTGTCCCTAAGGACAAACCTGGTCTCACAACCAAATGGACATGCCACTTGGGAGCCCTGAGAAGGACCATGTAATTTGCTGCTGAGAATTTGACAATCGGAGGAAAAAAGCCACTTTAGCAAATTCCTATAAAGCCTGAGTAACTATTTGCTAGGAGTTCGGCATTGGCAAGTGCCAGTTTGAGAGAAATCCCAAGCCTGCCTCACCATCGGGCCATTAGGGATTAATTTGAGGGGAAGCTGTCTTTGCTTTTACAAATCACTAAATTGTCTCTGGGGAGGTAAAGCGCAATTATTTCACTTTGTAGGCTGCAGTCTTTTCATGGTCAAATCTACTAATAGGCTCTGTGTGCAAGGGAATATCGGTTACACCTTGAAAGTGTGGGTTGTGTTTTGAAGTACTGGGAGTATTTAACTGGAAGTTCTTTGCAGGTGGAAGGTCTATGGGGGTGTCATACTTCTGACACTGTATAACGTCCTTCCTAGCACAGTGCCACATCCAGTCTGGTATTACTTGTTGCTGACAGTCCACTCCAGTGTGGCTGGATTTTCTAAAAATTTAGTGAAAACATGGTGCTTCTTTTGGGAAGTTCTTCTCCCTCCTTCCTTCTCGCCTCTCCTGCAATATCAGCCTCTTCTTAGTAACTTGCACCATGGTATTTCATCTTGGCACATGCATAAAACGGTGTTTGCTACTAAGGGGCCGCCCTTTGAGTACCCCTTTAATTTAGGGAGGCTGGATGGTGGTTTTCTTTGCTGGATACCCAGTGGTGTGCATGCTCAGTGCTCAAGAAAATATCTGCATGAATGATGACTTGCCTGCCTTCCAGAACCCCTCTTTAAAGCTTTCTCTTTAACACATCTTTCCTTTTCCAAACCGGCAGTGACTTGTGTCTCGTGAAGACCTTGGGGTTTTCTTAATTGTCCCATCCTTCCTGCGAAGGAGATGTGGAGGTGGCCCCAGTAATAGCTGTCTTACCTAGGAACTGCTTCATTTATTTTCACCGCTGGCGAAACGATGGACTTCGAGTCCCCACCCAATGGCGGGAAGGGTATTCTCAGCCCCGCCACCATGATGTGGGTCAAGATGCCTGTAAACAGCCTCGCTCTGAAACACAGATACCTCTCTTTCTCCAAAGAGCAGCTCTGGCAAGGCCCTGGCATGCAAATAGTTGCAAAGTGAAAGTGAATAGCCTTCCACAGCTCCGCATCCCTGGCCCCTGGAGGACAGCCTGCCAGCCGCGCATGCATGCCGGTTTGGCATCAAGACAAGTGTTCCCTGGAGCATAGACTGAAACCACCAGACTGATATTGCATGGGACGCCAGCCAAATCCTGACCTTGCTCTCTGTAGGTGAGCTGCTGTGGAATTAACCTGTGATGGTCTCCTGCTCCTGCCGGGTTGGTGGCCTGTTGGGTTTTGTTTTCGTTGTTGTTTTTAATGATGTATTTGACATTTGAATCTTGTCCCTCCCCATTCCACTGGTATCTACCAGTCACAAAACCACTTTCCTGGTCTTGGTTTCTGAACATGGGTGGCTACTGGGTTGTAAGAAATGGGCGAACCACAGGATTTCTTCTGGCCCCTTGAGTGGCAAGGGCCGCTGATGGACTATTCCAAAATTGAGCCTGGTTGGCAGAGCCATTGGCCTGGCGTGGCTGGCATCTGTGATTGCTGTCTGCTCCTTTTATGTGCCCCTCTTCTCCATTTTTCTCCCTCTGTTCCAACTCCCCACATCCCCTTTTTTGTTTCCAGCCCTTATTTATTTATTCAGGGCTTCCAATAGTCTAAGTTTTTCATGAATTCAGGCCTTTAATTTAGCATGTGGGGAGCTGGCTCACCCAGCAAGCTGCTTTGGTCATTATTTCCAACTTGAGGGAATAGAGAGGCAGGAGGGTGCTGTGGGAAGAGGGGGCTGGAAGCCAGAAGGCCCCGGGTACTAGTCCCAGCTCTGCTTCTTAGCCGCCGGGACACACCCTGCTCACAGACCTTACTGATGGGAGGTAAGTTTCCTTAACGTTGGGAGGAGGAGTTTGGACAGTGTGATTAGTAAGGCTTGTCTTACTCTACCCTATGGATCTGACTGGTTTTGTAAAATCCATATTGGTTCATGCCAGTTTCACTTTTCTTTTTCTCTTGAAACACTTCATTGTTAAATGAATGAATGAAGAGATGTGAGCAGAGTCCCATAAGCCAGATTTCTCAAATGCAGAGTATTGGGGCACAGGGGGAGAGGAATCTACTTTTTAAATCAGTGTCTAGAGACTTATAGCCTGGAAACAAAATTCCACTTCTTATCTTGAAATGTGAAACCGTGTTTTCCACCAGGATAAGATAAGAAAGTGATTTAAGTGCCTTCTCTCTCTTTTTAAGGGTCCTATTTCTTTACTGTAGCATGGTCACATATAATTGTTCAAGTAAAATTGTACTTTCAGAAGGAAAAGATTAAAGTTGGCTACTGATATTCATCAGGAGATGGATATTTAATCTTTAATCTCTTGTCCTAGGCCTCTACTTTGGATCAACTCATTATCCCGAATAAATGATGTGTCATTCCCATTATTTATGTTTCACTGCAGCCAAAGTATCTGGACCTCGTTTTTAGTAAGCACCATTCATTTCGACCCATTCAGTATTAATCTCCCTGCTAACATCTTTCCTGTTCTATGTGCTGTCCCCTATTTGCTTTTATGTTTTCTGCAGAGAGTTTATGAAAGGATAATCTTTTACAAAGCAGACAGAATTTTTGTGTATAAACTACTCTGTTTGAATGCTTCATTGATATACCATCTAAAAACCGAAGTGCTCAGCAAGATTAGCAAAGCCCCGAGCTATTGAGCTGGGGGAAAACATGAGAACGGGTCCCTTCTCTATAGGAAGCAAAGGCGACAAGAGATGCTTTTGCTTTCGCTGTAGTCGCAAAAGCAGAGACATTGCCCGCGCAGGCCCGGGTAGATCTTGTTGCTTGGAAATTCAAGGGGCACAGAGAAAAACAGCTCAGAAGTCACTAGGAAAGGGGTGAAGAGGGTGGTGGTCCTATGAGTTCTTCCCTGGAATTTTGTCAGAAAAATGCTACAGTTCTACAAACTCCAAATGCACGTGCAGTGCCCACTTCGTCTGAACCCTTGAAACATTCATGAAGTGTCCACAGGCTGTTGCTCAGTTGTTCCTTGAGGTTAAATTCCTTGAGTCATTCGGGTCTACACGTAGAAAAGGGTGTAGGAACTGTGTAATGATCCAGAGGAAGAGGACGGTCTCTTCCTGCCTCCTCTATCTTCTCTGTACGGGGATTAGAAGCTTAGAGAAACAACTCTCTTTTTCAGAGAAAAGGTGGAAGCCGCTATATTTTACAACGAAAGAAGAAGTTTCCTTTGTGGAATTTTTGCATGGCATGGGGTCCCAAATATGCCACCGATTAAGAGACTTAACAGATGGACTCTGAGAATAGGAATAAATTCAAGAAAAATTTTAAAAAATCAGTGGAAGGGGGTTGTAAGTCTGGCCGCTGTGGGAGCTGAGTACAGGAAGCTGCACTGAGCAAACGCTTTGTACCTTAGACAGGGTGAGTTCAGCTGGTAGAGATGCATAGAAGCATCTGAAACAAACTGTGCTCGGGTTTTTAGTTGGCAATGCTGTGGGTAAAAAAAAAAAATCCCAAGATGCACAGTGCCAAAAATTAAACGTGCCTTTAAACAGCATTTTTTTCCAACAATTGATCACTTTGATTACACAATAGCAAGCCTTGTTATTTTATAAGGAGTGCCCTTTGTACACATGAGAATTTTTGCGTACATTTCCACATTTATTAGGGAAAAGTCCAAAACAGACATGTGGTCATGTCATTTTAATGGCATAGACTGTTAAATACGAAGGGGCTGCCAAAACTCTTTTGAAGATCTAAGCTATAAAAATCCTGAACATTTATCCATCATGTCTCTATCCATAGTGAAGCATTAAGGATTTTATTTGAGCTAAATGCCACCATTGCTGGCCATTGATCATGACCTTGACTAGAATGGGAGCCCTCGCCTTAATACGCAATCAACACCAAGAAGAGGGCTGGCAAGTATTGGGGAAGATATTGAATTCACCTTCCCTGGGGCATTCTCTGTGTGGTCTTTGGGAGAGACTGGAACCAAATACCATCTAGTCCTCACAACTGAGTCAGGAAGTTCTGAGCTTTGTAGGGGAGGAGTAGACTGGGAGAAACTGGGCAATTCTTACGGTGAGCAAGGCTTGCTCAGTTACAATGACCAAAAGAATAAAGCGACTAGGTTTTCATGGTGGTGAGTCAACCTCTTGACTGTAGTGAAATTTCCTGCGACAGTTCATTTCACTGTGAAGAATATACAAAGTAAGATCTGCAAGAAAGGGACTGCTTCATTTATTTCTTAGGTATTAACCTCAGTGATGCCTAGTTTTGAGCTTTATTGCTGCTATTTTCTATTCCATTTTTCTTCTACCCTTTTATTTCTTTTTCTTTCCTTTCTGTCTCTTTAGTTTTCTGTATTTCCTTTATTCTTTCCTCCCCTGCCTCCATCCTTTCCTTCCTCTCGGAGCTCTTGGGGGAAGACACAAAGTGCAGAAGACACGATACTTGCCTCAAGGGGTTTACGATATAAATAGGTAAATAAGGCCAACACAAAATTTGTCTAATGTAAGGATGGCCAATTAAGTTCATTTTGCATTTCGGTGCCCATCGCTTTGGAGGCTGCCTGGAGCCCCTTAGTGGGAGGATTCTGCGTTCAGGACTGGGCTCAAAGGGAGTGAATACCCTGATCAACCAGATGTGACAGCGAAGGACAGAGAGAGTCGGGTGGCGGAAGCACTCGTGGCACAAACTTGCCATCCCGGGTCTAATCAGGATTTCCCGATTGACGCACTGTTGACACTTCGGGTTGGATAATTCTTTGTGTGGGGGTGAGGAGGGTGGGTCTGTCCTGTGCCTTGCAGGCTATTCAGCAGCCGCCCTGTCCTCTCCCCTCACGATGCCAGGAGCCGTTCCTGTAGTTGTGATAACTGGAAACATCTCCAGACATTGCCAAAGGTCTCCTGGTTCAAATCTCCTGGTCCAAATAATAACTGCAGGACTGACAATAGGGAAGTAAATGGGAAAGGTAAAGGGGTGAAATTATGTAAAGCCTTTGGGAGGAGGGGCGGCTGTAGAGGAAAGGTAGGATTTGGAATGGCAGAGGAGAACTTCTCAGTTCCTGCAGTTAGCCTGTGGGCTGTCCATTGTGCAATGTTCCCCAAGCTCTGAGCTCGCGTCCCAGAGTAGATCTGGAGTCCGGGAAGGACAGCCTTGGCTCCCAGCAGGAAGAATGAACTTAGGCTGTAGCTTATTGGTGATAAATTGGTAGAGCTCTGAATTATGTTTTCAGGGCAGTTGAAATTTTCTGTGCTGGAGATTTCAATAAACAAAGACTAGGATGTTCCTTGGGTTGTTTAGAAGGTGGATGGGCCCCGAGGTAAGGCCGGCAAGAAGGAAATTCCCTTGACAGCCATGGGACTCTGATAAGCACCAGGATCCGATTTCCTAGGGGAGGAGCGAACCTGGAATCTTGTCTATAACGAGCACCCTTTGTGTGGAGGTGGGCTATTTACCTTAAATTTCTTGACGTGGTCGGAGTATTGGTGAAAAGTGAACAAATGCTAGTACATTTGATGAAATAAGCCAGTAGATTCAGGGCAAGTTCAAAGTGTGCAAGTCGATTTCAGACTCCTTTCCATTTCTTGAACTGGCATTTTGGAGTTGGTCGTTTCAGGGCATCTGTGATGTGATGGGAAGCTGGGTTTGCCTGTGAAAAGCTCTGCTCCTTTCTTAGAAGCTGTGAGACAAGGAAGAAACCATCAAATCTCTCTGAACCTCAGATTGATGTCTGTAAAATGGGGATAGTATTTCCTACCTAACAAGGTGTCATGAAGATGAAATGAGATGTAACGAATCCAATGCCTTCATAGGGATCGGCACAGATGAGGGTGCAAAAAGTGTTAATTACCTTCCATTTTGCCTCTCTCACTCGAAGTCCAGCAATCAGTCTTCTCCAAAGGTTAAGAAAGTTAGAAAGGACAGAGACTTGTGGTTTATGTCAAAGCTTTTCTTGAAACTGCTTTCGTTCACATTCCACCCACTTCTAGAACACTTGAGGCTCATATGTGCCAGCCTCAGGCCAGACTGAAAATTTGGGTGAGTGTGTGCAAACTTATACTGAGGCCGTAGATCTTCAGGTTTCATTGCAGTTTGGGGAACAAAAACCTCCCTCTTTACTCTGCGGTCCATATCTCTGTGCATTTAGAGGGCAGCACCTGCAACTAAATCTCAAGCACAATAAGGCGCTTTACAGTGAATGTAAAACAAAAGCCAGATCAGGGGACCAAAAGAGGGGATGCAGCTATGATCTTTGGTAGTTTTCTCCCGGAAGCTCATGGGACAGAGCCTTGAAAGCCTCGGTGGTAGAAACACTGAGGTCGGGGGGGGGGGGGGGGGGGGGGGGAAGGCATCCTGACAGCCCAGCTTCCTTTCAACAGGTCTCTTTCTACCTTAGTGCTCAGCCAGAGCTCAGAGCACCATCCTCTCTGCATTTACCCCTCCGTGTGTTCCGCCCTGGACTACCTGACGATTGTTCATGGGCTTCTGTCTCGGCTTACGGCTTCCTGGTTTTAGTCTTTCTTCCTAATCAGGCCAGGCTCACCCACTTATTCAGCACCCCTATAACTGGGTGCTAGGGTGCTCGCCTCACGTCTTGACCAACGTCCAGGCTCTGTGACTCTGGGCAAGTTATTGAGCCCGTATGAGCTTCAGTGTCCTTATCTGTAGAATGGGGGCAATTGTAGAACTCGTCTGTCATGAGAGGAGCCTTCTTGTTATCTCCTGAGTAAATGAGAATAGAGTGCCTCCCACAGTACCTCAACAAGAGTTATTAGTGCCGTTGTTTTTACTGGAAGTGTTTACTGACAGACTAAGTTCCAGGCAGAGGCAGGTGAGTCTGCTGGGAAGGAGATGAGGCTGCTGGGGAGAGAAAGGTGCTGGGGAGGGAGGAGGGTGCTGGGGAGAGAAAGGTGCTGGGGAGGGAGGAGGGTGCTGGGGAGAGAAAGGTGCTGGGGAGAGAAAGGTGCTGGGAAGGGAGGAGGGTGCTGGGGAGAGAAAGGTGCTGGGGAGGGAGGAGGGTGTTGGGGAGAGAAAGGTGCTGGGGAGAGAAAGGTGCTGGGAAGGGAGGAGGGTGCTGGGGAGAGAAAGGTGCTGGGGAGGGAGGAGGGTGCTGGGGAGAGAAAGGTGCTGGGGAGGGAGGAGAGTGCTGGGGAGAGAAAGGTGCTGGGGAGGGAGGAGGGTGCTGGGGAGAGAAAGGTGCTGGGGAGGGAGGAGAGTGCTGGGGAGAGAAAGGTGCTGGGGAGGGAGGAGGGTGCTGGGGAGAGAAAGGTGCTGGGGAGGGAGGAGGGTGTTTGGGAGGGAGGAGGGTGTTGGGGAGGGAGGAAGGAGCTGGGGAGGGAGGAGGGAGCCGGGGAGGGAAGAGGGTGCCAGGGAGGGAGGAGGGTGCTGAGGGACACAGGGCCTGCTTAGGGGTACACAGGCTGTCCAATTGCACAGGGACGGGCTCTTAGAAGGGCCCGGGCTCGGTTTACCGCTCTACGGTCACTGTCTTGAAATTCGTCATTTTGAACAAGGGGTCCTGAAATTTCATTTCGCAATGGGTCCCACAAACTGTGTAGGAGATGCTGGCGTGAGGAACAGGCAATCTTTCGAAAATGTCCAAAAAGACGTCAGCGAGCTCCCTGGGCTCTGCGGCACTCCCTCCCCCGCTGAGTTCCACAGACAGGAACACCGCCACAAGACAGTCCTTTTTAATGGCTTGTTATGGGCCTCGGAGCAATATATCTTTGGGTATTAAGGTGTGGAGTCAGAGACTTAAAATGATTGATGCCTCCGCTCCACACGAGGGGTCTCCCACACTTACCTAGCGCCAGATATCCACTCGGGAAATTTATGGGCGCTCTCGGCAGCCTAAGCGGCCATCAAATATTAATCAAAAATATGTAATAACTAATATATACTTAAAGAATTGAAGAAAATTAATATTCAAGGGAAGCATTCAGGGACCCATAAAAATAACAAATGCCAGAGACTCAGTCAAGGGTGGCAGGTCGAGAGCTCACCCCCTCTACCCTGGCTTGGGTTGGGTTTGCCGACTCGCCTTCAGGGGCTGAGACGGCCAGGGAGGCTTAGCGCTTTCTCCACTGGATCTGGCCTCCTCCTAACGAGTGGAGGAAGCGCCCTCTTCGGAACCCTGCCTTTCCGGCCCCCTCTTCCTCTGCGCATCTTTCTCACAGCACCAGCATACCCCATTTGCGGCGAATTCTTCCTGGGCATCTCTCCTGGTCCCTCTTAAAGGACAGGCTGTGTCTTCTCTCCCTTGATATCTTCGTCTGCTAAGACAGCTGCTGGAGCCAAGGGTTAGGGTACCCTGTGTGCCGTTTCCATTTCTGTAGGTCAAAAGTGGCCACATCTCAGCAATGTTAGGGGGTTCAGCTTCATAAATGCTCAATAAATGACGATTAAGTGACCACACACTGTGCCTGGCTTCTTAGTAGGACTTTACCCTTAGAACTGAATGGCTTCTAGAGAGCAGCCTTGAAGAGCTCCCAAAATATTGGTCCTCAATTCCTGGTACTTTTGATTATGCCATAGGCAGCAAGGAAATGCCCATTTTGTCTTGCCTTAGCCAAAATAAAGGGGTGTAGAAACAGACCTGCTTAGGGACAGGCACGGTGAGTACACTTGTCACCAGTTGCTGCTTTTGGGTCAGAACTTCTGGTTTCAGTCCGTTTTTGCCTCAGACTTTTTGGTCTTTTTGCTTCGTCTCACCACCATCTCACGTCTGATCTGTTTACCTTGGCAACACGGGGTGCACAAAGAAGTTAAGTGATTTATTTTTATTTACAAAGTGAGTAGCCACAAAACTCAGGTCACTGGGGCTGCCCACGAGTAGCTCCTCTCTTATTATAGATGGAGAGAGGGGGCTAGACGGCTCCACCAGGGACAAGGGATGCTCCGCAGCCCGCAGAGAAAGCAGATAGGAGCAGACTGTGCAGGCTTGGACAGGGAGGGGTCTGTTCGGGGGCTGGATTCCCTCAGCAGTTGCTGGTCTCTTCTGTTATTGTGGAAAATCAGGAGCGGAGCCTGTCACTTGTCATCTGTTCTTCTAGTGTAACCAACTTTTCTTCCATGGGCCATTTGGTGTGACTCTGAATGATGGCTCTGGCTAAATGACACCGTCCTGATGGTGGGGTAAACAGAAGTGATGCTGGAACAGGCGCCTTGGAGCCAGCTTGCCTTTTCAGAGAGCCACGGAGATGGCCTGGGATTGCGAAGAACGGGAGGCACGGTGGGGCGGAAGTTTTGCAAATGACGCTTGAACCTCAACTGTGGAGAGTGAGGATTAAATCACCTGAGCCACTGAGGCACAAACTGGGCTCTTGATCAAAGGACAGCTCTGTACGCACTCACTTCTATTAGATTCTGTGGGAGACCTGGAGCGTTCGTGAAACCCCAGGATCACTCAGCTCATTCCTCTCATTTTATGCCTCAGGGGATGGAGGTGTGGGAAGGGCAAAGGCTTGTCTTAGATCCTATGGCTGGGTGCTGACAGAACAGAACTGAGAACCCTATTTCCCACTTCCTGCTTAGCTGCCCCTTCTACTTTGTGGTGCATATATGTCCATACCTATTTCCTCTCTTCTTGGGTACCATTGTTTTAGTAACAGCTGTTTTTTTTCCTGAGGGCAAAACACCCTCTGCTACCGTTTTAAATGTGCATGCCAACTGTAAAACTTAATTAAAAATATTAAAATGGGGACTAATGCACCGAGAGGCAGTGTAGGGTGGTGGTTAGGAGAGCAGGTTCTGGGCTCAAATTCTAGTTCTTACACTTAGCTCTCATCTTGGGCAAATTACTCTCCATCATGATTCATCTTGTTGGGGCTAGAAATAGTACCAGCTCTAAGGGTTGATGTGATGAATAATTAAAATAAGACACATAAAACAGTACAGACTGGCACATAGTACGGGCTCAGTACATTTGGACTATCATCATTTGTGTTTGTGAACATATATGGTATCTGTGGATGGGAATGGTAGGAGAGGAGTACTTTAGAGGTGTGGCTATGCAGAAGACGTTCCTGTTTCACTTTACCTGTAACGTATTTCCAGATGCCAGGCATGCTGCAAAGACCTTTGGGTTCCAGAAGCATCTGCCAGTCAGAGCTTAGGCAACCCTGAAACGGGAAAACTTTTGTCCCTCTATTAATACGATATGCTGTTCTTCATATATTTTTGCCCTTTATAGCATCCCCTTTCTCCTCATATAAGATTTGATAAGGGTTAAAGGAGATGGTTTATTTAAAGTGCAGATAAATGCATCACCCCTATCTGGCATCTGTTAGCTGCTCAGTAAACATGAGTGACTATTACTATTATACAGTCTGTGGTAGGGTTGTGTGAGAGGGAACAGAACAAAGGATAATCAATTTCACAAACAACTTTTGGTTCACCTGTTTGGCTGTCCTATTAATGGCCCAGCATCCTCACAGCCCAGCTGGTGGGAATAGGTGGTGTTCTTTCCATTGTACAGATGGAGTAACCGAGAGACTGGAGTAACCGAGAGACTCCAGGGTGACTTCATCAACAGGAGGTGACCTAAGAAGTCAGGGCCAAAACCAGGTCTGGAGTACAGACTTCCTGGCCCCTGACCCAAGCTCCCTTCTGCCATGAGGCTGGGAAACTGGAGGCACCAGGGCTCTCTCAGCTGCCCTTGGAAGTTTATCATCTATCTCCTGAATGTTGACCAAAAACACACTAATTCCTGAGGAGACCTTACAGGATGTCCTGTGGAGATTTTTCCTCCTTTTTTTTGTCGGTGTTTTGTTGGCAGATTATAATTCAGTGGACTTCATTGGTAGGAAGTCTGATAAAATATTCTCATCTCAGTTGCAAACAATTTCTCCATCTGCTCCTTGGCTGAGGGGATCAGACTCGACCACCCTTACGAGAGGGGAGAGTCATCCCGGCGAGGAAGGTGTGGGAACAGTAGGGCTTTGTGCCTGGGGCTACGTCTACCTGATCTGCTCTCTGATGGAGCTGATTAGTCAGTGCTTGTTAAGCACCTGGATTTTCTTCACAAAATGTCTGTTGCCTATTGTTCAGTGTCTTGTAGACACAGCCCTAAACATGCAGTGCCTAAGTCTGAAAGAAACAGCAAAATTGGGATGTGGCTAGAAGAGGGCTGTGGGCATAGGTGGGATATGGGAGGAAAAGATTGGAGGATATCTGAATGAGATCAGAAAAGCTGAATCGAGGGAAGTGATGCAGCTTGCAAAAAGACAGTGAAGGAAGTCAATGCAATTCATGTACATGGACGTTTATGTTGCCTACTACGTGTAAAGAAATGTGCTGGGTGAATAGGAAAATGAAAAAGACATGACCCTAGACTTGAATTGGTGAGGGAAACATCCCTTCATTCAACAAATCCTCGTGAATGCCTACTTTGTGCCAGGAACGTTGCCGGAAGCTGGAGATACGTGGTGAACAAGAAAGGCATGGAACCTATCTCCTTAGAACGTACAGCCTAGTGGAAGAGGGCAACCAGACAGAGGTGACCACTATTTGGGATGAATTCCATGAAGGGAAGAAGGAGGGTATTGTGACTAGAGAATATCAGGGTAAGTGGGCCAGGGTGGGTGATGCTATTTCAGATCAGAGAAGACCTCTCTTGAGAGGTGACTTTGAGCTAGGTATATGAAGAGCTGGGAAGAACATTACAGGCAAAGGATCTTCAAATGCAAGCATCAGAAGAGAGCAGTCTTGGCACGTTCTAGAAACTACCTGAAGACCATATAGTTGGAGTGTTGTGGGGGCAAAACAGGAATGTAGATGGGAGATAATGGTGATTGGGTTAGGGTGGGCAGTGAGATAGTGATATGTGGATAAATTCAAGACTTGGGGTTAGGGGAAATGTAAGGTCAATGAGCTTAGCTGATGGATTGGATATAGGGGTCCAATAGCACCTGGGCTCTGGATTAAGAACTCGGTGTATGGTGCTACCACTTATGCCAGGCAGACCAAGAAGGGAATATCCTTGCAAGAGTTAGGAATAAGTAATTCCATTTGAAGGCTGCAAAATTTGAAGGGAATGTCCAAGAGGAGATGCTAAGTATGTGTGGTTGGATATGTTGGTCCAGAGGTCAAGAGAAGGTCTGGGTTGAAGATCTGTAAATTATTAATGTAGAAAAACATAATAAAGAGACAAATGAAGTGCTACGTGTGTTTACAGAATGACACTATTAATTTTGACTAGGGAGATATAGATATATGACTTTAGGGACATGCCAAATTCAAGACCATAAGCAAAAGAGCAAAGATACTTAGAAGAGGAACTATATAAATGCCTTCCATTGTATGATGAAAAGAGAAGATTGATGGGTAGAGACGTCAGAAAGATTGTATTTCTGAATCCTTCTCCAGAGTTTAACTGGGAGAAAGGAATAGGGTCAGGTCTGTTCCATCATTAAGGAAATGACTAGACAAGCCACAGACTGAGAAAAATATTGGCAATTCATATATGTGAAAGAGGACTTATATCTATAATATATAAAAAGTTCCTACAAATTAACAATAAAATGACAAAACTAATAAAATGGGCAAAAAAACTTGAACAGACACTTCATGGAAGGGTATGTTCAGTTTTCAACAAGCAACTGAAAAGTCATTAGTCACTAGGTAAATGCAAATTAAAGCCATAGTGAGAACATTTCACATACAATGACTAAAATAAAAAAGATTGTCAATTTCAAAAGTGAGTATATTGAGCAACCAAATTTTTTATATATTGTTAGTAGGAATGTAAAATGGGACGGCCACTTTGGAGAACTATTTGGTAGTTTCCTAAAAAGTTGAAAATTTTTGTACTGTACAACCCGATTATACCAAATCCAGGCATTTACCAATCCCTCCCAAATGAAAACATATGTATACAGAAAGACTTATATACAAAAATGATTATAGCAGTTTTAGTGGTAATAGCCAAAGCCTGGAAACAGCCTACATTTCCTTGGATGAGAATAGATGAACAAATGGTGGTCTAGTCATATAATGGAGTATCATTCAGCACTGGAAAGGAATAAATTGCTGATCAATACAACATGTCAAAAACACTGAGGGAAAGTAGCCAGACACAGAAGTGTACATGCTGGATGATTCCATTTACATGGAATTCTAGAACAGGAAAAATGAATTTATCATGAGAGATATCAGAAAGCAATTGCCTAGCAAGGGATATAAGGAAATTTTCTGGGGTGATGGGAATAATTTGTATCATGTTTAAGTGGTGGTTATGTAGGTATAGATAGTTAAGATGTATTCTATTGTATGCAATTTATACCTTATTTGAAAAGCATAACCTGGACAGTCTATCCCCAGAGCCTATACTCTTAAAGTACTTCCAACTTTTAGGGGAACAAAACTATCAGAGGTGAATAAATGATGAAAATTTATTTAAATGAAAGGGATGATTTATTGAAGCAGCATCAGATAACTTGCTCTCTGAGCAGTGGACATGGATTTGGCCCGTAGCTTCTTAGGTTGATATGTACTCACGTGGGCGTGTTGATATGTTGTTGTATTACAGACCTGAAATTGTTTTGGTGGATGTCATTCCAGTCAACCTACTTTGTGTAGCACCTGCTCTATGCCAGGCCTGGGTGTGCTGTGTTTCTAAAGCTGCCCATTGGCTCCCCAATAGCCAGACTGTTTGGCTTTTATTTCTCTGATTTCTCCATAGTATGCATTTGCTGTTCTTCTGTCTCCCAGGATGATGGCTGGCACAGAGGGTCCTGAATAAATATTGGTTGAATGAATGAATGATGACATGAATTAGTGAATATCTACTATGTGACTTTAATCTGGATGAACATAAGAATTTAAAATTTAATTTTTAAAATAAATATTACCACATAGTTTTCGTTGATAAAAAAGCAAGATAATAATTTTAAAAACCCTCATCTGTTCTCTTCAATCTCTGTAAATAAAAGAGCAGAATAAGTAAAGAAAATCCAGAAAATAAAATTAGTGGTTTCAATTCTGTCCCTTTTACTTACGATAAAAAGGCCAAACTGCTGACAATGGTCTAGTTGCTAGGCTTTGGATCATTAAAAAATATTTGGCAAAAACATAGCCTTGGCCATACTATGACTAAAAAATAGCTATTGGAAATCCTGAAGTTGAAAAGAATATCAGTTTTTAATGAAAATTTTAAAAGTATGAGCCAGCAATGAGATAACCTACTTTGATAAGAATGACAGCAACAGTTGATATTTCTGGAGAAAAACACTAACCAAAACAAGAACAACAACAAAAAATTCTTTCCAATCTCAAGAGGCAATGGAGATGAAATTTAGCTGCAGATGCCAATAGACAGAGCCTCCGGAAGATATGTTTAATGGGATCTTTTATCAAAGTTTACTAACTGTCTATTCTTTATACATGGCATACAAAGTGGCAAAATAAAGCCTTTAATGATTTTGAAACTAGAATATATTTATAGAAATAAAATCAGCATTAACCTAGTCAAATTCTTTGTCCTATGAATACTTATTAATACTGTGAATTAGGTAGTGATAAAAGAAAAGAAAGTCTAACTAAATCACCGTGTTGAAAACTAGAATGCAATTGATCATTTATGAGTCACCAAAACTGACTTAAAAAGAAAAGCTGTTCTAATTGCACATTTGATTTTAGGCAGTATATAAAAACTGTTTGAATATTTGGAAACCTATATTTAAGTTAAATTTTTGTTTTTTCTGATTCTAAAATTTAAAAGCCTAGGTAATACATGCTTTTTAAAATTTTAAAGTAAAATTTATAATTAGTTTATTGGAGGTTAGATAAAGAAGATGGGGGATGCATTTTATTTATCTTCCTAGGAAATTTATGATTTCCTGCAAGAATCCATAGTCTAAAGTAGAAAGCAAGTATTGTAGTCTAGGGAATATAAACAGAACAGATGGCTGAGGCAGTAGGCATCATAGGTTGGGAGTGTGGTAAGAGAGGATGTTGGGAGAATTGGGTGACTACGTAACCAAATTGTGCAAGATGGGGGTCCAGATTCTGTCCTGGCAGAGTATCTCTTTGACAAGCACAGTCTGGGAACTTTCATTTGTACCATTCCTTCAAATAAAATAATTTGGCACCAAAAAAAAAAAAAACAAAAACAAAAAAAGAGAGAACAAATTTTAGGGTCTTATACTATTGAACAAGCATTGAACCACAAATTTTGTTTTGAATTTCATGATGACCAAATCAGAAAGGGAAACATAATTTATCAACATGATTTATAGCCGAATTTATATGACCTTAATCAAAGACTGTCCTAATAAAACATTTTTTAAAATTTATTTTATTTATTTTTTATTTTATTTTTGTCTTTATTTATTTTTTTTATGTTATATTAAAAAAATATGAGGTCCCCATATACCCCACACCCCTCTCATCCCACTCCTCTCCCCATAACAACAACCTCCTCCATCATCATGAGACATTCATTGCATTTGGTGAATACATCTCTGAGCACCGCTGCACCTCATGATCAGTGGTCCACATCATAGCCCACACTCTCCCAAGTCCACCCAGTGGGCCATGGGAGGACATACAATGTCCAGTAACTGTCCCTGCAGCACCACCCAGGACAACTCCAAGTCCTGAAAACGCCCCCACATCACATCTTTTCCTCCCACTCCCTACCCCCAGCAGCCACCATGGCCACTTTCTCCACACCAATGTCACGTTTTCTTCGACTACTAATCATAATAGTTCATGAATAGAATATCAGTAAGTCCACTCTAATCCATACTCTATTCCTCCATCCTGTGGACCTTGGATTGGTTGTGTCCACTCCACATCTATATCAAGAGGGGGCTTAGATTCCACATGGATGCTGGATGCAATTCTCCTGCTTTCAGTTGTAGGCACTCTTGGCCCCCTGGTGTGGTGGTTGACCTTCTTCACCTCCATGTTAGCTGAGTGGGGTAAGTCCAATAAACCAAAGTGTAGGAGTTGCAAGTCTGTTGAGGCTCAGGGCCTGGAAGTCATCTTAGGGCTAAAAGGCAGGCATATTTGTGTGTATTGATTTTAGGGACCTGAATGACCAGTAACACTGTAATAAATGCTATAGAGAATTTTGTTGTGCAGTTTCTTCTTTAATGTCAATTTGGAAGACAAGGAGACTAAGAAAGAACATAGCTCTCTGAGGATCTTACTCAAGGTTAAAGCCTAGACCTCTAATTGAGGATGGATCGCTTGCACTGCAAACCATCTGCTCCATCCCCCAAAACATGCTTTAGGTGTCAGTTGAGCTATAAAGATTTGAGGGTTATCTTCGTTGACAAGGAAGAGCCTTCTGTGAGGCTATGGTGTGGTGATGGCTAGAGAAGTGTCGGTCAGCTTTAAACTTCAACTTAGAAAAGGAGAATGTCGGCAAACTTTAGTGAAGTTTGAGAAGCCAAACCAGGCAGAGATACAGTAAATGTGGAAGGGTGGGAAATGGCCGGTGATTGCCATGACGATGGACCCTTCCTCTCCCTGAACTTCAATGTCCGTAGAGGGCATGGTGGCCTTGGGCTTGGGAGTCCAAAGACTTGGCCTCATCTTTTGCTTACCAGGTGCAAGGAACTCTCCTAACATCTCTCTGTGTCAGAGTTCTCAGTCTCCTATGATACTGGGGAGGGAGAACTTGCTCCCCCCTCCTTATGTTTTTATCCTCGAGGTGTGGGGCATTCTAGACTCTCTTTACTCACTTGCTCCAGGCGAGGTAGAGTGACTTATCTGATCCATACATTTAGGAAAAACAATCTGGACATGTATGACTCATCTATCCCCTTTCCTTCTGGGAGCGAGTCCTCTGCACAGAGCAGGAGAGTTCTTCCCCCTCTACTCCGTGAATCTTTCCCCTTCTCCTTTTGACAGTCAACCTGCCTAATCCTGGGGCTCTCATTAAGCAGTGTCCTTCCAACTGGCTTTTTTTTTTTTTGTAATAAAGATTGTGTTCTGGACTCTTTCTCCTGCCTTATGCTTGATTTAATAATTTGTTTTCATTGTGGGTGAAGAGGAGTGCCATTTACTGGCCCCCTCCAGGACCCTAATGAGACCCTGACAGGACTGACTATTCAGTCTTCCCTGTCTCACACCATGCACTGAGTTTTGTTTTTTTAAAGATTTATTTATTTATCCTCCCCCCCCTGCCAGCCCCTGCTGCCTGGGCTCGCTGTCTGCTCTCTGTGTCCATTCTCTGTGCATTCTTCTGTGTCTGCTTGTGTTCTCGTCTTCTCTTTAGGAGGCACTGGGAACTGATCCTGGGACCTTTCACCATTGGAGAGGGGTTCTCAATTGCTTGAGCCACCGTAGCTCGTGGTTTGTTGTGTCTCTCACTGTCTCTCCTCTGTGTCTCTTTTTTGTTGCATCATCTTTTGATGCCAGCTCTCTGCATGGGCCAGCTCTGCACACAGGACAACTTGCTTTTACCAGGAGGCCCTGGGAACTGAACCCAGGAACCTCCATAAGGTAAATGGGAGCCCAATTGCTTGAGCCGCCTCTGCTTCCTGCATTGAGGTTTAAACCAGGTGATGGTTTAAACAGATGTGCTGTGGAGCTGTTGAACTTATTTATCACTATGCTGGCCGTGTTCCCAAGATCCCTTTATTCTAGAGGTATAATTGAGGATGTGGATACAATACCATAATAAGAAAATAATCTCTGACAGTACAAAATCAGAAGTGGAGTCTCAGATGTTTTCCCACCCCATCCTTACATTCTGGGCCCAGGGGCCTGCAGATACCTGACAAGTGCTCTTCATCATTAGCCATCTTCTGGGGCACCTGCAGGGAGCCCTCTTCATTCTGGCTGCAGATGTGGCTCTTTTCCTCCTGACTATCCTCAGGATTCTTTCTGACATCACCATCGTGCCAAAGTGGAGAGAACCATGCTGTGGTTGCAGACCATCACCAAACGTCCTTGGGCTCTTAGTTCCCGAGGGCCACGTGGTGGAAAATATGGGACCTCTAGAAGTGGGCACCAACCTGAGAGCCATCACGAGTAGCCCAGTGCTCCAGGTCCCGTGGGACGCACGGGCAGATGTGGCTCCTTTCCTACTGACTTTCCTCGGGTCCCATGGGATGCATGGGCAGGGGACAGAGGACAGCGAGGTGGGCTCCACCGAGGCCAGCCTTGATGTTGAGAGCAAGGCTGACACAGACACTGTTTCTGGAACCGTGGTTTCCCAGCGTGGTTTCATGTGCCTTCTCCATCTGCTCCAGAAGCATTATTCTGGGCACCTTGACAGGAGGAATCCAAATGAAAAGGGAGAACAGAAAAGTGCATTTCTTTTTTTATCATCTCTGGATTCCTACGGCTCAGGGATGTGAAATGAAAACCACTCATCTTATGACCTTCCAGGCCTACTGCAGGAAGAAGAGAGGGAAAAAACACTATTAAAACAAATCAAAAGACACCATCTTGTTTCTTTTCTGTCCTTGTTAGCACTTTATTTAATAAAAGGGAAGAAAAAAAGAGGTCTGGTATTTAAACCAACCTGTTGACTGGCAGTTGCTTTCATTTGATGCACACTTCATTTGCATGAATAAAAAATAGCTGTGCAAGTGTTGTCACTTAACAGTAATATAACAAACATTACGGGGCCTTCCTCAATAGCATCTTTGTCATAGGGTGACTGTATCTTGTTTTCCATCACCAAATGCTATTTAAAATGTTCCCCAAAGCTATGGAGGTTGACAGAGTATAAAGATTCCTTCACTTCAGAGGATACTGAGCCAACCACATACTGTAAAGTGTACCGGATCCCCAGGTGAAGAGGAAATAGATGAATTAGGTGTCTAGTCAGTCAAGGACAAGGGGAAGGGCCAGTGTCAGCTACTGGAGGCAGAGACCTGGGGTAGCAGGGGGAAGAAGACTGGCCCCTCTTCTGCTCCTGAGGAGGTAGCCTACCCCTTCCCTACGGAGGGGCACAGGACCTTCCTGGATCTCATCTGATAATGTGCGTAGGGGATCTGCCTGGGACGGCTCCACTCTCCTCAAAATGACCTCTAAGGGGAGAGGATGTAGCTCAGTGGTTCAGCACCTGCTTCCCATATATGAGGTCCTGGGTTCAATCCCTGGTACCGCCTGAAAACAAACAAACAAAACAACAACAACAAAAATGACCACTAAGTCATTAGACCAACTCCAGATTTAATTAGAGTGTTAAGACATGGGTAGGCAGTCATAAGAGGGAGGGGTTTGCGGTGGCAATATTTTGTCTTGCTCTAGCTTCCGGGCAGTTTGAGACCTATGTGTTTTGGGTTTTGCCATGTTTGCATTCTAAATCCTTTTCCCCTTTCTTAACATAACTTTCTTAATTCTGTTGTTACACAGGTACAAATGCTAATAATGCCATAAAGCATTACTCCTCCTGGGGCATTTATATCTTTTAAAATTTTAACTTTTTAAATTAAAATTTTATTGAGGTACATCATTCATACATGAACATCCATAAACAATAGGTGTATAGTAAAAAGTTTTGACTTACAAAACAAACATGCATATCATCGTATTGGATTCCCAAACATCTTCCCACCACCACCAACTTGCATTGTTGTGAAACATTTGTTGCAAACTATGAAAGAGCACCATCAAAATATCACTACTAATTGTAGCCCATATCTCACATTCAGTGTCTTTTCCCCCAACCCTCCCAGTTATTAACACCCTGTATTAGTATTATGCATTTGTTATAGTTCATGAGAGAATGTCCTCATATCTGTCCTGTTAACCACAGTCCATCGTCTGCCACTGGATTCCCTGTGTTATACAGAGGGCCATTTGTATCTTAAGAGGGATGAAAGCCTTGGTTTTTCTCTGAGAGTAAATCTTCAGCAATCAGTGGGTGGAGAAGGGTTTGGGGTAGGGGAGAAAGGTCCACTTAGAAACTGCTGAAGTCCACCCCACACAGATAGGCATTTTCTAGCTTTCTACGCCCAGGAATCTATGATGACAGTGAGGGAAGTGGCTGGAGTTCAAGTTGGATTTGTAATATTGGCTAGGGTATGAGTTTGGCTGCATGTAACAGAAGACCAAAATAACAGTGGCTTAACCAAGATGGAAGTTCTCTTCTCTCTCAAGTACGTCTGGAGGAAGGTGCTCCGGTGCTCCCATAGCAGCTTTGCTCCGTGTGTCTTTCCAGGGGACTCAGCTCATTCTAATTTTTGTTCTATCTTCCCAGGGAATTGCCCACATCTGCTTGATCCAAGATGGTTCACCATGTCCACACTGCAAGCAGCAGGGAGGAAGGCAAGGATGGGACACGTGCCTCTCTCCCCTTTCAGGATGTGACTCCAAGTTGTATGCATGACTTCCACTTAAATCCAGCTGACCAGACTTTACTCAGGTGGTCACACCTCGATGCAAGGAAGGTTAGAAACTATCCTTTCCAATCTCTAACTTCCCATGTTCTGAAACCCAATGTTTTCAGACATTGTCAAATGTTTCTTGGTTGGGGATGGGGCACAGAACTGCCCCTGGTTGAGACTTACTGCTCTAAAGGATGAGTAGGAAGGTGGATTGCCAGGTGTGGTTCCTGGACCTTCAGCAGCAGCATCCTCTGGCCATTTGTTAGGCGGATTCCAGAGCTCCACCCCAGATGGGCTGAATCAGAAACTAGGAAAGGGGCTTAGAAGGCTGTGCTTAAATACGCTTTCCAGGTGATTCTGAATATTCTGATTCTAAACTTGGAGCTCACTGAGCAGCTTGTTTCAAAATATTAAATGTTGCAGGGGAGCTATTTATTTAATGTGATGTAAATCTGGAGAAGAGCGGCTAACCCAATCTTTAGAGGTGAGAGGAAGGATTTCAAAAAAAGATGGAAATAATAACTGGGTCTGGTAGAATGTATAGACAGTAACCGGAAGAAGGAGCGGAAGAAGAAGGATAAGAAGCATTGAATAAGTTTGCGTGGAGGCCTGCAGGAGCATGATAAGCCTAGTGCAGTGTTGCCAGAGAGTCAAGTCCTGAGTCAGAAAGTCGCAGGGGTTGGGGGGGCAGGTAGGAACCTGTCGTGGACAGCCTGGCGGGCTGTGCTGGACAATTGTTGTTTTAAGCTGCTCAGCGTTGGAACTCCCCCTCTCGCCCACCCCCCACCCAGTGTGTGGACACTTCACTTGGGTATGAGCCTTGATGGGAGGAAGGGCTCTCCTTGCACTGTAAAAGTTGAGCTTTGGGGTGCTGTTTCCCCCTGCTCTATGGCAGTGAGGGTACGGGCATATCCCCTAGGCCTGCCCCACAGATGCCCCCTCCCAGGCTCTGATTTGGGAGCTAAGATGCAGAGACAGGATGTTCAAGACGGTGGCTGTGGAGACGGTGAGGGCAGGCTCCGCTGTCTGCGTGGGTACGTGCCAGCTGCGGGGTTCTGTCCAGCACTGGCAGAGGCACCCTCACTGTGCTTCCTCAGGCACGGCTTTTTCTGTGGCCCTGGCTGCTCAGGCTCCTTTGGTTCCTGCCCATTTTCTTATTTGGTTCTTCTGCCTTTCTGGTGATTCTATGAATTACCTTTCAATAAATTCCTTCTCTTTAAATAGCCACAGCTCATCATTAATCAGAGATGGTTTCTGTTGCTTGCCACTCGGAGTCCCGGATGTTACACGTGGGAAGTAAAGAGCTTCTGCAGAAGGGATTCTAACCCCTTACTGTGCAATCACAACACTAATCATTTACTGAGCATGTTCTGTGCCAGTGATATTATGTAGATTACCTCTTTTAAACCCCAGAACAGCTCTCGAGTTGGTATCATTATTATCATCCTCATTTTATACATGGGAAAGCTGAGTTTTGAACCCAGGGAATCTGTCTCTGGAGACTGTTCCCCTAACAACCACGACAGACTCCAGTTCAAATCCTAAGTTCCTTCAAATCCTATGTAAGTTATTAAACCTCTGACATACTTCACGAAGCTTTCCTTGTATACCTGGTGAACTCTCCCTTTTTTGTTATTTTCCAAAGAAGTGTGCTCTCTGCCCACACTTTCAGGGACTTGTTCTCATGTCACCCTAGGATAGTTTCATGTCTCTCTGATAGCTTCCTTCCTTGACCATATCATAAGCTCCTCGAGGGTTCACATCCTGCTACTCACTAGCAGGTAATGTCAGGCCAAGCACTTTGAGAGTTTAAGTCTGACCTTACAGTGTCGCTTGGGCCTGGGGTCGTCTTCAAAATGCTGTGTTTGACGACCAGTTGGCAGAGGCCTGGGGCAGTCACAACCATCTATGGATGTGACTATCTGGAATCCTGCCCCAGTGCAGAAGAGTAAACATTAGCTCCGGTTGTAGAAAAATGGTGGTGGCGAGAATTCTTTGTAAGTTGTATAGCATGGTGAAAACTCCAGGCTTCTGTGTCTCTTTTAGCTGCCACAAAGTCTGGTATATATACATTATTATGAATTCAGTAGGTACTTAATACATCTCTGAATTAATGGATGAATGAGTGGATTAGCAACACAGTTCATGTCCCCAACTTAACACAGGTGAATGTCAAAAGCAGTAATTCCCTGTTTTGGGGGAACAATGATACCTTTGGGTCATATCTTTGAGTAGTTGGTGATGAGGGGGTCATGGAATCCTCTCAATATACTTGACTTTGATTTATGTACTTGAACACCAAGTGTTAGGTCATACTGCACCCTCAGAAATGGAGCCTGGGGCCTTCAATTGAACTAAGGAGGCAGGTGAGGCCAGTCCAATCTCAGCTTTCCTGGGCCACCTGGCTCAGGTGAAGGTCTAGGTCTCCTGCTACGTGTAGCCCCAGGAGTGGCCCGTCTGTCTAAGGGCCCTCCCTGCGTGGCAGTTCATCTCCAAGGAAAGCAGCAGCTCCCTGGAGCTTCCGGAGGACGGGCCTTGCATTGCCCAGAGCCCACCTACCTGCCTAGTGCTCAGAGCCTGTGGCTGCACCTTCTTTGCACCCTTCTGTTCCTTCTTCCCTTGCTATCATGCTGACAGCTGCAGGAACACATGGAGGTTGCTTGGCAGCTGCGAGGCACAGATGCTGGGTTCTGTAATGCACTTTCCCCCCCCTCTGCTGCTGCTTCCGAGTGTTGCTCTGGCTGCCTGGATGTCTTCATTACTGCCTGTGGGAGGGGTGTGCTATGAGGTGCTAGTGGGGTGTGAAACCTTGGGGATTGGAGCTGCTGAGCAGGCAGGATGGCTCAGTCCTTAAGACGGTCTCTGCCTTTTCTGCACTCAAGTGCCAGTTTTTAACAGGTCTGTATGCCCGAGAAGGATTTTAATCTGGTCCAGAGGAAAATAATACTGGGGTGTCTTTTTCTCTCCAGCCTTGAAGCCCCTGGCTCCTTCCAGGCCCTCACTATTTCCTGGTCGGTTTCCTGCAGCTGTTTCCTAGTTTAACTGCCCTCCTTTACCTCCAACTTGCTCCTTTTCTTCTACCTCCCATGATGCTACCAGCATGATTTTCCTATAACAAAATTGGATGCTGTCTCTTCTCTTTGAATCATCATAGCTTGCAAGATAAACTCTGAACCTCATCGTACAAATGAAAGGCCCTTCGTGACTCAGCTCTGCTCACCACCCCAGTCTCATCTCTGCTTCAGCCATATCTGTTTTGATGAGAACAAATCCAGCTGTTTCATATGTCAGCCCTGAACTTGTGTTCACCCAGCCTAGAAAGTGCCATCTTCCTCTTGTCCCTGCATCTGGTTCGCTCCTTCTTAGCCAGAGAGATTTCTAGGATACTGTCTTCTTGGTATAGCCTCTTGCTTGACCTGTCCTCAGTGGGCCACGCTGAATAAGTTGTCTGCAGGATCATCTCCAGATGGAGATGACAATTCAGGTGAACGTGCTCATTAAACAGCCTACTCTGTGCCAGGAGCAGGGATGTAAACATGTACGAGGACACACTTAAAATAGAGAATGGAGTAAGCTCCGTTATAGAGCTAAGTACAGGATGTTACAGGAATTAGAGGCCCTCCCTTTGTGCTCCTTCAAGTCACTTTTTGTTACTTTTTAAACAGTGTTTTCCTTTTGTCAGTCTCTCCAATTATCCCTGAGTTTCTTGAAGGATGGGGCTGTATCTTATTCAAGTTTGTCCCTCTCATTCCTACATAGGGCTCAGCACAGTGTAGGAACTCTAGAAATATCTGTTGGACAATGGTACCTGAATGATTGTCTGCACAGGCCGATGGCCCTTTGGTCCGTCCAGGTGAATGGCAACCCCAATGGAGTGTGCTGGAATCCTCTTGGGCTGAAAGGCATGGGACATAACACATAGGAAATTAGGGGGTGTGTGGGTTTTGGAAATTTTCTAGCTTATTTTAGAAAATGAAAATCTATCTTTCTACAGGGCACTCTACCCGGGGGCTTGGGAACCATAGTCCCTTTACTTTTTGCATGTTTATTATCATTTCCCTCTTCCATGGGGACCCCTCTCCTCTGCATTACTTTTCTTCTGCTTTTGGCCAGAGAAAGTATCCATTAAAGAAAATTGCCTGTTATTTTCTATTTATTTATATATATATAAATAATATAAATTGTTACATCTGCATTATAGAGAAATTAGAAAACTTTTACACGCAAGATGGAAAAACAAAACCTTGAGTAGGGAAGCGCACTTGGCTCAATGGAGGGGGCGTCCGCCTACCATATGGGAGGTCCAGGGGTCAAACCCAGGGCCTCCTGACCCATGTGGAGCTGGCCCATGTGCAGTGCTGATGTGTGCAAGAAGTGCTGTGCCATGCAGGGGTGTCCCCCGCATAGGGGAGCCCCACACGAAGGAGTGCGCCCCAGAAGGAGAGCCGCCCAGCACGAAAGAAAGTCCATCCTGCCCAGGAGTGGTGCCGCACACACGGAGAGCTGACGCAGCAAGATGACACAGAATCCCAGTGCTGCTGGCAAGAATACAAGCGGATACAGAAGAACACACAGCAAATGGACACAGAGAACAGACAACTGGGGGATGGGGGGGAAGGGGAGAGGAATAAACAAAAAATCTTAAAAAAAAAAAACCTTGGGAAACGGACTTTGGCCCAGTGGTTAGGGCGTCCGTCTACCACATGGGAGGTCCGCGGTTCAAGCCCCCTTGATCCGTGTGGAGCTGGCCCATGCACAGAGCTGATGCGTGCAAGGAGTGCTGTGCTACACAGGGGTGTCCCCCGCGTAGGGGAGCCCCACGCGCAAGGAGTGCACCCATAAGGAGAGCCGCCCAGCGCGAAGGAGGGAGCAGCCTGCCGAGGAATGGCGCCGCCCACACTTCCCGTGCCGCTGACGACAACAGAAGCGGACAAAGAAACAAGACGCAGCAAAAAGACACAGAAAACAGACAACCGGGGAAGGGGAGGGGAATTAAATAAATAAAAATAAATCTAAAAAAAAAAAAAAAAAGAAAAAAAAAAACCTTGAGTAATCTCAACATCCAGGATGTGCAAATCACAGCTGTTGATGTGTTGGCATATATCCTTCCAGATTTTTCTCTGTATATATGTATAGAAAAGTGTTTGAGTGGAAACTCAAGACTTTCTGAGTCTGAATCCTAGCTTCATCACTTACTAGCTTGGTGACCTGGACTGTGTTGCTTAATCTGTCTGTGCCTCAGCTTCTCACAGTTTGTGGTGTTCATATTAAGACTTAGAGCACAGCACGGTTGTGAGAATGAAATATTATGTAAAGTGTTTACAAAAGTGCCTGGTCCATAGTAAGTAATATTTAATTAACCAATATTTATTGAGGGTCTATTTTATGCCAGGTAACTTTTCTGGATACCAGTTAATAGTCAAAAGATCCACTGCTATCATGCAGTTCATATTCTAGTTTAACAACCAAATATGTCAATTATTTTTGTTATTACAAAGAATATCATTTTGTATATTGTTTGGAACCTGCTTTTCTCACTTTCAACATCTTGCTGTGTATTAACATTTTCCCACTCACGAAACCTTACATTATTAACGTAAATGGTAACATAGCATTTCTTTGAATGTACATCATACTTTAACAAACTCCTTTTGCTAGACATTTAGAATGTTTCCAATTTTCACGATTTTAGAGAATCCTGGGTTGGAAATCCTTCAGTGCACATCTTTGTCAATGTTGCTTTCTGTTAGGGTTATGTACCAAACTAATGTTGTAGGAGAGAGCCCATCACTCCACACTCCCATCTGAACTAATACAGAACATCTTTATTCTTTTTAGATTTTGCAAATCATGGCAAAAATGGTGTCCTGTCATTTTTATTTGCATTCTTTGGCTTACTGTGAAGCTGAAGATTTTTTTTACCCCCTTGCCGCTTGTGCTTGCTGTCTGCTCTCTTTGTCAATTTGCTGTGTGTTCTTCTGTGTCGGCTTGTCTTCTCTTCTTGTCTTCTCTTTAGGAGGTACTGGGAACTTCATCTTGGGAGAGAGGCACTTAATCATTTGAGCCACATTAGCTCCCTGGTTTGTTGTGTCTCTCACTGTCTCTCCCCTGAGTCCTATTGTGTTGCATCGTCTTGTTGTGCCAGCTCACCTTGCCAAACGGGCCAGCTCGCTTTCACCAGGAGGCCCTGGCAACTGAACCTGGGACCCTCCACATGGTAGACGGGACCCCAATCGCTCAAGCCACATCTCCTTCCCTGAAGATTTTTTAAACTACGTTTCATTGCTGTTTGTGTTTTTTATTTTCTGTGTTGATTATTTGTGTTTTTTTGAAGTGTACATTCTGACTTTGATACGATGATCTTGGGATCGGTTTAGATTTAATAGCCTTTCTCTGTGAAAGACCTAAACCCAAGCTCAACTTTGTGAGGGAATGGTTTTAAGGGATGTGCCCAACCTTCTCTGCTAAGTATTTGCATTTTCTACTAAAAATGTCAAACATGTTATAAATTTGACTTTTCTGCACTTCTGCAATGACATAGTTCTAATACTAATGAACGCTTTTCAACCTTCTCAGCAAGAGGAATGACCACTTTTGCATGGATTGAAATATGCTAAGTGTTCTCTGGCTGTGTGGCCCAGGTGTGTGATTTGGCTCACACCTGTGCATTCCTCTATGGTAGATGTCGGTATAGCTGAGTGTACATGTATTTCTGCATACGTACCTGCTCCTATCTTGCACTGCGGCTAGAAAATGATATGTGTATTTTGGGGTCTCTGAAACTACACAAAAACCTTTGAATTTCTGTGTCTTGACTCTATCACCCAAGGGGCTGTTAGCTAAAAATTTGCTTCTTTTAGGAAGACTATCCTGTTTACTCTCCCCCCTCTAATCACTTCCCCGACTTCGAATTTCCTGAGCACATGTATTTCACATCTAAACTTGCTCATGCAGTGCTAAAAAAAAGTCCTCAATGTAATGTGCACATAGTTTTCCTCACATGAGAACCTTCTGCTTTTGCCTGTGACAGTCTTGGAGCTGGAATTGGGGATTTATCATCCCCCCACACACACCCCAAACAGACCCAACCCACAAAACATTAATGAGTAATGTAGAATTAACTACGATGTCATGGAGAGATAAAGGAGAAAGTTAAATGATATGCTATCTGGCAATAAATAAATAAAGACCAAGATTTCCACCTTCTCTTCTCAAAGTTCCTCTTCAGCCGTAAGCCTCTGGGTCCCCCTCTCTCTGAACCCTTCCCTAAAGCGTCCATTGGATATCTCCTCCTTTCTTTTACAGAGAAATTTTGCTCTTTGTAATTCTTCAATCAAAGGCACCAGCTGATTCTAATGCCCAGGAGGACCAGCATTTTCTCAACAGAAGTGAAGCTCTTTCCATGGGGGAATGTACTACTAAGAAAAATGAGGTTTTCTTTAAGCTATGCCACCTGGCTATTTCATGAGACTTTGCTTTGTTCCCTCACCCAGTCTGATGAGAAGGATATGCCTTTCATTTAGTTTGTGTACTGCCTCAGCCTCCTTCCCCCATGCTTTATTCAACGTAGGTTCTCAATAAGTGCTTGTCAACCAGTAAGGACTCTCCTGTATGTTCCATTATTTAGTATAGCACTTGGCATTGAGCAGGTTCATGGTCACATGGACAAGTAAATGCTGGAGGCTTGGTTTATGTACCGCAGTGGTGCAGTGAGTAAGATGGTGCTGTCAACGTGCCCACTGCTGTCCAGGATTCAGCATCAGCTTTCTAAACCTCAACCCATCCACGTCTTTCTATTTCTAGCACATTTCTCTCTTTACTCTAGTTGGCTGGCAAAGTCTTCTCTAATGTCCCTTGTGTCTCCTTTCATAAAAGGTTGGGCCAATCTAGAGGGGATTTCCAGAATGTTTCCCAGAATATGACTGGCCGTGAAACAATACCTTCCACCTCAGAGCATCTCCTCCCTGGACCTGCTCTTCCCTGCTGTGGCACAGGCCTCCTTTGAGCGCACAAAGGCCAGGAGGAGGAGGAAGCCTTCAGAGACAAAGGAGAGATATGACTACATGACCGACAGACCAAGAGGCCCATGTCAGGCCCAGATGGGGCTGGTGAAGAGTGCAGAAAGGGAGAAGTGGATTCTTCAGAATAGAGAGGTAGGTGGGTCTCCTTGAACATACAGAGGGCTGGAATCCATCTCTTAGATTTTTTTGCAGGGACCCTTCCTCTGTGTTCTGACACCTCCTAATGATATTCTTGCTTTTTGTTTTCTTGAGACACACGAAAACCAGAAAAATGCCAGATGGGTTAAATGGTGGGAAGAACTGTGGGTCAGAAAGGGATTTTAGAATTATCTTCCTATATAAGGAAGTCTAGAGGCTAGCCCAGATGGTGGGACTCACCCCCCAGGAAAAGAATCCGATAAATCTCAGCAGAGAAGGAACTCTGGCCAATTCCAGTTCAGGAGACGCTGTGCTTTCTCTTTCCTGCCTCTTCAACAAAAATTCGTATCACAGGATTAGACGGTGGATGAATGAATGCCAAACGAAGAGGATGGTTTTCTTTTATTACAAATTGTAATGACCACACTCATTTCCATTTTCTTCTCCAAAGGCTTCTAATTGCGGGGACCCTCCCAGCAAGCCTGGCACTTCTGCCCTTGGCCTTAATCAGAGTCATCCTGTACCTCTTTGGCTTAAACCTACCTATGCATGTAAGCCCCTGCCCTCTCTCTTATGACAGGGCATGCAAAAGAGCTCAAAGGGTCCTCTTGCTATGTCTGTTCCCCAGCCCCTTCCTGCGAGCTCGCTACCTCCGGGTCCCTGGAGTCTTGTTCCCTAAGCCCATGGTGCTCATTTAGTCTTCTCCCTCCGAATACCCCCCGCCCCACTTCTGGCCTGTCTGGCTCTGCGGGCCTCACCTGCTCCCCGAAGAGTGCCTGCCTAGTGCCTGCCCAGCTCTCTTGCCTCCCCGGGCATCCAACCCTTGCCCCTCCTGCCCAGACCTGCCCTGCTGAGGCCCCTGCCTGGCAGGACATGGCGCCTCTGATCACTAAAAATAGGAGTTGCATAAAAGAACTGTGGGACCCAAATAAAGTCTGAAGCAGGAAATATAATGATCCTCCAAAAATATGATTCTGGTGCTTTCACAGGAGCCCTGTACCTGCTTCAAAGCATGTGAACTATCTTTATTTTGCATTCAGACTATCTTTTGGGGCCAGGTTTCCTTCATAACACAGCTTATTGCAAAACGGATCTGAAACCCTAGGGAATTTATCTGTAGTTAGGTTTTTTTTTTTTTCTTTCCAGTAACCATGGGTCAGAGATATTCCAGCCATTATTAACGAAAGGACTGCTCTGTTTTATGACTTCTAATCAGGTGGATGTCCCACTGGGAGAACAGATTGTGCTCTTTTTTTCCCTCTGGACTCAGGAGATAAAGAGATAAAACTCACATGTTGTTTCATTTTATTCTTTAAAAAATCAACACATCGTAGTGGCTGGGTACCCCTGTGCGAGGCACATGAGCCTGGGTTTAATGGGGGAGGCCTAAGAGCTTAGGGGAAGGAGGCTTTGTTCTCTGAATGGCTGGGCTTGGTCTGGTCCCGAAAAGTACCCATTTGGGATCTACTCAGATCCTGGGGATTCAGATGAAAATGGCAAAATCCGAGTGTATTGTGTTGTCCTCAGTGATCTTCACTTGCCTGAGAAGCCAAATTCACCCTGTATTTGGAGTTGGAGTCCTGGGAGAAGGTGCAAGTGGCACAAATCCTAGGTGCATGACTTCTCGAGCTTCCGTTTCCAGATACTTAGAGTGGGCCAAGAACTCCCTGCCTTGACAGTCCTCTGGGCTGTGCTGAGATGCCAGGCAAGGATATTGGTGAAACATCCAGCAAGGCCCAGGCTGAAATGTGATTCCAGCATTCTAGCATATTAAGCTAACTCTTGCTTCCTTGCCTTTATAAAAACCCTTCTTGAAGATATGGATGCTTGCTCCCTTTTATGGGTTGAACCGTGTCCCCCCCCAGAAGACACGTTCAAGTCCTAAACCCTGGTACCTGCAGATGCGACCTTATTGGGAAATAGGGTCTTTGCAGATGTAATTAGTTAAGATGAAGTTGTCCTGGATTAGTGTGGACCCTAATCCAATATCACTGGTGTCTTTATAAGAAGAGAGAAATTCAAACACAGACTCAGAGGGGAGACAGCCACAAGAGGCTGGAGGCAGAGACCAGAGCTGTGCCGCCATAAGCCAAGGGACGGCTGGGGCTGCCAGAAGCTGGACGAGGCAAGGATGTTTCCTCTCCTAGAGGCTTCAGGGGGAGCGTGGCCCTGCATACACCTGTTAGGAGACTTCCAGCTTCCAGAATTGCGAGAGAATAAATTTCTGTTGTTGTCAGCCACCAAGGTTGAGATCTTTCGTTATAGCAGCTGTACAACACTAATACCCACCCCATGGAACCTCTGGAGGCAGCCGGTGCCTTGAAGTATGATTGCCTGTGACCTGTCCTGAAACACTCTCCTGCAGTCCAGGAGCTGACGCCTGAGTTCAGAGTTCCAGGATTAACAAACAATCCTCTTCCCATTTTCTCTGTGCTCTTCTTGATTGTGTAAGCTCTCCTCATAGTCCCTCAGAGTGTACTTTTGCATCTTGAGTAGATCTATTTCTTTCAGGCTGGGCCCACACAAAGACCACTCCATCCCTATGATCTTTCTAGAGTCTCTCTAAACCTGTCACCTGTCCTTTGGCATTTTCATATGTGCATCAGAACTGCCTCTTCTTCCTCAATTGTAGGCCCTCCCAAGGGAAGGAAACACCTTTTCAGTAAGATCTCAGCCCAGTAAATGTCACAAGAGCTATGTCTTGATAAGCACCTAGAAAATGTTCTTTTTTTTGGAGATGAATTTACGGCTGAGGACTTTTAGGGAAGTCATTCAGCCTCCTTGGCTGTGGCTCAGCAAATCTCAAGTCTCGGGGGATCTCTTGGAAGGAACTCCAGGGCTGCCCAGGCTTTTGGTAGGAGCAGAAGCAAGAGCTTCAGAATGAGATTTGAGGAGCTGAGAAAGGTGCCTTGCCTGTAAGCACCTTCCCAATGACTCTATGATTGATCTCTGACATCCTGCCACGTGCGGCACACAGTTCTGGACCTGCAGGCAGATCCCTCGTTACAGTGCGGGGGCTACACCACGCAGGGGTTAAGAGCACAGGCTCTGGGATTGAGCTACCCAGCTTAAATCTCAGCCCTGACATTTGCTATTCATGGGATTTGACCTCTCTATGCCTCAGTTTCCCAGAATGATTTCCTGCCACCTCATACAGGAGACGGTTGCTAGATATCAGGAGCTCCTGGGAGCACAAACCAGTTCAGAAGAGCCCCGGGGAGGCCTTTCTGGGCTGAGAGCAGAGTTGCCTTCTCAGAAATAAATGATAAAAGTAACCACTATAATAATTGCTGCTGTCACGTATTGAGCGCTTACACTGGGCTGGACCCTGCAATAGGCACTTTCCTCTGTCATCGCATTCAGTTCTCACAGCAACCTCATGAGAAAGGTGCTGCTTCCTTCCTATGGGTGAGGAAGCAGAGGCTTAGAGACACCGGTCAACCTGCCCAGCATCGCATGGTCAGCGAGGACAGCGCCGGGCGTCAGAGCTGGGGCTCATCATCAACAGATCCTCCACGTTTTCAACTCCGTATCCATCGAGGCAGCGTCCAGTCTTCCTCTCTCTTCTCCAGTGGCTTTCTGCACCTGCATGTTGAAGTTAATATTACCAGTCAGTAATTTGGCTTGCAGGAAGAGCACTGAGATGGTCTGGCTCTGCCCCTTACCCTGCCAGCAGTTTACCTTTGCTTATCTATAAAATGGGAGCTGTTCTGCTGGCTTAGTTTCCTGGAGCTGCTGTAACAAAGAATCACAACCTGGGTGGCTTCAAACAACAGAAATCTATTCTCTCCATTCTGGAGGCTGCACATTTGAAACCAAGGTGTCAGCAAGGCCATTCTCTCTCCAGTAGCTCTAGGGAAGAATCCTTCCTGGTCTCTTCCAGCTTCAGGCAGTGCTCAGCCCTCCCTGGCATAAATGCCGTCTGTCTTTATGTGGCCTCTTCCTCTGTGTGTCTGTCTTGGTGTCTTTTCTCCTCTTCTTGGAAGGACACCAGTCAGATGGTCTTCAGGGCCCAATTTACTCCAGGATGGCCGGTCTTAAAGAGTTATATCTGCAATGTCCCTATTTCCAAAAAGTAAAGTGGCCACATTCTGAGGCGCTGGGGGTTAGGACTTCATTGTATCTGTTTGGGGACCACGAGTCAACCCATAACCCTTGTCTATCTCCGGAAAGGTGGTGAGGATCAAATGAGATCATGTGCATTTAAATTCATCGAACAATGTATGTTAGCTACAGCTACATGTGTGTTTTTTTTTTTTAAGTTATGGTAAAGTCACTCAGCAAACACTTAAATGCAAGAGAGTATTATTCTTGTGTGTTTGGACCATGTGAACCAGTTTTTCTTGGGGCCTAATTGTCCCCCACCCCCATGCAGGCTAAACATTAAGGATCCAGAGTGGGGAGACGAAACCCGTAGGTCAGGGGCTGACGTAATCTCGGAGACCCTCCTTGGTTTTCAGCCTGCCTCTTCCAGCTATTGCCTGAAGGATGGCCTCGTTTAGGGTTGTTGCAGAACCCGGGTCCTAGCCAGGGTAGGGAAGCTAAACTGCAGCCCCACGACGGAGCTCTCCGAGGGCCTGGAGGCCCCCGGAAGCAGTAGGCACTTCTGTCACGCATACCTCCACGCGGACTCTGTATAATGAGTTCTTACTACGGCGGGATGTTGGGGTGTCTCTGTACTTCACTCAGAGTAAAGGAGAAGGGTTTGAAAGGTAAGGAAATGATAAAAAATAAATCCAGGGCTCACGTCCAGCCAGTGTGTAGCAGGGTGGCCGTAGTGGACTTTCCCAGCCAGTGTCTATGATATTGAGTGGCAAGTGCCCATAGTGGGAGAGTGGGTAGATATTTTGACCCTCACCCATGCTAAAGCTTGCCTGCCATTTGGTTTTGTGGAGGAGCCCCTGAGTCTGTGATCTGCCAAGTGCCAACTCTTCTCCCACCTGCCTCCTGGGACCACAGTCATGGCAAACACCCACCTGTGCTCTCCGGCCGAGCGTCACGGTAGCACTCACGGGTGTGCGCGCACAGCCACACGTGCTCTCACTCCCCCGACTTCCAGGAGGAGTGCAGGGAAGGCTTCCCTTCAACCGGCTGATGTTCACCGTTTCATCAGCCAGCCCCTGCGCTTGACCCTGAGAAGGTGCTGGTGAGTGCTCAACCCATGAGTGAATGACTGGATCAGGGAGCATTAAGTCAGTCTCAGTGCAGGCAGGGCGCAGCGTTCTTCATGGCAGAGAGTGAATTAAAAAAGACAAGGCCCAGCTCTCAGGGCATTTCCACCTCACAGTAGATGATCCCTACGTGACAAATACAACAGACCCACAGACACCAGCTTTGTTTGTGCCAACAATTTGATTTAATTTAAAATATCAAAGTTACCACTAACTAAAATGAAAGAACCAAAGAATATCAAGGGTGAATGAAGATTTTTCTCGGATTTAAAGACTCCGGGAGAACCAAATTCCTTTGGAAATAGCCAAACGTGGGCATAGCCTCACCCCTTCCTTTTTCAAAGGCTGGTTTGGTTGGTTTTTTGACTGAGAGCCTCAGGATGGAAGGGGAAGCTATCTTCTCCGCACAGAGTTCCCCCCCTTCTCCAAAGGGAAGGCAGATTTGGGAAACTGGCACTGCCCCTACCCAGATGGCAGCCAGCAGCTGGCTCTGGCAAGGGCAAGTTCTCACTCTGGGCTGCTGGCTGCCCAGCCCCTCCCGATTCCCCAGCACTGCCGGCCTGGGCCCTTGGAAAGGAGAGACTGTGAGCGTCCCGCGATGCCAGCCGCTCCTCGCCACCCTGACCTGGCTGCTCTGGCTCTGGCGCCCAGGCCCGCAGCCGGGGAGCAGACCGAGCAGCCCCCAGCCAGCAGCTTCAGCCTCCCGCTTCCGGCCTCAGCTGCTCAGTTGGCCCTGTGCTGAACCACGCAACGGCTTCCGACATCTATGGGGCTGTACAGCAAGAGGGACAAAGGGTGGGGGGTGATTTCAGAGACAGTGTCCTGGCCACACACACGGCCACAGGCAGATTTGGGTAACAGGGCCTCCAGGGGTGCAGGCTGGCCCATGGCTGCCCCTTCCCACACCAGACATGCCCTTCCTTCCAGCCCACCTTAGCTGTCCTCGTCTTCTCCCCTTGGTGCACTGTTCTTCCTTCCTTCCCATTTCATTCTCTCTTTTTTCTCTTTCTTCCTCTCCTTCCATTCCTCTTCTCTCCTTTTCCCTCCTCTTACCCACTTTCCCCCCTCTTCCCTCCCTCCCTTCTTATTCTTTCTCTCACCATGACTGCTCCCCTCCATCTTTCTTTTCTTCTTCAAACCTTTCTGAGTTGCACATCATACACCAATCTCCCCTGCGTTCCGGGGACACATAGAGATGATATTCTTTGGCTCTCCTAGAGGAGTCCACAGCCTCCTGAGGACAGCTGGGCAATGATCGAGGCCACGACAATTAACGACAACAGCGTGTCTGAAGAACTTTAGAAGCGTACACATTGCCAGGAACGTAGGCGAAAGAGCCTTTAATTTCTACCTGACCCCAGTTTTGAAGAGAAGTTCTCTGAGGAGCAGCCATTTTTCAATGTCGTTCATCTCTCTGCCTACGCTCCCGAGAAAAAGGTTTTACGCCTCCGGGTCTGGCTGGAAAAATTAAAGCGTCACCTTTTGTTTCAGTTCCTGCTTATGAACTCAAGTCCTGAGATTTGAGTAATTAGATGTGATATTTGGGGCTGGGCTTGCTCTGAGTCTCTGGGTGGCTTTAAATCCAGATACTTCAGTGGGTATTTGTATTAAAAAAAAAAAGTCTTGGTATATGACATTTTCACATGAGGTTCTTGGGCTGGGATGTTTCTATTTAAAGGGGCAATTGGGTTTTGATGGCATGAACTTGCTTTCTTCAATTATAATTGTTTGCCCCCAAATATACTTTTTGGCAAATATCATCGGGAAAAAATATTTCACCACATAATTCCACCCCTCCCCATCAATTTTTTTGGTCCACGATTTGAAAAAGTTTTCTTTTAAACCCAAAGCAGCTGTAGTTGCCAACCACAGTCCCTACAAGTCCCTGGTGCCCAGGAGTTGCAGCTCTGCTCTAGGGACAACATCTCAACCACAGGGGTTTGTCCTAGAACTTGTAGGAAGCAGTGCACATGCTTAGTTGCCATATGCATTATCCATGGTAAAAAATAATTAGTGTGCACCGTTGAAGGTGAAGTGCAATCTTAAGAACATCAAATAATCCTTTTTACAGTTGAAGGCGGCAGAGTAGTCTATAAAAGGATGCCTGACAGCGCTGTGAGTTAATAAGGCCGAGGCCCGAAGGACAGTGCCACCCGAGGAGCCAGGGTCAGCACGAAACACAGCTGCAGCCTGTGCCCCAATCCTGGATGGTTTTCTTCCAAAGGAAATAAAGTCTGTCAACATGAACTATAAATAAAGTATTGTTATGATTGTGCAAAAGAAGTATTCTGTTTTTGTTTTATAGCTTTGGTTGTTTGTTTAGGGTTTTGGTTTTCTTGGCTTAATAATTGGTTTTAATTTTTATACATTAAATTTCATTCTTTGGAGTGCACAGCTCTAAGGGTTTTGATGCTACCATAATCATGATACAGGACAGTTCCACCATCCTTCAAAATTTTCTGTGTTGCTTTTTTGTGTTCAACACTTTCCCCTACTACCAACACCATGCAACCACTGATCCGTTCTCCATCCTGATGCTTTTTGCCTTTTCCAAAATGTTGTATAGATGGATGCACACAGCTTGAAGCCTATTGCACCAGGCTTCTCTCGTTTGGTGTCATGGTTTTGAGATCTACCCATGTAGTTCCATGTATCAGTAATTTGTTCCTTTTTCCTGCTGAGTAGTATTCCATTGAATGGACATGTCAGTGTGTCTCCTATTTACTTGCTGAAAGACGTTTGGTTGTTTTCAATTTGGGGCTGTTAAGATAAAAGCTGCTATAAATACTTGTGTAGAGGTTTTCTTGTGAACGTAAGTTTTCATTTCTCTTTGGGAAAAGCCTAGGGGTAGGATTGCTGGGTCATATTATATGTGAGCTTTTAACTTTATAAGAAACTGTCAAAATGTACCATTTTGCATTCCCTCCCACCAGCATTATATGAGAGTTCAGGCTACTCCTTATCCTTGTACTTGGTATGGTCAATATTTTAAAATTTTAGCCATTCAACTAGGTATGCAGTGTTTTAATTTGTATTTTCCTAATGCCCAATGATGTTGAGCATCTTTTCATGTACTTTTTTACTATCTGTATATTCTTTAGTGAATTGACTGTTCAAATCTTTTGCTCACTTTTTAAAATCGGTTGATTTGTTTAATTATCTCTGAGAATTCTTCATATATTATTGATACTATTCCTTTATTACATATGGAATTTGCAAGTATACAGTCTGTGGTTTGTCTTGTCATTCTTTTAATAGTTCTTTTACAGAGCAAAGATATAAAAATTTTTTGATAAAGTCCAATTTTTTCTTTTAACAATAGTGCTTTGGTTGTTTTGTCTAAGAACTCTTTGCCTAACCCAGTGGTGCAAATATTTTTTCCTATGTTTTCTTCTAGAAGTTTTACAGTTTTCCAATTTACATTTACATGTAAGTCTATGATCCATTTTGAGTTAATTTTTGTATATGGTATGTGTTGAGGTTCTTTTTTTTTTTTCTTTTTGTATATGGATATCCAATTGTTCTAGCACCGTTTGTTGAGAAGGCTATTCCTTCTCTGTTGAATTGACTTTGCAACTTTTTCAGAAGTAAGTTGACTATATTTGTGTGGGTCTATTCCCGGACTCTTTGGGAGGGGTATTTCTGTTTCCAATGTATTATCACTCATACACAGAAACCTCTAAAGAGATGTTCTTTCCTGCTGTGTAAATAACACCCTTTGTATGACCCAGACTACTTTATTACTTGATTAGGTAAAAGAAAAGAGGTTTTGGTAAATCTAGATTAGAATTAACTTTGCCACTGACTGTAGTGTGATTTTTGCCTGTACGAGTTCTTTTGATCTTGAGTAAACACTGGTGAGAATCAATAAATGCCGTAAAGATTAATGAAGTCCATGGCTGGGAAAAGACCTGGGATTTGCCTCATCAGCATCCAGATATTTGTATAATTCCTTCTGTCCTGCTTTACAGTGAAAATATTGGGGAGAGTGTGGGAAACTGTATGAAGAAGTACATTAGATTATAAGTCCTTTAAGGGAAAGTCAATCTTCTTTGAACAAAAAAGCCTCTTTACATGCCCTACAGGAGCAGCCAACAGGCCCTCAGCATCTACTATTTGCCTCCTGCTGCCTCTGGTTAAACACTGAAATTATTCAGGAGATGTATTTAATGTCTTAGGCCCCATTACATTCCTTTGGCTCTTCTTTACCAATAGAATTATTCTTTTGCAATTTTGGAATGAAAAGCATGCAAAATGGTGTCTTTATAGTGCTTTACTGCTTTCCACCCATGCCACTCATTTCTAATTTTTCATGGCCTTAAACCACCATCTGCTAGAAGGGTGGAAAGGGCACTTGCAAGGTCATTGTGTCCTACCCTTCAGCCGCGAGCTGAGCTGTGCTCAGGCAACACAGATGAGAAGCATTTGTGTCTTACTCTGAAATGTCTTCAGAGCTTAGTTCCCATCCTTGGAGGCGTTTCATCTTCTGGGTAATTCCACCCCTCCCTCCAAGGGCTACATTCCCTATTGATGGCAAAGGATCCTTCATTTATACCCCAAACCCTGAAGGCTTGTACCAGGCTAATAATTTTGTATCTTTGACCAACTTTGTTTTCTTTTCCTTTATAAATCATTCAAACACCCTCAGTCCAAATAATAACACTGGAGACAGTGTGTGATTAACCTCTCTCCACTCCTAGAAGCAGCCAGCATCAATGATTCTTTTTAACCAGTTTTTAATATACACCAAAAAGACTTTTGTCCATAGCTCTCTGGTCATCTATTTTCCTTAATAGCCTTTTAGGAGGGACCTTATCAAAAGCTTGCAAGGAAATCCAAATAAATTATGTTCCTTGTTTCACCTTTACCTACTATTTCATTAACTTTTTCAAAAACAATATGACATAGTTTTCAACATAATTAAAGGGGTTGGGAAAAAAGGAACTTTAACTACAGCTTGACAGTTTCCGTAGTTGCTTAGGAGAACCAGGTCACTGCTCATATTCTCCCTCTGCTTAAGGACACTAATTCATTTCCCAGGCTGTCTAGGGAGGTCAACCACTAGTTCAAGGTGGAAATGACAAGTTTTTAGGCTTTCAAGTGTGTAGTACTCAGCTCTCCAGAGAGTGTGAAGGAAGGAAATGACAAGTTTATCCCCGTCTAGCCTAGAGGAGGAGGAAATGATGGGAAGAACCAGGGCAAAGGGAGGTGTCTCTTAGAGGCAGAGCTAGCTGGAGAGAGTCTCCTACACTCCCAAACAACTCTTATTTTTTGTATGAGAAAAGGAGGGGCTGAGAATAGAATTGAAGAAAGTGTTCAGTGTTTCATGGGAGGTATGCAGTGCAGAAGCAAGCGTGGACAGGGACCAGTAGAAGAGGGAAAGGGTTAGACACTTAGTAACCTCACACTAGCAGTATTTAACAGGATGATGACCATGATAATAATGGCAGCTGTATTTGTTGAGGGCTTCCTATGAGCCAGTCTGTGCTAGGCATGTGCTATTGCCTATCCCATTTAAGATTAATAGCCTGGGAAGGGAGAAATCATTGTCCTCATTTATAAATGAGAAAGATAAACAGAGAGTTGAAAGGATCCAAGGAAGGCCACACTTAAGAAATTATTAGATTTCTGAGGCAACCCTCTCCCCCCTATTCTGAGGTGCATGGATTTTCATATTAGTTATTTAGTTCTTAGCCCATTCAGTAACAAAATTTGAATAAAAATTCAAATATGCTGGCTAACTAAAGATTATAAATATTCTAAATAGGAATGACTGGTCTTCATAAAGTGTGTATCATTACTAAGTGGTTAATAACAGACAGATACTATTTGGTTTGTATTAATTCACAAAGCCATTTCAGATTTGTAGGCCTCAAAAGCACCTTTAGGAATCTCCATTTTCACTGGACTGACAGTTTGGAAGTGCTTGTTTACGAAGGGCTCTGGCTGACAAAATGCTAGTAAAATTGGCTTTTAATGTAGAGAGGAACTAGTAAGGAAAAGCAGAAAAGCTTCTGCTCCTTTCTGGCGTACTTCTTGTTTTCCACTGGCTCACTGCCTATTTTTCCTTATGTCCTAAGAAATGGGCCATTTTTAGTCTTTTCCACGATTTCAGAAAACCCACCATGATTGTCCTACCACATGCTTCACGCTTCACAGGAAGCAATGCCTGCCTATTAGCAAGCATTTGCTTCAAGAATCTTCTGAAGGCCTTCATCCTCTCTCCAGGTGCACGTTATTCCAAGCGAGCATGCACTTGACCCTTGGCGCTCTTACCCCGACCCCTAGCTTTTTCCATGGTAAACTGAAGGTTCCTATGAAACACCCAGGACACAAGGAAGCAGGTGGGCACCAAGTCAAGTGGCCCAACTAATGGGGTCCCAGTTCCTGGTTTGTCAAGACAATCAATGGCCTTTCACACCAAAAGTCGGAGAAGCTGAGGAGCCAGAACAGCAACTTGGGCTTTTCTTCCAAGAATGAATGTGCTAATTGGAGAGAATGCAAATATGGCATCCCAACAGAAAAAGAAATCTTTCAATATGGCATCAGAACTCAGAGGCTGAGTGAGAAAGAGCAAGTCTCCTGTCAGGAGGAGAGAGAGGCCAGGCTGGTCCTCCTGAGGTCAAGCGAAGTTGGAGGTTGAAGTTCTGAAGAAACATTTCAGTGACCCTTCCCGGGCAACAGGTAGCTTCAGTGCCGAGTCTTCTCTGGAAACGCGGTGGCTTTGTGCCAATGCGCTGGTCTCTACAACACAAGCTGGGTGGAGCTGCAGACTCTGCGCAGGGAAGGGAAGCGAAAGGGGTCAGCCGAAGTAATGAAGCAGTGTTCCAATTGTAGCTTCAGCATCTTCCAGCTGTGGTGACCTTGGGTAAGTGGACTTACCAGCTAGATTTTCAGTTTCCTCATTTGTAAAATGGGAATAATCCCTGACTTTGGTAGTTTGGGGAATATAGATAATGAACACAAAGTGCTTGACACATAACAGTGACTTCCCATGAGTATCCTGCTTTACTCTCTTTCAAAATGACAAATACAGATTCATAGAGCACTTTTAAGCCCAGACTCTATTAACGTCTCTTAGAGGAAAATGCAGTAACTGATGTTTTTACCCCCAAATTAGACCTATGATTTGAAAAACTTTTTTGTGTTTTAATAAAATTAAAATGCCTTAAAAGGTATTTGCATGTGCAGTATCATTTCTTATCTTGCTCTGAATCCATATCCTTCTCTTATGGGGAAGTAGAGGGAAACTGGAAGGAACTTAAACTTGCCAACTACAAGAAACTCCTTTTATTAGTAACAGTCTTTTTCTTTTTTTTTGAAGGATGTTAGTGGTGGTAAATTCCGGTCTTTCAGGGATTCTTATCTCTCCCTCCTCCCGTCAGCTAAGGTGGTCTCACCTTAGCTGGAAGAGCTCATTTCCATCCCCTCATGGTGGTGGGGAGGCCATGTTGGAATCACCGCCTCTGTGTCCTTGCTGGCCTTTGTTGCTTCCCCTGGTGCCATGGAGGAATGGCTTCTTTATCTCGTCTTTTAGGATTTATGCTTAATCCTGCCCATTGTTCCCACCATTTGTCAGGTAGATTCCCTGCACTCTGTAGCCATTTTCCAACTCTGGAGTCCTGCATAGCCTCTGGCCTCTTGGTACCACTGCGTCTTCCCTCAGAGCGTATGGAACATCTGGATTCCAAAGCCAGGAGCTCTACTCCAAACCACTTAATTATTTCAGCCAGGCTGACCTATCTGGTAAGGCTGCCATATAGTCCATGTTACAGTACAAAGCTTCTCACAGGGGGTTTGAAATTCTCCTGGTGTGCTTACAGAAAAGTAAGGAAGAAGCCCCTTTGGTCTGGGGAACACCTAGCATTAGAGGTTAGTGACACATGTAACCAGCTGGGTCCTTTTCCTTGTCTTTTCCGTTTTGTCTTCCTCCCAGCTCCAGAATAATTCTCATTTTTTCTTCCCAGCCTGTGAGAATGTCCTTATGGAATATTCTAGATTTGTTGTGCCTGGGTCTAAGAGTAAAACTCTATATTCTCACTCAGTATTGATTTACTTATGTAAAGTGAGCCTTTGAAATTTAGAAGTCCCTTCTTCTGAAAGCTTAGCTTTCAAGGCTATTTTATTAAGCACTCCAAAAGGAAATCTTAATTTGATGACGTTTGAGCAATGATTCCTTTTTCTAGCTTTTCTTTACCCATCCCCTAAAGACTGAGAAACATTGTTTCAATCGATGGTCTCCAGAAGGAATCATGATGGAAAGGGAAATGGAGAATACAGCACTTTAATTTTAATACATTGTAGGAGGTATCCTTATACCCTCCTTGCTTGATTTGAAGATGACAAGAAGCTGTTATAGGCATGGCTTGGAGATTATTCTACTCTGGTCCTCTGTGGTATTCAGCTGCTCATGTGAAGCTTGAGGAGAGCAGAAGAGAAAGAAGGCACTTCGCCAAAGGGCCCATCAAGGCTACACCATATTACTAGTTTGTGCTGAACCTGGAAAAGTGGTACTTAGACTTGCCTATCAACTTCCAGAGGTGGGTCTTTCCTGGGCACTCTGCTTTTTCTGGTTCTCCATATCTCATTGAAGCATCTGCTACTTTCATTCCTTATGAGTTTATTTAATCTCATTGTAAGAATTGATCAACAGTCTTCTTTATCTCATTTTTCAGGAAGTGACCTTGTACTCTCCTTACTTGATTTGAGGGCTACAAGAAGCTGCAATTCTGCCGAGCAGAACTTTTTCAGAAATTTATTGAATTCATTTAACAAATATACTTTGGTGCCAACCATGTGTCAAGTTACCGTTCTAGGCATTTGGTTTGCCTCTGTTGTCATACCAAGTGTGGAGGTGTAGAAAAAAAGAGAAATTTTGAGGAGAAAGACAGTAGAAAGACAGGGAAGACAATAGAGAAAGCAGCAAACACACCAAAATCCTACAAAGGGTATATTTTGTTTATTTTCTACTTCGTCAGAAAGTTTTGTGGTTAGTAGAATCTGTTATAACTGTGTCCATCAGTACCATCTGGAGACACAACAATCCCTCAGGGACTGGCACATTGCCCTTTTTAATTCATAAAATTGTGATTTGCTCACGGTGAATTTGTAGCACTGGTGGTAACGGTCTTTTCTCTGTGATTGTCCTTCTCTCCAGTCTGCCTGGTCTCCTCAGGGTTCTCCAGATCCACCAAGCTTTATGCTGAAGGAACTCCCTTACCCTGACTAGTTCTAACCTGAACACCTTCAACTCGGGCAATCGCCTTTTTCAGGAGACCTTCCTTGAGTCTTCCAGCCCATGTTGACACGAACTCTCTTTATGAACTTCTGCTGCATTTCTAGTTAGCCTCACCTGCTTGGCCCTTAGTACTAGGTTGAGGACAGAATCTATGTCTTAAATTTCTTTATGTTTTCCACAGCACCTAGGAAAATGATAGGCCTTTTGTAGCTGCTCAATAAATAATAAGTGAGGATGCACGTATTGAATACATTCGGAGATGATATTAGAGCAACACAGACACTGGCCATTGAGAATGTCCTACATTCATACTGTCTGAACATCAGCAGTGCTTTTGTAATATTTCTTAGAGGCTCACAGCATTACACAGACAGCTGATGGAAGACTCTAGGCCTGTTAGTTTAAAACTGATGCTCTTTCCACTGTACTAAACACATTACCTAGGTGTTGGTGGATTAAGTCTCCCATCCCTTTGAGTTGAGGTGTGTCTGTGAAAGGAGAGGAAGTTGGGTGACCAGAGAAAAGGGTTACCAGTTCACTAGGTCATCTCCATGGTGGGGACCTACATGGCCGTTACTGACTGTCCATTATGGCCACTTTTTATTTTGTTTTATTTTTAAAGAAGCTTTAGATTGCATAGATGTTAACAGAAAAAACATAGGGGATTCCCATATGCCCCACCCCTTCCCCATTATGGCCAATTTAAGTACGACGTTATATCTGCGTTATACAGATTTGGTTGAAGAATGTCAGTGAATGTATCAGGACAAAGGGTCTGGTACCTTGTTTGGTGCTTCATGAGGTCCCTTAAAACCTCTGTGTTTCCATTTTACTTCATTTGTTAAATTGGAAAAAATTACACTTGCCTTAAATTTTAAAAAATAAATTTATTTCAAATTCAAAAAATAAAATAAGAGGAAAAGGCAGCTCAACAAGTTATGAAGCATTATTCCTAAAAAGTTCTGTCCAGGCACTTTTAATTCATCTAATTCCAACAACGAACTCAATTGAACCTCAAGTGTTCAGAAAGATACACAGATGAACACAGTTCAGTTAAATAACATAGTTAAGGTCTCTTTATTAATGAAAAAAATGAAGAGAAAAAAATGCTTGATCATATTTATATCTCACTAAACCAAATGCTGTATTTTTTACCTTTAGCATTAATGCAGTACCAACTTTCCTTTTGCTACAAAAACATTACAATGTTGTTAACTATAGTCTATAAACTATATTAATTATAATTTTCCCATCGTCACAACATTCTTTCTTTTTTTAAAGTTGTGTTTTTTTCTTTTTTTCTTTTCAAGATTTATTTATTTCTCTCCCCTCACCCGCCCCCGCCCCCATTGTCTGCTCTCTATGTCCCTTCGCTGTGTGTTCTCCTGTGTCCGCCTGCATTTTTGTCAGCGGCACTGGGAATCTGTGTCTCTTTTTGTTGCGTCATTTTGTTGCATTGGCTCTCCGTGTGTGTGGTGCCACTCCTGGGCAGGCTGCACTTTTTTCACATGGGGCAGCTCTCCTTCAGGAGTGCACTCCTTGCGTGGGGGGCTCCCCTTCCCGGGCGACACCCCTGTGTGGCACAGTACTCTTTGCGTGCATCAGCACTGTGCATGGGCCAGATCACCACACGGGCCAGGAGGTCCTGGGTTTGAACCCTGGACCTCTTATACGATAGGCAGATGCTCTATCAGTTGAGCCAAATCCGCTTCCCAGTGTTCTTAACACCTTGTAGTAAAACATTCCTTTATTTATATTATTAACCACAATCCTCCTCCATTGCCAAAATCATTGTTATACATTCCCTATATTACCCTCCAGTTGTCCTCCAACTAAGCTTCTGTCACAATCACATGTATAAATCGACAGTGTTTGTTACATTCATTATAATGTTACCATCAAGCCCCCACCCATTATCACATATTTACATTTGAACTTATTAAACATTCTACACACCCAGCATTGCCTCCCCCTTTCTCATGCCACATTCCATCTCCCACTAGCCTACATTTCATAGTTCAACTCCATAAATTTACTCATTGTATTTAGTTCATATTAGTGAGACTATACAATATTTGTCCTTTTGTGTCTAGCCTATTTCACTCAACATAAGATCTTCAAGGTTCCTCTATGCTGTCATGTGCTTCCCCAGTTGATATCTTCTTACAGCTGAGTAATATTCCATCTGTGAATACACCACATCTTGTTTATCCATTCATTGGTTGACAGACACTTAGGCTGTTTCCATTTTTAACAGTTGTGAATAATGCCTCTATGAATATTGGTGTGCAAATATCTGTTCGTGTCATTGTTTTCAGTTCTTCTGAATATATTCTTAGTACTAAGATTGCCAAATCATATGACCTTTCTATATTTAGTTTCCTGAGCAACTGCCAAATAGTCTTCCACAGAGGTTGCACCATTTTACACTCCCACCAACAGTGAAGGAGTGTTCCAATTTTGCCACATCCTCTCCAGCACTTGAATTTATATGGCTAAGAGTCTTCCAAAAAGAGTCAGGTGGTCATCAGAGGGGTCATGCTTATGCAACTTCAGCAGGACCCCAGAGAGAACCAAAGTATATACAACTCTAGGTACTGGTTCTCCTGGCGTCTACAGAGATCCACAGGGTATATGGTCATGGCAGATGGATTTGGAGTTCTGTGCCATGGCAGAAGGCCCTACTTTGGAATTTGTGCTCCTGAGTGTGATGGAGCTGGACTCAGATGTGACCTTCCTCTTCTGTCACTTTTACTGAACCCGTGGTTGGCGCTAGGGATGGTGTATACTCAGGGGAGTTGAATCTCTGGACTGCCCATGTGGCAGCTGGGACCTGAGCCTCAGCAGAGTTGCAATTCCTACTCTCTGGTTCTTTGGACTAACCCAGGTCAGCAGCCCCCTCTTGATCGAGAGGTGGAGTGGACATCACCATCCCAGGGTCCACAGAATGGAGGAATAAAATATGGATTAGAGTGGACTTATTGATATTCCAGTATGAAAGTATTGTGACTAGTATAAAAGAAATTGTAGCATTGAGGTGGAGAAAGTGACCACAGTAGTTGCTGAGAGCAGGGAGAGGGAAGAAGAGATGTGATGTGGGGGCATTTTTGGGACTTTGAGTTGTCCTAAATGATATTGCAGGGTCAGATGCTGGACTTTATATATCCTGCCATAACCCGCTGAATGTACTTGGGGAGAGTGTGAACCTACAGGATAAACTATTATCTATGTGGTGAAGTAGTGCTCCAAAATGTGTTCACCAAGTGTGATAAGTGTGCCACAATGATGGAGGAGGTTGTTGGTGTGGGAGGACTGGGGTGGGGGAGGTGGGGGGTATACAGGAACCTCATATTTTTTAATGTAACATTTTTTTGGTGATGTATATATCTTCAAAAAAATACAATTTATAAAAATGATGGGGTGGGGGGTGGGGGGTGGGGAGTGGGGTATATGGGAATTTCTTATGTTTTTTAATGTAACATTCTTTGTGATCTATTAACTTTAATAAAAAAAAGTGTAAAAAAAATAATGACCATTCTGTATGGTGTAAGATGATATCTCATGGTAGTTTTGGTCTCCATTTCCCTAATAGCTAGTGATGTTGAACATCTTTTCAAGTGTCTTTTGGCCATTTTTATTTCCACTTTGTAGAAATGTCTATTCAATTCTTTTGCCCATTTTTAAAATTGGGTTGCTTGTCATTTTGTCATTGAGTTGTGTGATCTCTTTATATAAGATGAAGCCTGTCCCTTATCAGATTTATAGTTTATGAAGATTTTTTTTTCCCATTGAGTTGGTTATCTTTTCACCTCTTTAACAAAATTCTTTGAAATACAAAAGCATTAAATTTCGAGGCAGTCCTCACAGTAAATTTCACCTCAAGTAGCAGGGCTCCTGTAGGCTCTGGAGACATCCAGACAGTATAGGCAGGGCTGATAGCTCAGGAGTTTGGTGCACTGGCAGTAGGTCCTACTTTGGAATTTGTGACAGAGTTGGATTCGGTTGTGGTTTCCCTACACATGGCTCTTTTGCCCCTTCTATTTGAACCTATAGTTAGTACTAGAGTGGATAGGTATATGTCAAGAGACTTAAATCTTTTGGCTTTCTGTGTGCCAGTTGGGCCCTGATTCTCAACAGTGTTGCAACACTTACTCTCCGGTTCACTGGACTCACCCAGGACAACTGACAAGGAGATGATGATGGACAACGACCATCCCACGGAACAGAGAGAGTCTGCAACTGCAAGCAGGATGGTCCCATCCAGCTGCCTGATTGGATCTGGGCCCCCTCACTATTAGAGGTGCAGTGGGCATTACCATCCCAGAGTTCTCAGGATTGGAGAATGGACAATGGACCAGAGAAGAATTGCTGTTATTGTACTATGGACTTATTGTGAGTCTAGCAATTGAAGAACTGTTATCATTGATGTGGAGACTGGCCACTGGACGTTCTGAGGGGAGGGAGAGGGAAAAATAGGTGTAATATGGGACATTTTCAGGACTCGAGAATTGTCCTGAATGACACTGCAATGGCAGATACAGGCCATTATATATCTTGTCATAACTTACAAAATTGTGAGGGAGAGTGTGTAAACTACAATGTAAACCATAACCCACACTTAGTGGCAATGCTCCAAACTGTGTTCATCAATTGTAACAAATGTACCACACAAATGAAGGATGTTGTTAATATAGGAAAATGTGCAAGGGGTAAGGAGTGGGGCATAAGGGAATCCCCCATATTTTTTAGCATTTATTTTATCTCAGTATCTTAAAAAAAACTAGTAGGGAAGTGGGTGTGGTGCAATCAGTTGGGCACCCACCTACCAAAGGGAGGTACTGTGTTTCGTTCCTGGTGCCTCTTAAGCAAGATAGCGGGCTGGCATGGTGGATGCAAGATGATGCAATGAGGAAACACAATGAGATTCACAACAAGTGGGGAGCAGAAGTGGCTCAAGTAATTGGGCACCTCCCTTCCACACGGGAGGTCCTGGGTTCAGTTGCCAGTGCCTCCTAAAAAGAAGAAGCAAAGACAGCAAGTGCAAACAATGAGATGAGGGGGAGATTGTAACTAGATAAAATAAATCATTAAAAACCACAAAATTGTTCAGGCTGTCCCATTTATCTATTTGTTTTCTTTTATTGCTTGTGTTTTCAGTGTATGATCCAAGAAACCAACACCAGCCACAAGATCTTGAAGATGTTTCCCTACATTTTTTTCTAGGAATTTTATGGTTCTAGTTTTTATATTTAGGTCCTTGATCCATTTTGAATTAATTTTTATATAAGGTGTGAGGTAGAGGTCCTCTTTTTTTCTTTTAGAAAAGGATATCCAGTTTTCCAAGCACCATTTGTTGAAAAGGCTCTTCTGACCCAGCTGAGTGGATTTGACAGCCTTGTCAAAAATCACCTGAGCATAGATGTAAGGGTCATTTCCAAACTCTCAATTTAATTCTACTGGTCAGTCTATCTTTATGCCAGTAACAGTGTGTTTTTTACCCCTATAGCTAGATAATACACTTTAAATTCTGGAATTGAGAGGCCTCCAATGTTGTTCTTTTTAAAGATATTTTTGAAAAAAACAAAACAAAACAAAACAAGATATTTTTGGCTATTTGGGGACACTTACCCTTCCAGATAAATTTGATAATTGGCTTTTCCCATTCTACAAAGAAGGATACTGGAGTTTTTTTATTGGGATTGTATTAAATCTAGATCAGTTTGGGTAGAATTGACGTCTTAATGATATTTAGTCTTTTGACTCATTAACAAAGAATATCCTTCCATTTATTTAGATCATCTTTGGTTTTGGGTTTTTTGAGCAATGTTTTATAATTTCTGAATACAGGTCCTTTATGTCCTTGATTAAATTTATTCCAAAGTATTTCATTAGTTTAGTTGCTATTATAAATGGAGTTTTTTCTGACTTCTTCCTCAGATTGCTCATTGGTACTGTATAGAAATGCTTTCAATTTTTGTGCATTAATCTTGTATCCTGCCACTTTGCTTAAATCATCTATAAGTTCTTATAGTTTTGTTTTTGACTTTTTGGAGTTTTTGGAGTTTTCTAGGTGTAGGATCTTATCATCAGTGAATAATGAATGATTTACATCTTCCTTTCCTATTTGGGTGACTTTTATTTCTTTTTCTTGACTAATTGCTCTAGCTAAAACTTCTAGCATCATAAAATAAGTGGATAGAATGGGCATGCTTGTTTTATTCCCAGTTTCAGTTGGAAAGCTTTCAGTTTTTCTCCATTTTTGAGTACAATGTTACTGTGGATTTTTCTTATATGCTCTTTATCATATTGAGAAAGTTTCCTTCTATTCCTATCTTTCAGAGTGTTTTTATCATAAGAGGATATTGTATTTTGTCAAATGCCTTTTCTGCATCTGTCAAAATAATCATGTGATTTCTCTTCTTCAATTTATTAATGTGTGTATTACACTGATTGATTTTCTTATGTTGAACCATCCTTGCATGCCTGGTGTAAAGCCCACTGATCATGATGCATACTTTTAAAAAATATGTTTTTTGATTTGGTTAGCAAGTATTTCATTAAGGATATTTGCATCTCTATTAATTAAATAAATTAGTCTGTAATTTTCTTTTTTTCATAATATCTTTATTTGCCTTTGGTATCAGTGTGTTAGCTTCATAGAATGATTTTGGTAGTGTTCCTTCCTGCTCAATTATTTTGAAGAATTTTGCAAGATTGGTATTAAATGATTCATAGAATTCACCTGTGAAGCCATCTGGTCCTTGACCATTTGGAGAAAGACCTAGATCAGAACGGGGAAATATTTAATGCAATAAGAGATTGCTAAGAGATTTTAAAGTGAGTCGAGAGGCCATTCCAGAGGTTACGCTTACACACATCTCAGGAGAATCTTACTGTCTGCAACAGTAAACAGTACCTCAAGTAGGGGTGCTCCTGGGGGCTCTAGAGACATCTAGACACTATAGGCAATGCAGACAACCCCAGGATATCAGTATCCCATCAGTGGGCTTACCTTGGAATATATGATAACCAATCTCCCCCAGTGAGATTCATTTGTAATTTTCCTACATATGGTTCTTCTGTCCCATTTATTTGAACCTAAAATTAGCACTATACCCATTAAATGAATGTCTCAGAGACTTAATCTTCTGGCTGTTCATGTACCAGGTGAGCTCTGAATCTCAGCAGAACTGCAGCCAACATCTGCTCTCCAGTTAATCAGACTCACCCAGGATAACTAACAAAAGGATGATGATGGACAACACCCATTCCAAGAAGCAGAGAGTATCTGCAACTGCAAGCAAGACAGTTCCACCCATCTGTCCCATAGGATCCAAATGCATCATTAGTTGGTGCTTGGTATTAATCCCTTGGTGCCAGGAAGGCTTAATCCTGGGAGCCATGTCCCACATCAGGGAGAAGGCAGTGAATTTATATGCTTAGAGAATTTATATGGCTTAGAGAGAGTCCACATTCAAGCAACAAGGAGGCCCTCAGGTGATAACCCTTAGGCAATATATATTACTAGGCCAAGTTTCAATTTCAAAAGACAAGATTCATAAGTACAAGCGTCAGTATTAAGGCCTGGTGCATTGGTCTGCCTCCTTTGATAGATACTGCCCATATACTCCAAAGATTCTCACCTCTCTTTGAGACAATGTAGCAGGACTTACATATTTCAGAGTAGGTCTATTCAGATTTATTCTCTTTTGGGTACTTTGTCCTTCTTGAATATTGATATATAGGTCTTTCATAAGGTTTGGAAAATTTTCAGACAATATTTCCTCAAATATTCTTTCTACTCCTTTTTCATTCTCTTCTCCTTCTGGGACACCTATAATAAGTATATTTGCGTGTTTCATGTTGTCATTCAATTCCCTGAGACCTGTATAATTTTTTGCATTCTTTTCTGTCAATTCTCCTATCTTTTCAAGTTCAAATGTTTTGTCTTCAAATTCATTTATTCATTCTTCTAACATTTAAAATCTGCTTTTTATATTTAAATCTCATCCCTTTTGTATTTCATTCCTATAAGCTCTGTTCCTTTTTTTTTGTTGTTGTTGCATGCTTTCAATTTGTTCTTTATGCTCAGACAGTGTCATCTTAATATCCTTGATTCATTTAGTCAAATTTTCCTTCATCTCCTTAAGTTGATTAAGGAGGTTTGTGTGAACATCATTTATTAGTTATCTTAGATCCTGTGTCTCATCTGTATTCTTGGTTTGTTCCTTTGGCTGAGCCATATCGTCCTCTTTTTTTTTTTTTTTAAGTACCGGGGGCTGGTGATTGAACTTGGGACCTAGTATGTGGGTAGCTGGTGTTCAATCACTGAGCCATGTGGGCTTCACCAAGTTGGTTTTATCATTTGTTTTGCTTGTCGTTGCTTTTTTTTGGTTTATTTTTCCAGAAGGCACTGGGAACCAAACCAGGGACCTCCCATGTGGGGGGCAGGTGCTCAAATGCTTGAGTCGCATCTGTTCCCATCTTCCTCTTTCTTAGTATGGGTTTGTTGATACTTAGGCATCTGCTTGTTGGTGATTTTGCTCCATTGATCGATTTTTCTCTTTTGCCTAGTGGTTTTCCTTTGCAGCTCTTCTTTGATTTTTAGTTTAATTTTTTTCCCAAAACTTAAATATTTTCCTGTTTAAGTACTTTTTTAATAAGTAATCTTAAAGAACTTTTAACATGTATTTTTCATATAAAAATAAGATGTTATTATTATTCAAGCATTTAGTTTGTGACTGAGAAAAGAGAGAAAATCTTTTCTTAGTGATAAATCAATGAGGAATCAAGTGAATGACACATTTTCGTATAGCATATATAGCTACAAACTTACCAATCCCATTTATTTTTCCTGAGCACACTGAAAGTCTTCATTTTCTCTCTCTCTCTCTCTTTTTTTTTTTTTTTTGCAGTTAGTTAGGGGGATGTGGCAGGGTTCTGGCCAAAAAATTAGATCAGAAGGATATAATCCACTTCTAGAGGAGAAAGTGGCCATGGTGGCTGCTGGGTGTGGGGAATGGGAGGAAGAGATGAGATGTGGAGGCATTTTTGGGACTTGGAGTTGTCCTGGGTGATGCTGCAGGGATAGTTACCGGACATTGTATGTCCTCCCATGGTCCACTGGGTGGAACGTGGGAGAGTGTGGGCTATGATGTGGACCACTGACCACGAGGTGCAGCGGTGCTCAGAGATGTATTCACCAAATGCAATGACTGTCTCATGATGATGGATGAGATTGTTGCTATGGGGGGAAGAGTGGGGTGAGGGGGGTGGGTGGTATATGGGGACCTCATATTTTTTTAATGTAATATTAAAAAAATAAAGACAAAACAAAAAAAAAGAATACAAAAAAAAACTTAAACAATATTCCAGTTTTCACTTTCTCTTCCACAGTGAACTCAGAGGCCATTAGTTTAAAATTCCAGAATCACCAGATGGAAGGAGTCTGGGTTCTTGACTTGGAAGAGAACCTCCAAGGAGAGCTGCTAGACTTGCATTAGTGATATGAGTGAAAATTAACCCAATGTGTTAAAATCACTGGAATTGCTGTTTATCAACCAGTATTTATTGTGCTAATACAGAAATTGATACCAGGAATGGGGTATTGACATAACCAAGCCATATTCCTTGACTATTGTACTATCCTAAATGCATACCATTGGTTTAATAGTTTAGCAGCAGGCAGAAAGGAAGCATACCAGAGACTGAAAAGACAGAGATTCACATTATAGAGGGGGGAATAATTTGGTATAACTATTGCCTTCTATTATACTTAAAAAGTAGTTCATATGCCCAGTGAGTTTATGTCTTTAGGGGAAAAGGTTAGAAAACAGAAATATAATAATATGGTTGGCTAATACTAGATATGTTTATAAAGTATGACAAGAAAGAGATGAGCTCAGGAAAGAATTCACTAGTTTACAAATAGAAATAGAATAGAATACAGAAAAATCTAGAAATTTAGGTCTTTTGGGGTTGGCAAAGTGAATTTGTTTCAGAATCAAAACCAAAAAATACTAAAAAAGGGGGAGGCTTTTTTTGTTCTCTATTGAATGAAGCAATCTGAGGCAAAAATAACATCAGGAGGGTGGCCCTTCATAGCCTTAATGTATTTAGGTAGTTGTGTGAAGAGAGAGAGAAATGCATAGATCTGAAGAGGCAAAGACAAAAAAGACAGATTTGATTACAATGTCTAGAAAATAATTTTGGGTGTGGTTATGGTGCAGTGGATTGAATGGAAGCAAATAGATGGTACGCCTTCTAAGTTTTTTTATGAGAATTGAATTGCCAAATAAACCTGGGCCTGGATTCAAAAAGCCTCTTTTTGTTTAAGACTTAAAACACTTCTTGGGCTCCCAACCCATTGCAGATTAAGCAGAAGTCACGTGTCTGAGTGTTCTACGATGAAGGAAATTGTGCTCCCACTTCAGATACGGTCAGGGAGAGTAACAAGTAAGGAAGTTCTCCCCAAAGCCCAATTCACGCCCACTCACAATGCTCAGAGTGTTTGGGAATCCCAATGCTACATGATAGGGATTTTGGCATGCCGAGGATCATTTATTTTTCCTTTTTGTTAAATGGGATTATTATTGTACTTAACCTCTCCTTTTCTCAGTATGATATATGGACTGTGATGGTGGGGAAGTAGGGTGCAGACGGCTTATTTTTTCAAAAAGTGGCACTAAATCTGGACTGAGGGAGAAGACAAGGCATCACCTAGATATTCTGGACATTGATCTGGAGGTGGTAACTGGATAGGCCTCTGGGCTGTCTCCATTGGGGAAGGGTTAATGTGCTCTATCAATGGCAGGTGTCCAGAGGGCAGACTATGGCAAGAAAACTTTCAGGGTTTACCATTTTTGAGTCTCTCTTTGGACATGCAGGAAGATTACATCTCCTAACCTGCCCTGGAGTTAGATGGGCAATGTGATCCTGAGATCTGGCCAATGGAATGTGAGCAGAAACGACGAGTGGAACTTCTAGACCACATAGTGTATTGAACTCTGGTGTGTGTTCTCCACATTTTCTCTTACCTGAACAGCTGCCACCAAAGGACTCCCAGATGGAAGAGCCACACAGGAGAAGCTCAGATCTCAGAGTCACCACATAACGGAGGGGAACCCAGGGGAACTGTCCAAACCACACCAGATGTTCATGAGCAAGTAAAGCTTTGTATTGGGCTATAATCCTAGTGTTTGGAAGTTGCATTTTGAAGCACCTTGCCTTGGTTACCTTAACTATTATTCTAAATTGAAAACCAGTTTTAAAAGTTGCAAAATCTCTTTATTTCTCCTTAAAAGAGGGGAATCATCCCCTCCTCTTCCTCCTCACTATCATTTTCAACACACTTGGTTTCAAAAACAATTTTGAATATTTATAATGTATCAGGTGCAGTGGTAGGTATTGTAATGCAAAAAGGAATAAGATACTCATACTGGTCTTGTACATAATCTAGTGGAAGAAACATGTAGATGAACAATGAAATAAAGAATCATCTCTTAGGTATGATATTTTGTATATGACCCAGTTAACTGTGTGTTTGGAGGAGGGGATGGGCAGTTACCTCACAAATGTGGCCACATATGTATCCAGTTTTAAAGGATAAATGAGGTTTTCCTGGCAAACAGGTCTGGTGGAAGACATTCCAAATACAGGAAACAATAAAGGTACGCAGATAAGAAATTCAGGAAAGTGAGATTGATCTGTGTGATAGTTTGAAGTTTTGTGAATCTCAGAAAAAATCATGTTCTTTGACCTAATCCATTCCTGCGGGTGTGGGGCTTCCTGATTGCATTTGATTCAATTAAAGGATTTTGGATTAGATTAGATTGCTTTAGGGCCTTTGATTGGTCTATACCAGTGAGGTGTGACCCAGGTTGGATCTCTAGCCTCTTGTTGAGGTCTTATGTAAAGTGAGAACTGGGAGCAGAAACACACAGAGAAAGAAAATCACCATTTTGACCCTGCTATGTGATGGGGGATTACCTGCAGTCACAAAAAGACAAGGAAGCCCTGAAAGACTGAGGCTGGAGGCTGGAATCAGTAGAGCAGAGAGGCACAGAAAGAGACCCCTGAGAAGCTAGAAGCACAGAGCAGCTCAAGGCTGAAGAATTGAGCCCTGTCATGTGCTTGACTGTCCACAGCTGTGCTTGGGAAGAAAGCAGCCTGGAGGAGAAGGTGGAGACCCGGATGGAGGGCCACCATTTTGCCTCACCACACGGCAGGAGTATAGGACCCAGCAGCCAACATTTGACGAGAAAGCATCTCTGATGATGCCTCGATTTGGACATTTTCACAGTCTCAGAACTCTAAGTTTTTATTTTAATAAATAAAGCCTCATTATAAAAGCTAACCCATTTCTGGTATTTTGCATCAGCAGCCTTAGCAAACTTGGTATACTTTGTATGGTTGGCGATGAAGAATATATTTTTCATTCCTATCATTCTCATCAACTTCATCATATCATCCAAATGATGTATTAATCTTCACACAGAGTGACCATATGGATTTGATCCATGTTCTCCAGAGAATATCAGTCCAAGGGAGTATGAGTATTAAGTTAAGCACTGACCTGGTGGCTTAAGCTCTGTAATTCATTTGCTGTATAATATTGGCCAGGGAACTTGTCTTTATTTCATTAGAACCATTATACTAAAGGTACAACTCATATTTATATTTTCTGCCTTATAGAATGGTTGTGCAAATCCAGTAAGTTCAACATGTCAAATCTGATTTTAAAAGAATATAAACACCAAAACATAAATTTTTATTTTTTAAAAGGAGGGATTGAGTGGTATGAACCTGAGTCAGAGCAGTTTGTATGCCATAACACTGAAGGACAAATTTTGCCTCTTTCTGGTGGCAGTTGACTGTCTTCCTCAAACAGATCTACCTGTGGGCTGGGGTATACCTGGTGAGAAAATCACTCTTGGTGGGGAAGGGGAGTCACACTGAGACCGAGCTGCTCATGGGACAGGCTGGACCAGCTGAGGATTGCTTACTCAGTGTGTGCATGAGAGCAGTGCAGCGAGAGCAAAAATCTGGATCAAAGTTTAAGAAGGAACTGACTATTTTAGCCAGAGAATGGCTGGTTTGGAGACAGGAGGGTAGGCAGAACTGTAAAAGGGAAAACAAATCAGCAGGTCTGAAGCCAAGAAGATGAGGAACAAGTCAGGATGTAGAATCAGTAGTCCAAAATGAGAGTTTCAAATACTCAAGACACTGATGGTCCACCTCTCACCGTGGTCCCTTTCTATGGCCTGGGTATATGGCTGTATAGCACATTTTCACTCTTAAGAGGTCTAAGCTGTAAAAAGAGAGATGACCCTCAGTCCTTTAACTGAACGTCATTGACCAGGTCTAGAGACCTAAGAGTGCCAAGTGAAATAAATACTTGGTCACTTGTTTTCTGCTGCCTGCCTTCCTCCACACTCATAGGGTGGACCCACTCCACAGCCTCAGCACAGCGATGACTCTCCAGTGAACAGTGGCCCCCAGGGAGGGCAGCAGCAGGCGTGAGAGTGCCGTTGACTTCTGTAGTTGAAAATATGTCCCTGGAATACCCTGTTTTCTCTTGGTGATCCTTTGTAGAGCTGTGATTCATGGCTTTCTATAAAACCTGCTTAAAGCTATTTAGATTTTCTTAATACATAACCTTGCAAGAGCACAAGCCCTGCCTAGTCAGCTACTATGTAAAGTAGTTCATCCATGTCTTTGATATCCTAAACCTGCCTCATTAAAGCATGAATGCTCTGGTATTTGAGATCTGCTAACAATTTCATTTTCATCTATTGAGATCTTAAAGAGTGTTACTGAGGTATAGCGCTTTATCTCTGTAATCCAGGCCTACACGACATTACCTAACAAAAAGTCACCAGTGACGTGATTGGGAAGCTTAGGCCAAACAACACCCAGCTTACAGTCTTGGATGACATTGTAGCCCATCCAACCCATCGATAAATCCTTGAGGCTTTAGCTCTGACCTCCTACTTCCCCCCAATTTACATGCCCTCTCCTTTAGGAGAAGGATGGTGGAATTACTTTGCATTAGAATTAATGGTATAAAGAGCTACCTTCTCATCTGAGTATTGCTAATTCATCTCCGTCCCTGGTCATTTGCTACCTATTCGAAACACGGTGACAGCCTGCATCTCATTACCATTGCAGCAGGTCCAACTCCTAAGAATAACCTTCTATGGAGGATGAAATGTACACCAGTGGCATCTAATGCCAGGGCATAAACATTCATGTTTTTAGTAGCATATACTGGTTAGCCCAACCTTAAGCGTACTGTATGTACTTTTAATAATCTCCATAAAAGCCTGATTTCCAATCCCTAGGCTCAAGCTGACAGTGTAAATAAAATCACCCAAATCCACAGGGTAAGAGAAATGAAAATGACAAGGATTAAAATTTGGTCAAACCTCTTTCTTTTTAAAAATTCTGCTTCCCTTCCAATTGGATCACGACCCTCTGTGTGCTCAGCTTAAGACCAGACGGTATGCTTTCACTTTTATTCATCACTCCTGCAGGCTTACAGTATTTAGTGAGAGTCTGTAAAGAATGTGTGCTGGGTGGAGAGTTAATACCATAATCCCCCATCGTTGGGGTCAAATGATGAATAGAGCAGAAGAATTAGAAAACATGTTACATACAATGGTATGAAAAAATGCATCAGCATGCTGTTCTGTGAACACCAGCAATCATCACTGGCAAGTAATGGCCATGAGCTAATAGAGTGTATAAAGAGATGTGTACTTGAAGTCTAATATGCATGCTGAAGCTTGAATGCAAGACTTGTGCACAAATCTAAATACACATACGCTCTGTGAGGTGTGTCCCACTATTATTAACTGTTTTTTCCCAAGTGCCTTCTTGGATTCAATTCCTAAGTAATGCATTTAGCCACTAAATTGTTTTGCAGAGTTGAACCTTGAGTATCTCTTTTCACTCTTCAGCAGTAGGTGTGAATATTGTTCTCCAAGTGCTGTAATATATCTGTCTCTGGGGACTTCTCTTAACCAACCAGTAGAAATCTGTGGCACTGCAAACAAAAACGATTGAACAGCCACCTTCCATTGTATCTTGGAAAAGTCAATCAGATTCCCCTGAAGTAAGATTACAAGCAAATAAATAACTTTGTATGAAAGTTCTGAAAAGGAAAGTGGGTATGTGTGTGTACAGGAAACTGCTTTACTATAAAGTGACAATATGGATTTATTTTAAGCAATATTCTTTAAAGTAGTGGCTACTAAAGAGCATACATTTTAATATTTGTACTTATTTTTAATTTTTGCAGAGTAAAATTCACTCTTTGTGTGCAGAGTTCTACAGTTTTGACAATGCATAGACTTGTGGAAGCACCACCACAATCTAGATGCAGAACAGTTCCATAACCTGAAACGATCCCTTGTGCCGTCCCTTTATAGTCAAATCCTCCATCCCCAACCACTGAAAATCACTGATCAGTCTTCATCCCTATAAGTTTTGCCTTTTCTAGAATGTCATATAAACGGGATCATATGGCATTTCCCCTTTATATCTGTATTCTTTCATTCTGCAAATGAATTTGAGATTAATCTATGTAGTTTGGTACCAATAATAATTCTTTCAACTTTATTGCCTAGTAATATTTCATTTTTATAATTTTTAATGGCATTTCAAAATCTTTTCCCCATCATTTATTGAAATATAATTTACCTACAATAAATGCACCCATACTGAGTGTGCAGTTTGATGAATCTTGACAGAGGTATATATACTTGACAGATGGGTATATAATGATCACCACAATGAAAATTTGGAACATTTTCATCACTGTCCAAAAAGTTCTTTTGCACCCCTTCCCAATGAATCCCCAACCCTATCCCTGGCCCCGCAACCACTGATCTGTTTTAATACTATATATTAGACTCTAGAGTGTCATATAAATGTAATCACATAGTGTACTCTTTTTTGGTTTCTTTTACTCACCATAATATTTTTTGAGATTAATCATGCTGTTATGTGTAGTAGATAATTCCTTTTTATTACTAGATAGTATTCCATTGAATGAATTTACTGAAATTTGTTTACCCACAAGAGCCTTTACTATATTACCTTCAGATAAAGTCTGTGGGGTGTACTCTCATCATAGCAAATTTAAAAATGGAACTTGATATATGGTGATATAGCCACATCAAGGGGATTTCATGACATCATCCTAAGACCTCCTATATATGCTTATACACAGGTATGTCGTGCACAATGATTAGAGTGATTACCCAGAATCATATGACATATATATGGGTTACACATAAATTAGACTTAAAAATATTTAAAAAAAATTATAGCAAACATTGAAACAAAAAGGGCTTCCAGAGTGACACTGAATTAAATATTAAAAACAATATCTGCAAATTTTATTTGAACCAGGTCATATATATATATACTTTCAAATACATAAATAATAATGTGTTAAACTAGAGAAATCCACTTTCCCTGGCCAAAAAGACTTACTCGTTGCTCAGAAGGTTCAGTGAGTGCAGGAGCCATATCCTTATACTCTATTGCATAAGCATAAACAATGGGGCTTATTAAATATATGTTGACTTGAATATTAACCCAAAGGACTGAGTAATGAGTATTATTTAAAATTGAAAAAGCTGATGACAATAGTGTCTTGGGATGTGACAATTACAACATCTCTGTGTTGTAATTGTGGCTTAAAGATAACCAAGGAAAAGAGGTAAGGTAATCAGAAAGAGGAAAAAAGATTGTGTTAGTGTGCCTAAGTGTGCGTTTATATCACAAATCAGCAAGCCCACTAGACTAATGGTAGAAATTGGCTTATTTTTTTTTATTTTATTTTATTCATTTTGTAAAAATATTACATTAAAAAAATATGAGGTCCCATTCAACCCCACCACCCCCACCCCACCACTCCCCCCCCCAGCAACACTCACTCCCATCATCATGATACATCCATTGCATTTGGTAAGTACATCTCTGGGAATCTCTGCACCTCATGGTCAATGGTCTACATCATAGCCCATACTCTCCCATGTTCCATCTAGTGGGCCCTGGGAGGATTTACAGTGTCCGGTGATTGGCCCTGAAGCACCATCCAGGGCAACTCCAAGTCCCAAAAGCGCCTCCACATCTCATCTCTTCCTCCCATTCCCCATACCCATCAGCCACCATGGCCACTTTTCCCACACCAATGCCACCTTTTCTCTGTGGACCTTGGATTGGTTGTGTCCATTGCACCTCTATGTCAAGAGGAGGCTCAGATTCCACATGGGTACTGGATGCAATCCTCCTGCTTTCAGTTGTAGGCACTCTAGGCTCCATGGTGTGGTGGTTGTCCTTCTTCAACTCCATCTTAGCTGAGTGGGGTAAGTCCAATAAATCAGAGTGTAGGAGCTGAAGTCTGTTGAGGCTCAGGGCCTGGCTATCATATTGTCAGTCCAGAGATTCAAATCCCCTAAATATATCTTAAACCCCAACACCTACTACAATTCCAGTAAAGTAGCATGAAAGTCTTGTGAAAAGAGATCCCATCTGAGTCCAGAAGGGCCATCTGACATGGCAGTGAACCCCATCTGCCATGACCATAGAACCCGTGGGTCTCTTTAGCCCTCAAAAGAACCAATACCTGGGGTTGTATCTACTTTATCTGTCTCTTAGACTCTGCTCAGTTGTGCGTAAGGGAAATCCTTCTGACAACCTCCAGATTCTTTTTTAGAGACTTGTAGCCATATAAACTCATTTCTCCTTTCCATTTCCCCCTTACATTAGGTCAAACAGCATTTTAAAGTCATGTTATTATATGTAGACAGGGATATTCTGTTGATCCGCATTGAACCTTTAATTCAAGGTCATTTTCTAGTTGCATCATCAGTTGGTACTTGGTGGTGATCCCTCGGTGCCAGGGAGGCTCATCCCTGGGTGTCATGTCCCACGCTGGGGGGAAGGCATTGCATTTACATGCTGAGTTTGGCTTTGAGACTGGCCACATTTGAGTAACATGAAGGCTGTCAGGAGGAAATTCCTAGGCACAGTGCTGCTCTAGGCCTTGTTCTTATTTCAAGTGTATAGGCTCACAAGCATAGTCATTAGTATCATGGTCTCACCATTGGACCCTCATTCCTTCCTGGTCCTTACCGTTGCACCTGGGGGACTGCCGCTGCTCCCCTAGGGACCACGCCTGGCCAGGAACCCAGTACCCCCCCAGCTGTAGTTTTTAATTGTTGCCACTATGAGTATATCCAAACATTACCATGCACCCTGGACATATGCCCTGTATAGCTCCCTGTCAGCCATATATCACCTGTCAATAGTATCCTATACCAGTATTCCTCCACTGCCATTGTTGAACCACTCTGTGATCCAAAACTTCCTGAAAAGTGAAGCCCAATATAATGTCAGGATCCCTTACTAGTAAAATGGAATATGGCGATGGGTTTAAAGGTTAGATATAGAATACGTGTTGATTTGGAAAAATTCTACATCCTATCTTTTTCTTTTCTTTTTTCCTAATTATTGAACTTCTCTTCACAAGAGCCCTAGACCACAGTAATTCGTATATACAATATACAGTACTCCCACATATCTACCATAAAACCTTTTCCCTTCCACAGCGATATTCTTATAACTTATTCATATCATATTTACTTAAACTGATGTACAGACTCTGAGACAATAGCTTTCAAACAAGGTGACATCTGTGCTTACATTGTGGTCCATACTTTAGGATATACAGTTTTCTAAATTTTTAGTTATCCTATGTTTTACATTATGGTTTACATTATTAGTCTGTCGTCCCCTATATGTTTATGGTGTAATATTACATGTTTTATATCCATCCTTGTGTACTCTCGCGAAACTCCTCTCTTACCCCACATTTACCTTATTATTGTTGAACTTGACCAACACTATATATGCCTGTGACTAAATGATTGAATGTTTTTAATAACTATTAGAAAATTATTAATTAAGGCTTTAGAGTTGAATTTGAGAAGGATGATCATTTGTTGACTTAAACAGGACACCAGACTTTCATGTGAAAATACCGAGTGAGGCTGGTTTCTAATTAGGACATATAAGAGGCATTATGTGTAATTCAACACCTCTCTTTCTATAGGGCATATTGACCAAATTACTAAAGAGCTCTTAGTTCAAGCAAATAAATCATTGTTGTTTGAAAGAGACATATTAAGTTGCCCTTAATTTTAAACATTATTTTATCTGCATTTCTATTAGCTTAAGTTCAGCCTCTCAGTCTTCTTTACTGGTTACTCCTCCTCTATCTGATATTCCTTTTCTCATGCTTTACCTGTGTTCATGGAGAAATCATTTATATCCATAATTAGTTATGGACTCTCAATCCACACTTTCAACCCAGAATTCCCTCATGAATTCCCTCCAGCTTCCTGCTTGACATCTCTCCCTGCATGTCCCACAAACAACCTAATCTTAAATTGTCCAAAGCAGGACTTAATAGCTATCAAACCCAATGGTTCTTCCTCTGCAAAGCTTTCCATATACTTCTATTAGCTCTGTGATATCCTATTTGAGTAAAGAAATGAGTGTCAGTCTTCCCCTAGAGTCTGGAATGTGCCTGGCAAATGGTAGGCATATAGAAATATCTGCGGGAGGAATGAGTACCCGTATCATTCATACACATATAAATAATTCCACCCCAAATTATGTTTATTAATGGTTTTTAAAATGAATGAGTGGTACTGATATACCTATAGACAGAATCATTTATTCGTTTATGCAGCAGGGAAAAAAATAATGAGCACATTTGTTTCAGTTTTCTTCTTACTATAATTTCTCGTTGAATTCATATTCTTTTTACTCAACACTATAAGATAAGCACTTTTGCATGTCTTAAAAAGTCCCGAATATGTTTTCAGTGATTGAATAATATGGCCTCTGAGAGAAGTCCTTCCTGGTTTACATGAGCAGTTCAATGGGAAATGGCATGACAACCTCACTGTAGAACTTTCTCCCAGTCAGCAGTCTGTGCCTTACACCAGGGGTTCTCTAAGTGTGGTTTCTGGACCAGCAGCAGCATCTAGGGACTTGTTAAAAATACAAATTCTCCCTCCATCCCCACCCAAGCAGTCTGTTCTCTAACCACCCTCCAGATGATTCCACTGCTTGCGAAAGTTTGAGATCCACCCTCCTACACTCTGGAGCGAAAGGCCCACCTTCTGTATGGCATCTTCCTGAACTAGCTCTCCCTTCCACCCACTCTCATTGTTCAACCAGGTCCCTCATCAATTCCAATAATATTCATATTGAAAAAAGTCTTCTGTATTTGAAAATGTATCTGTAGAACAGGGCCCTGTTTCTTGTTTTGCATGAAATACAACTATGGTTTAAGGCATTGGTTATTAATATTAGCTTCAGAAACAGAAATTTCAATGGAAAAGCTATTTATACGTGTGTATGTGTGTGTGATTCAGATGAGAAGGAATTGCTATGGTTGAATGTGGCTGAAGTGGGTCAGGTGGGGGAGCACAGTCTGCCCTCTCAACTCAGCTTCCTCTGCCTAATCTTTTCTCCATAACACCTCCAAGGATCAGAATTTCAACACCCCTAGAGAGACCTAGGCTGGGGATTGGGAGACCTGGGCTCTAGTGTGCTTCTTTGGGCAGTTCATTTAGCACTTCTAGATCATATTTTCCTTTTCTAAAAATCATATAGGTAATCTATAAATTCTCTTCCAGTTGGAAGTTTTGTTTTCTTTTACATTGTTTAGCTGTGAAGAGAAAGAGATATGGACTATCTTGAAAGTTCTCCCTTCCTTGGAGACACAAGAAATAGCTGTTGGCTTTGCTATTTGTTAATCCCATGTCTTCTTCTTTATTACTGACTTAGAGGCATTAATGAATAAACAGTGCTAGACTGCCACCATCGTGAGTGCAAATAAAGAGAAGGAAAGCTTGCGTGAGAGTCACAGACACACTGAACAATTTTCAACTCCGCATTTGCTTGGAAATGTGGGCTGATGATGTGGGGATGTGTAAAGGGTTTAGAGCGTTACAAAGCATGGGTGCAGTGGCCTCCTCAGCCTCCCCTCCCTCCTCTCCCCTCCTCCCACTCCTCTCCCTCCTGCCTTTCCTCCTCGTTCCTGCTCTTTCTCCTCCTTTGCAGCCTCCTCCTCTTCCTTCCCTTCCCTTCTCTTTCCTCCTCCTTCTGTACTCCCATGACCAAAATTGGCCAGGGGTAATGATGTGTTGGATGCCACCTAGTAGTCAGGGACGTTACTTTCACCCTCACTCTCACAGGCACCTCTGTTTTTCTTTCTTCTCTTTCTTCCTTGCCCTTCTGCTCTTTCTGGCTTCCTCCTCTTTCTCCTTAAGTTCCCCTGGTCCTGCCTGAGATATTTTCTTGGGGACAACCCAAGCCCAGCTAGGAACTGTCAGAGTTGAAGTGGGAGATGAGTCCAGGTCGGAACAGTGCTGCCCTGTCCCTCACGCGACAACAGGGCTTGAGAATGTGGTGGCAGAGCAATAGCAATGGGCAGCCTGAGAAGGCCGGGTGGGCTGTGGGCTCATCCTCTTGCTGCTTCACTCAACAGAAAATCTCCAGTGAAGCTGTCTAGAAAGAAAACCCTTCTGGCCTCAGCTCAGCAAATGGTAAATGGCTGATTCTCTGAGATTCAGGGACTTTGCTCCATCAATCATTCCCTAGTTTGTCAGAGGTTTTGACAGACATACCAGACACACTTTAATTAAATTTGTGTACCAAAAAAGGGGGGCTGATAGGGAAAGCATAATGATAGAAATCTACATTAGAGATTACATTTTACATTAGACTGCACTGCTTGCGTACACGTAATTATTTTTTAATTGGGATTTAAAAATGGAATCTATACATCTGGTTTTGTTTGCTTTTATCATATGGAAAATTAAAGTGCTACATGGCTTGGTTTGGGCAATTGGTGACCTTATCCATCCCTTTCCCTCTCTCTCTTGTATTTTTAGCTTCCCCCAAGCTTTGATCTTTTTTCCTTCAGCTTATAAATGGGTACAGATTTTACCATCTTAAAAGCAGAACGAAATAAAAAATAGTTTGTTGTTGATCCACTTTACCTTTTCTCTCTATAGTCTAGGGAATTGAAAAAAGAGTTAACACTTGGGGTCTACAATTACTGCCCTTACTTTCTAGCTCACAATTTCTTAAAATTCTCCATCTTCCGCCATTCCCTGAGTGCCCAACTCCCATTCTATTGAAACTGCTCTTGCTGAGCCACCAATTTAAGATCCCATGGCAACTTTTCATTTTCTCACTTGACCTTCAAGAAAACTACTTCCACCTGAAGTCTCTCCCTTCCTTCAGAAGCCGTGACCCCACTCTCTCCTAGTTCTCCTCGTAGCTCATGAATTCATTCTCAGTCTTTCCCTGTCCCTCAAACATTTGTGCTCCCTACACTTCTGTCTTTTGCTTCTTGCTTCCTATGCTCTCTTCTTCTCCTTGTTGAAACTATCCACGTCCGGATGTTCAGCCGTGACATACTTGCTGATATTTTCCTTCAGCCCAGATCTCCCTCTCGTGGGCTCCAGACATACTTACTTTGGAATGTCTCCTTTTCATAGGTACCTCAAAAGTAAGATCGTGAGCAAATAAAATTCTTAAACCCTGCTCCTTTTATTATAGTTCCTGTCTTGCTGAATAGCAGCACCCTGCCTCCAGCCACCCAAGTGAGAAACAGATTTGTTCTAGACTCGACTACCCCTAAATTCAATCAAGTCCTCCCCAAAATACCTTTTACCTTTCTCTCTAATATTTCAACCAACTGTCATCATTACTTCCTCTGTTTTGGCTCGGGTTGTAATTACTTTTCATTTGGGTGGTTGGCCTTTGGGCTCCCTATCTTCAGTCTCCTGCATCTCCAAGTCATCTTCAATTTGCTCTCCAGAATGATCTCTCTAGAACTGCATTATCCAATATAGTAACCACTAACCACAAATGGCTATTTAAATTTAAATGAATTAAAATTGGATAAGATGAAAAATTCAGTTTCTTAGTGACCTGAACCACATTTCAAGTACTCAATAGCCCATGCGGCTAGTAGTTATATGCTGAGCAGTGCTGACAGTGAACATTTCCATCATTGTGCAAAGTTCTATTCAACGATGCTGCTCTAGAACATAATCACATCACATCCCTGTTGGCTTTCCTGATGATTTCCTATGCATTTCAGATAGAACTACAAATCATTTGCTTGGCATGTAACATCCTGCCCTTCTGTCCACTCTCTTTTTTCAATAACCATTCCCCTGCTTCCTCCAGAAGGAACACAGCGTCACCTGCACCTTGTAATTCATTACAGCACAAATAGGAAACTAATATACTCACTCTGCCATCTTGCCACCAATATGTCTATGCCACATATCACCTGACGGAGGTTTAGCTCATACCTGCTTTGTGCCAGACCTAACGTGAAGGATTAGGAATACAAGAGTGAGTGAGACGCAGCATTGTCATTGGACAGAAGGATAAGGCAGGAGTCCAAGAAACTTGGAATTGTAAAGGTAGTCAAGGGCCATCCTCTGTAGGACCCCTTAAAAGTCATTTTATCTAGAGTTGGGGCTGTATTCTGTAGATAATGAGGTCCCATTGGAAGTCTCTGCATTAGTTCATGATCAGATCTATGTCCGATTTAGCTTGGAAATGGATAGATGCTGGAGGCACGGGGACGCAACAGGCTGTTGCAATTTTCTGGGTGAGAAAATGATGGGGACAGAACCATGGAAGAGCAATAAGGAAGGAGATCTTGTAACATTTGGGTGATATTTCAGAGGCAGAACTGATAAGATTTTGTGATCAATTAGATACTGTGTGCAAGAGAGCAGAATCCAAGATGACTCTGAGAACGGATGACTCTAAGCTCAGTGCCTGGCACACAGTGGATAAGAAACGATTGTCTTGAATTGAATTGTGTGGCAAGAAGACAATGGAGTAGATCATCAGTGGGAGGGAAGGATGATGCCAATGAATATGAATAGTGGAGGAAAATAAATAAAAGAATAAGTGTGTGCGTGTGTGCGCGCGCAGGGTGCTGGCAAAAGAGGATGTGAAAAATGTGCCCTGTTACTCCGTGTGATTTTTCCTGCTCAATTTAAGATTTTGCTCTTTAAGCTAGAACCATGTTCAGTGAGAGAAGTTAGAAAGCAGTGTAGCTATTAATACCTTGAAGGAGTCATATTTTTCTCAATGCCAAGTTTAACAATTGTTTTGATCTACAATGGTTTTATGCAGGGAGGGAGAACAAGTAATTTGGGTTGCTTCATAGTGCATGTGTTGTGTCATTCTGGCAGGAGGGCAGCGCCTCTGTTCTCCCCCCACCCCCCGCCCCTGTCACCATCAGAGAGCCTGGTGGCTAAGCCTGGAGGAGAATGTGCCTGGTGCTGCATGGAGTGATGCAGAAGCCCCTTGCTCAAGAGCCCTGTGGGGGCACAGGTGGGGAACGCGCACGATATTGAAAGGGCACTCATTCTCTCTCTCCTCCAAGTGGCATCCTGCTTCCACCCACTATTGGGGGAATATGCACAATCACCTATTAAATGCCCCACAGGCCCTGTTTCCCACCAACGTTGCTCTTATGCATGGTGACTGTGGTCCTAGTAGAGCAAAACAGGGTCCATAGGGGATGGACAAGACTTTTCTTGGATTTTTTTGTTTCCGTAGAACATTGTTCTGAAGGCCATTAACCGTGATTCTGTTGACTGGGGAAGGGGAAAAGGTCTTGGGATTTAATTATGGGCATATGTTGGAAATACTGAGGGTTCAGTACCGCAACACATAATAAATATTGCAATAAATCAAGTCACACAGATTTTTGCATTTCCCACTGCATGTTGAAGTTGTATCAGTACTCTACTGTAGTCTATTACGTGTGCAATGGCATTATGTCTAAAATGTATATACCTTAATTTAAAAATACGACTGAAAAATGCTAACCATCATCTTGCTGCTTCACCTTGCACTTTTATATTATGGAGATGGCTTCTTCCTTTAAACCTCATGAACCAACTTCTGCTAGCTTCAAACTTTCCTTCTGCAACTTGCCTCTCCCAGCCTTCATAAAAATGAAGAGGTAGGGCCTGGCTCTGCCTTAGGCTTTGGCTTAAGGGAATGATGTGGCTGCTTTGATCTTCTGTCTAGATCACTAAGTCTTTCTCCGTATCAGCAATGAGGCCGTTTCACTTTCTTATCATTCATGTGCTCACTGGAGCAGCACTTTTAATTTCCTTCAAGAACTTTTCCTTTGCCTTCACAACCTGGCTAACTGTTTGGCACAGGAGACTGAGCTTTCAGCCTATCAGCTTTCAGCATGCCTTCCTCACTAAGCTTAAGGTGAGAGATGTGTGATTCTTCCTTTCACTTGAACACTTAGGGTCTATTACAGGGTTATTAGACACTGAACCCCTCAGCCTGCAGGGACCCTAAGGCCAGAGAACTTTAGCAGAGACCAGTCTCTTCCAAACCTCCTCCAAAGCCTACCTAAAAGAGAGTGATGTGATGAGGACTCTCTCGTGAAAAGTTTAGGAAACAGCCAAGTGCAAGAATGAAGGCTATGGGAAACCAGACGAGTCCCACAAAGACCTTGTTTGGATGTTTGCCGAATGATGGCCCTGTGCTTGCCTTCTAGTGGCCACATTAGAAGTGATGCAAGTCTGAATTCCCTGGCTTAATATGATTTCCCTAAATAATTCTCCATAGAGCTTTAATGTTTCTCTACCCTGTGGCCCCAGGGGCCTATTAAATTGGCCGGGAAAATTTTATAATAAAGAAAAATTCACCTGAAAGAATGTCACCTAGGTAAGCAATTACCCTCGAAGGGGAAGTGCTGAGTCAATTTAGAACCTGTCTCAGGCAGGCATTCCCCCTTCCTGAGGTGAGGGCTGTTTAGATGTTTCCCAAGAAGTAAGTGAGAAAACATCCTCCTCTTTTATATTACTTGTCCTTTAAGGGATAACCAACATACTTTGGAATCTTCCCAGACATTCTTCCTCCTAATTCTTTTAATGGCACATTATGAGTTCGTCTCAGAAAGAAATGCCTTTATTCTGCTTTCCCTTTGTTCACCCTATGGTAGTGTCAGGCAGTGTACACCCAGGTAGAGAGGTTCAAGGACCCTGGAGGAACGGCAGGAAACCCTGCTTCCTGGGCTCGCTGTCTAGCTGGGCCATCCGTCACGGCCTTGCGCAGGCCACTTGACCTGGGCCACAGTCGGACTCAGCTCTTAAATGTAGAACCGCTGGTTGTGTAGGGTGATGGACGTTGACACCAGACAGGGAAGAAGCCCAGCAATTACCAAGAGCTGTTCTTACAAGTAGCTCCTCCCTGAACACCCCCAGCTCACCTGAGAAGAGGAAGTTTCTCAGTTCTCTGGGGAGAGAGTTTTCCCTTGTGTTCGCATCCAAAGCAGATTCGGGCTCCAGAAGCAAAGTTACACGGGTGCCTCCAGGCTCATCAGCGTTGGCTCTGACAGCAAAGCCACGACTGTTGAGGATTTTCACCTCAGAAACAAGGCAGACTGTTTGTCTTCCTGTTGCTTGGTGGTAGGCTGAGCAGGGAGCAGGATGCCAAAGGGTCTTTGTGTTTATCACCTCTTGTTTTCTGTGATAACTTTATGTAGTCTTTCCCAGCTATGAATTCACACAGATCAGAGCAAGGACTCTGCTTCTCCTCTTCTCCTCCTTTATAACAGCAAAAAGATTCTCCTGAGACTGGAAACGTTTGTTTTCTCAGCCCACTAACTCCAACTACAGTACATTTCCTCCTTATCATGACTGTTTAGTCTGTAATTATTCCAGTCTACTAACTCCCACAGAGATTGGGGTTAAATTGCATAAATCACTGATTTTGGGATCCTTCGTTATCATTAATAAACCCAGGGCATGGGAGTCCCTGGAGGTCCATCTCCTCAAATTTGATGCATCTTTATGTTCACAACCCAGCGAAGGAAAAGGAAACTGCTGACAAGGACGCTGGTTTGAAGATCAGAAGTTTCATTTAAATCCATTGTGATGGCAGGTTCTATTTATTCTCTTGCCCTAAAATGGCTAATAACTGTAATAAGGTAATTTGGCTAAGTTGTAAGAATGGCATCTGAAAGATGAAACAAATTTCTAGTCAGGCGCAAACCACCAGTTCTCAATGGCCCAGACCACACATCTCAAACTATCTTGATGTTCGACTCCACAGGGAATTGAAGGAAATCAACCTAAAAGACAGGTGCTAGAAACATCTCAACCCCCCAAATTTTCACTTAATCACATACCAGAGCTATGTGAATAGCTAATGAGCATTAGCAACTGGCGGCTAAGTGGAGGGTAGGGGGAGACTTACTGAGTAAACTCCAAGCTCAGCTAGATAGCACGATGGCTTGTGGCCTATATGTATTTGTAGGGCAGGAAATGCAGTTAATCAGACGCACCCATGTATAAGGCCTGAAGGGAACAGCCCCGCTATACAGCTGTACAATAACAGTCTTCATCCTCAGCTAGCAAAGATACAAAAATTGCACCAGAGTCCTGGATACACAGAGAACAAGAAGATTAAGAGCTGCACATCTATGCTTAAACTATAGAATTATTTGCCCTGCAGGAGTTATGCAGTTCTCTTCATTACCTTAAGTAAATCCATGCATTAGAAGCCTAGTTACTGTGGATAGGATGATATGTGATTCAGCCACTGAGGCTGGGCTGTCGCTTGCCTTTGGGCTGGTAATCCATGGGAGGATGACGCTGGCCTCCAGGGCCCCTGCAGGGTTCCCTGGAAGTCATTTACATGTGCTCTTCAGAAGTGCCCGGCTCTCACCAGCCCTGAGGGATGTCGCAGATGGCAAATAGGGAAGACTTGCTGAACCCCAGCACCTGGTCAAGGGGTTCCTCGTAGGGAAGGAAAGCCAAAGCTCTTTTATTAGAGTCAGCTCCACAGAAGTCCAGGACGCTTCTTTCCCTCTGCTCAGGAACAATTACTGTGAAGTTCCCAGATTTTGAAAACATTCAGAATCCAAGAATAGCTGTCTCAGTATGAGGAATTTATTAACACAGATTTACATATTTGAAGCTATTCAATAAGAAAAGATTCTCTGGGGGAAAGCAAAAGCAAATTTCAATGGGAAGGAAAGGGGGTGGATGGCTAAATAATTATTTCCCATTCCCTAACCCAAGCTTTTTATACTTTGGGTCTATTGATAACAACTGGTTAAAAAATAAGGGAGAAGAGAGCCTTAAATAAATGGTAAAGTTAACAGAAACACAGGGACAGAGTCTTCTCTCAAATGCACAGCTTGCTGCTCCACATATAGTATCTTAAAAAATCTTTACTGCCTTCAAAGATACAGCCCTTGGCACTGCGCGCCATGCCTCCAAGTTTAGAATGTGGACCTCCGTATTTATGTTCCCCAGATGGCAGAATTTATAAATGCTCCATGGGGTGCTATTGAAATTAATAATTTAATTCATTTCAGTAATTGTGCCGTGATTGCTAGTCATTATGGCAATAGCAGTTAGCAGTGTCTCTCAGTACTGGGATGTTGCTGAAGGGTAATATCAGGGAGAGTAATTCCTCTGTCATCCTCTTTCAAATGCAGGCAATCCCTTCTGAATGGGGAATAGCCAAAAGTTCCTGGAATGAAAATGAAGGCACTGTCAACCTAGTTAAATGAAGATGGCTTCACTTCATGTGATTTCAAAAGTTTGAAATCAGTCCTCTCAGGAACACCGGAATGGTTTATGATTGTTTAGCTAGGAGAAGGAAAAGGTAAGAAGAGACCCAGTGACTTCTCCAAATACACAAATCTTTCACTCTATGTTTGTGAACAATCTGCATCCAAATAATTGAGAATTAAATGCACTTTTATTTGATATTCCCACTTGTCTGCTTATTGAGAGAATATACTGGCAACTGGACTAAGTGACTTTTAAAGTCCTTTCCAGCTTGGAGATTCTCAGAGATTCCCTGATTCTATGTGGGGAGGGAGAGAGGGTGGGACTCTGTATTTCCTCAAGGGAAGTACTTGCCTCTCTCAGCCTAATGATCTGGAAATCGAAATATGCAAGAGGGAAAATTATTGGGCACTGGCACATCTCAGTGTGGCCAACATAAGCGAGCCCACTGGAATTGCTAACCCAAGAGGCTATAACTGTTTTGGATTTATAAAGTGCCTTTTCTTCTTTGAGACGCCTAAGCCCTTTTCCGTGTTTCCCTCATTATCCTCAAACTTTTTGTTCATCTCAGAAGTAAGGCCAATTTGTAGATTCCCACTCAATAGCTGAGGAAATTGATAGAAGAATAAAATAATTCAAAAGAAGTTGGAAGCAGATTCTGCTCTCCTGACTCCCAGCCATTGCTCCATCCATTCGGGGTACTCTTTCTGCCAATCCCCCAAGATTGAATCAGGAAGAAATGACTTGGAATGATTTCCCACACCATTTCCATCAGCACTAACCCTGCATGATGTTCCCAGCTTAGACTCCCCTGACTACTGTGAGGGGAAGGGACAGATAGGAAACAGATAGCTGGCAGCTGGAGCCAAGAAGAGAGGAACTTGGCAACCAATGAAAGTCCTTTTCTTTGTAACTCTGGGTCAAGGGACTCTCAGAGTGCAACCAGGATAAAGAAGCTTAACTACCTTTCCATTCCAACCCGGTTTCAAGGAAAGTTTTCTTAAAAGCCGTGGTTTTGGAAAGTGACAATAAAAATTTGCCCTAGTCTTGTTGTGTTTTAGGGACCACACAGGAAATGCCCCCTGATGAGTTAAAGTACATGGTAACTGCAAGTAGGAGGCCCTGCGTAATTGTTCTGGGATTAGGGGGAGCATTACCCGTGCTACATGGCCAGGGCTCATTTTCAAGCTCTGTGAGTATCTCACCTCCTGCCTTCCTGGCCGCCTGTACTTTTTCAGTCGTCCTTCTCGCACTTTGCCTCTCCTTTTAGACTGCAAGTTCTTAGAGAGTGTGTCCCGCTCACTTCCATTGCTATCCCCCACCATGCCAGCATGGGGACTGGCTTACAGGAAGAGCTCAGTGAATGTTATTGAATTACAGTCATCTGATTAGTGGAAATAGTAGCCTATCACTTGGCAGGGGGATGGCGGTGAATTTACCTTGTTTCCTTTTCAGGCAGGAAAAGAAGTGAGGATAGTCAAAACTCTGTAAGTAGATTGCAGCAGTTCCAGTCCCTTTCTGTGTGACAAAAGAGAATAAAGTGTTGGGGGCCTTTTTCTCGGAAATGCAAAGTCGCCTCCACTTCTCAATATTGAGAACACTGCGGAATGGGAAGGGGATTTTGAGTCACTGTTTTTTTTTTCATCTTCCCCATTCCTCCCACTAGGTTGTTACTCACAGGTCATGGCTTATTCGCAACTTCCCGTGGCCTGGTAAAGTGTGTAGAAAACAGGACCCTGGGCTGAGCCAAGCCAGGTAGGTCCCAATCCCAGCCCTTTCCCAAACTGTGTGAACATGGGCCAGTCCTTAGCTGCCCTTGGTTTCAGCTTTCTTTTTAGAGGGGACATAGTGGAAGAAGGCTGGATTTGGGGGGGGGGGGGGGGTAGAACAAACATGGGCTTAAATTCCAGGCCCGCCTTATAAAAGGTGATGTGACCTTGGCAAGTTACTCTGATCTCTTAGCCCCAATTTCCTCATGTCTGACATGAGGATAACACCTCCCACTATCTCACAGGAGATTTACTGAGTTCAAGTACGTTCAAGTATGCCCAAGGCAGGCATACAAATATGTTATTTGCTTCTTTTCCTATAAAATGGGGTCTCATCATCTCCTCTTTATGAAATTGTTTGAAGGATTAAATGAGATCATATATGACAAAGATGCCTGAAAACTGCTAAATACTGTGTATTTGTAATGTAGTTGCATGGGATTAAAAGAAACAGAGCATAAATAACTAGAGCCTGGTAAATAATTCTCCAATGGCCAAAGAAAATTACCCAGTGTTTTCAAAGCGATTTTACAATTTTTAAGAAAAAATCTAACATGAATTATTTCATTACATGAAGCCTTTGGATGGGGGGAGCACGAAACTCCAAACGTGAGAGGATATGGGTGGATGACAGAAGTGGCTCTGATTTTAACTATATCTTGGCTCATAAGCAAAGTGAGTTCAAACCAAAACTAAAAGTGTCAGAACAAAAAGATTGGTCCAATTACCATTTCAGTCTATCTTTGGTGATTCATGCTCATTGGAGGCTTTGTGGAGATGGATAATAGCTAAATGTCTTTCTTGTGGCCTCCTGCTGAATGTGCCAGGCTTATAAGAACACCTTGGATATCATCTGCTTCAGTAGGGCAACACTTTCCAAGCTGTGGTGCATGGAACACTGTTCCACGATGTTTATAGGATTCTGGAGTCAAGTAAGTTTAGTAAAATCTTTTCACCTCTCTCAGTCACAGGGCACGTTCCCATATTAAAGATTCTGAGAAGAACTGCAGACATGTTTTCTTAACCCCAAGTTGTCCAAACTACAAGCACACCTTGTTTTACTGCACTTAGTTTTTTTTTGTTGTTTGTCCTTTGCAGATATTGTGTTTTTTTTCTTTTTCAATAAATTGAAGGTTTGTGGCAAACCAGTATTGTGCAGGTCTACTGGCGCCATTTTTCTGAAAGAATATTCTCACTTTGTGTCTTTGTGTCATATTTTGGTCATTCTCACAATATTTCAAAGTTTTAAAAATCATTAATATATCTGTTATGGTGATCTGTGGTCAGTGATCTTTGCTCTTACTACTGTAATTGTTTTGGGACAGCACAAACCATGTCCCTATACGATGGTGGACTTAAAAGATAAATGTTGTGTATGTTCTGACTGCTCAGCCAACCGTCCATTCCTGGCTGTCTCCTTCGAACCAGGCGACCCTATTCCCTGAGACACAAAAATATTGAAATTAGGTCAACTAATAACCCGATGTCTCCTAGCACACCTGTAATCCATTCATGGCTCCCTGAGGGTCCTGTGCCACACTGCAGGAGGGCAAGCTCTCCTCTATCCATGCACACTCGCTGGAAGCCCTCCTCAAGGAGAGGGGGAGTGCTTTACCAATGCTTCTGAATGTCAGACTTCAAAGCCTGTCCCCGATGCTGCTATCTTTAGAGCTGCATTCAAAGTTCCAAGAAATTAATCATACGCATCTTCTACTTTGGAGGAAATCCCACGCCTCTGCTTCAAAGAGTTGAATTCTTTGGACCTTGCCTATGTGGTTCTAGATGCTTTATTCATTTTCTAGGGAGGCTACACTAAAATACCATAAACTGTCGCACAGATCTGGAGGCTAGAAGTCTGAAATCAAGGTGTCTGCAGGTTCATGCTCTCTCTGAAGGCTCTAGGGGAGGATCCTTCCTTGCCTCCTCTGGCTTATGGTGGTTGCCAGCAATCCTTGGTGTGGTCTGGCTAGTAGCAGCACAACTCTGATCTCTTCCTACTTCATCACATTTCTGTCTTGCCTCTCTGTGTCTGTAACCAAATTTCCCTCTCCTTATAAGGGCCCAGTCATTGGATCAGGGCTCCTCCTAATCTAGTATGGTCTCCTCTTTACTTAATTACACCTGCAAAGACTCTACTTTCAAATAAGGTTACATTCACAAGTATTGGGTATTTGGGTGTTAGGACTTCAACATATTTGGAGGAGGTGTCACAGTTCAACCCACAACAGGTGGTATTGAGTATCATAGGCTCTTACTGGGAATCATTGAATAATGTGAATGATTATCATGCAGGTAGGTGAGGCATGAACAGGGAGAAGGGGCTGATATGCTTCAGAAGGTGGGTGGCCCAATATCTAGCACCACTCAGGCTGCCTAGAACCAGGCCTAGATCATGACGTGTGTTTGTCCAGATATTTTATTTTTGTCTGATCTTTGGTCTCTTAACTCTTATATTATAAATGGGGCTCTCTGGGACATAGACTCTGAAATAGAGATTTGTGTGCTGGTGGTTTATTCTCTCAGAGACTGAGACGCATTTATAACAGAGGTTCAGCCAAGGTCACTGTGACCTCTAACGTTTTAATATGGCCCTTCAGAGTTATACAGAATTGAGGCAAGGATGACAGGTGTTTTGTACTTCCATTTCCTACATAAGCTTCCCTTTCCAACATGAGCCAGTCACTTTGGAAGATCTTCATAGATGAGAGCTGCCTCTATTTAAAAGATGTAACCTTAGGGAGGCTTCTCTTATTGAGACCAATGCCCAAAGATGGATTCAGCTGTGAACAGTCACTAGCCAATGCCAGTTTCTGAGGGAATGAGTGCCTTGGTCACTAAAGTGTTTATGTGTTGGATTGGGAGGAGGGGGCTCTGGGTGGCACATCACAACAAACACTACAGTCTACTCTGGTACACTCAGATAAACTGCCTTTATCTAGTAAAATCACCCAAGCTGGGAATAGCATCTTCAGGATTCTAGAGGCTATTTTTACCTGGGAAAATTACAATATTAAGATTAATGGGAATGATGACATCCCTCAATGTTATAGCTGGTTTTCAGGCCACAACTGATACTCACCATCTCTCTTCCCTCCACTGTCCACTCCAGATTACCCCTTACTCTCAGCACCTCTGCCAGTCTAGGTGGTTACCTGATAAAGTATTCCAGACCCTCATCTCTGAGGGGTCTGAGTCCCTTGTCTCAAGCCTTCCTTAAAAAACAGCTGCAGTACTTGTTTTTTCTGTCATCATAATCTGGCTGGAAAGTATCAAGAAATGTTCAACTGGTCACCTGTGTGCAAAAAACATATTTTTTCCTACCCTAAATATAACAACCATACTGTGGTAGTTTGAAACTGTATGTACCCCAGAAAATCATATTTTTAATGCTCCTCTATTCCTGAGGGTGTGAACTTATTGTGGGTAGGACCTTTTGATTAGGTTACTTCAGTAAATGTGGCCCAGGGTGGGGGTTAATCCACTTATTAGAGTCCTTTATGAATAGCATGAAAAGAGACAGAGAACGAGAAGGCCATGAGGGTAAGAGGCTGAAATCAATGGAACTCTGGAGAAAGAAAACCACTGAAGCCAGAGGTTGAAAGCAATGAAACCCAGAAGAAAAGAGAGAGCTCAGCAGATGCAGCCTTGCGCTTTGCCATATGACAAAGGATTTCAGGATTGCCAGCAGCTGGTTTTTGGGAGAAAGCATTGCCTAGATGATGCTCTCTGATTTGGTCTTTTTCATAGTCTCAGAACTATTGCCTTATAAGTTAATAAATCTCTATTGTAAAAGCCAGCCCATTTCTGGCATTTTGACAGCCAAGCGAACTAAAACACCCACCTTCTCATGATCAGAGTCAATTATCTCTATCTGTATAGTGACTCTTTTTCTTGCCTGATTATCTATTGGACACAACAGACAGTGGCCGCTGTAATTTAAAGTTTAATGGGATTCTTACTATGTTCCCATTCTTACAGCCTGAAGTCATAGGGATGAAAAACTCAAAATTTTCAAGTGAGTCACTGGAAGTGATGGTGAGCAGGGCCACTCCTACCTCTACTTCTTGGTCCCCATTCCCGTGTATTCTCCTTAATAGGGCATAGCACATATAATGGAACTAATTCAAGATGTATACTTCACCCCCAAGGATGGTGCCCCATCCTTGGTGGGTATCATCTCCAAGCTAGCTCTTCAGCTAGATTCTCAAAAGACCCTTTCATTGAACTCTTAGGTCTACAGATTCTGCATAGTGTTGCATATAACAGGACCAATGGATCCTTTGGTTATGTGCTCACTTCTGTACTTCCTCTGCTGTAAAGAGGGTCCCTTAGTCGGAGGTGATATTAATCAGAATATTAAGTGACTTACTAAGTAGCATCTCATGTCAGTAGATCACATATTCTGTAGTATTCTGTAAGGCTGGCTAAGGCCCTTCAGGCAGTATGTATGTTGATTACAATCAAGAAGAATTGCTGCCTCTTCCAGAGTGAAAGGGGTTCAGTTTAACTAATTTTCCATCAAGTCATTGGTTAGTCTCTTTGAGGGATGCCATGTAGGGGATCAGCACTTGGTTTTTGTTAGAGTCAAGTTGCACATTTGACAGTGGCAATAACTAAGTTGGCTTTGGTAAGTGGGAACCACACATTTGGTCCCCTTCATAGCCTCTATTCCTATTACAATGGATATTCCACTCATGAAACCCATCATAGTAGGTTAAGAGCAACTGAGGACAGAGTCTGACTGACTAATATCAACTGACCTAGTTGAACAGTTGGCTATTTACTCCATGTGGGTTATTTTCTGCATGGGCATTGTGGCAGTCTGAGATTATTTTATGAATCCTAAAAAAAAAGAAAGATTGTGTTTGTAAACTAAACTGTTCATTTGGGTATGACACTCTTTTGAGGGGACTTTGATTATGTTACCTGTTAAGATTAGGGCTTTTGGTTGTAGTATGTCAGTAAGGCATGACTCAGTTTGAGTCCCCACCCCCTTTGGATCTGATATAAATAGACTCACACAGAGAGATACACAGGAAGAGAGAGCTCTTTCATTTTTAATCCTGCCATGTGACAGAAAAGAGAAGGCTTTCTCCTTTTGAAAGCAAAATAGGTTGAGCCATTTTGCCTGAAAGCATATAGCTGACCTTGTGAAGAGAGTGGGACAACTGAGACTGGTAAAGGAAGTGCTGAGAGACAAGCCCTATGCCAGACCATAGCTGAAATCTGGAAGAAATGGAGCAGCTGAGCCTGAGAGAGGAGGCCCAGAGGGGAGGGCTGAAACCTTGCAGAGGTCATGCCTCATTTTGTTTCAACAGGTGGCAACTGACTGGTGGGAAATCACCTCTTATGGTACCTTAAGTTGAACTTTCCACAGCCTTGGGACTATAAGCTTTTTCCCCAAATAAATGCCCTTTATAAAAGCCAACAGATTTCTGGTACTTTGCTTTGGCACCCCTTTGTCAGACTAATACAGGCATTAACATACTATAACAAGATCTTCACATTTCATGCCCAAACACATAGGTCCATCAACATGCCAATTCTCCAGATTTAATTGTCTTTGATCTTCCAATCTTCCTCATTCTAGGTCCCTGTCCAGACAAGCCATTCACTGTTACTCATGAGTCAAGGTATACTCTTATCTTAGATCACTTCCCTTTCCATACACAATGGATGATCAAGTATGCCACCTGAACCTCTGCCTATTGGAAGGATTTCCAGTCATTGCTGCAGAGCCACCACTGAATGGGGTTGTAGTTCAGCAGGAGTCCATTTTCAGGTTGCACCTATATACAAGTCAAACCCATCCATAAACCAAGCTTGGCCTTTTCTGCTCGCATTGGCCATATGTGTGTGCTGAAGGAAAGCACACTAGTGGTGGTTGACAAAGGCTACTGGGCCACCTGCTTGTGCAGTTTATTTGTACCCTTTGACCCTGCACATGCCTGATCCTGTATGAACCACTCCCACCTTAAAATTGATGGCTCTTGTTCCTGCCCAACCTTATGGCTTAGAGGGTCTTATAAAACTCACTTCATGATGGGAAGCTCTGACCACATGGTCACTTGATGTCCCATGATCAGTTGCTATATGTATATCAGGACCCAGTAACATACAAGTAACTCTTTTTTGAATGGTGTGTAGTCTGCTACAGATTGCATAGCCTTGCTCCAGAACCCTAGGATTCTACATTATGATTCTTCTATTGGAGTTTGCCATACACTCTAGAAACATCTTTATATACCATGAGATCCACTTGATTGAATAGATCAAGGGACACGTTCCTTCCACCACAGCCTGGACCTCCTGGAGATTATTTTCCTTCTGTGAGCCCCAGTCAAAGCTGGCAGCTTTCCATGTCATCTGGTAAATGGGCCAGAGTGTATTCTTTATGCTATCTCTCTAGAACAAGAAGATATCTAATAAGCATTGTGCTTTCTTCTTGACTGTAGGAGGTATGAGTTATAATAATATGATCTTTACTTGTGGTGGGGTGGGTGAGGGATTCCTGGCATGTCCCAAAGTATTGGATACTGAGATAAGTTTTATCTTTCATCCCTTAGAGATATAATGTGTGTGTGTGTGTTTACAAAGCCTCCAATGCCCTTGTCAGTCCTTGCTAATCCAGGTGAATTAACATGGTGTCATTGATATGGTCTAACAATGTGATGTTCTATAGAATTCCCAGATGGTCCAGGTCCCTTCAGGCTGTATTATGATAGAGGATGTGAGAATTGATCTAGGCTTGGGATGAGACCATAAATGCTTACTGTTGTCAATCCCATTAATGTGAATTGCATCTAAACCTCTTCCTGATAGGGATGAGAAAGAGTGAATACACTAGGTTAGAGGATTCATAACATGTACCTGAACCTGAGTTAATCTGCTCTAGAAAGATACCACATTTAGTGCAACAGGTACAATTGGGGCTATGACTTGGCAGAGTTTCAGGAGTCCAAGGTCATCTAACATGATCCCTCTGGTTTTGTAGGGGCTACACTGGTAAATGGAAGTATGATGGGGACCACCACTCATGCATGCTTTAGGTTTTAGAAGTGGCTTTAATCTTGGCCATTCCCCCATTGGAAACAATATTCTCTTTCACTTACTATCTTGTCCTAGGGCAAGAACAGTGTTAGAGCCATCCACATGGCCCTTCCCACTATAATAGCTCTTACTCCATAGATCAGTAAAGCTATACAGTGGTTCTTCAAATGAACAAGTACGTTTCAATAACTTAATTAATGGCCAAGGTAAAGACCACAGGTTAGATCCACTGACCCAGTGAATCCACTGTGAGCTGGAACCTGGGCTAGGACTCCACTTATCATCTTGTCCCCACATGCTCCCATTCTAACAGGGGCCATCATGACAGGGGCCTCCAGGTATCACTATCCAGCCTCAGACCTTGTGTTGGACAATCCTCAAATATCTAGGTATACCCTTTTTCCATATATGGTTATCTGAATCAATGGCCACAGGTACTTTAGCAGAGTACGGGGGATATCATACCCTAAACCCTTGCCATGATTTTGCAGGGTCTTCCCTCATGGGACATGGCTTCTTCTTCAGGTGATGAGCTCAGGTCCAAAAACTGGGCAAGAAATCATGGCGTTGGGGAAGTTGCCCTTAGTCTCTTAATCATCCTTGGTTCCTTTGGTTGTGTAAACTAAGCAGTAACCTTGTTGGCTGCTCAAATATTTGCCCCAGGGAACACAGTATTCTATTTCTCATCTCCATCTATCCCTGATTGCCATTCTGACCTTGACACTCATTACTATAATTGTACCCACCTTGTTTCTGAGACTTAAGTGCCATAGCTTGGCTTCTGTTACACAACATCCTGATAGGAGTAGCTGTTCTGAAATTGGGCTCTCTAAGAGTAATCAGACCCCAGTTTTATAACAGCAACTCCTACTATCAACTTTGGCCACCACAGGACAATCACTACTGAGGTTCTCAATGACGTTGGTGACTTTCTCACTAGGAATACACAAATGTATTTAGTTTTGGTAAATGGAGTATGCTCTGGCTTCTCCCACTATTTGACCCATTTGCTCCCCTTACCTACTGTGGCAGATTGGGATCCTCAGAAAGCAACTCTGAGATGGAGTTTAACATGTAGAAGTTCATTAGAGTGAACTTTGTATTGGCACATGTAGACAAATGAGGCAAAGGGAGAAGTGGGGCTGTGATGCAGTTTCACAAAAGGCCTTAGTTGACTCCTATGGAGTTCTGAGGCTGGGCCAACCCTTTAGTGTTGTCCTGAGTTGGGGAGAGTGGAGCATACGTTTATACTCCTACATCAAGCAGTCTTGTGCAGCCTGCTTCTAGGAGAGGGTCATGGCCTTGAGAAAGGCAGCTCTCTTCAGCTGAGGGCAGTTTCCAGAGAGAGCTGACAGCTAAGGGCAGTCAACTGGCAGTACTACCAGCAGCTGGGGGAAATAAGCCCTTCATTCCTAAAGAGGGATCTGGGAGGCACATCACAGCATCCACTACCCCTAGTATATCCACTCTAGCGTGCACAGTTCTCTGATCCTTTTGATCTCTTTGTCCACCATCTGCTATTGCAGTCTGGGATTTCTACTTCACTTTGTATGGGTCATCTACAAGCTTCCAAGAGCCATCCAGCAGTGTATTTGCACCATCTCCTGTGTCCTTGCCAGGGTGTTAAATTCTGTATCACAGGAAAATGCTTTATAAAATGTCCTTTATCCAACATTATGTTCCAGTCACCCTTTGACCCAACACCTTCAGAATCCAGTTTCATGTAAACTTCCGTGGTGCCTGCTGGTACGTGTTGGTCAGGCCCTGCAGCTCCTTCACCATGTAGTTCCTTTTCTTCCTAAGCAGGCCAAGCTGGGTTATATTGTGACCTGACCCTAGGTATTGACCAGGTGCCAGGAAGGGAGGTGGGGCTGCACTCTGTGTGCTTGTGGTCTTACAAGGCAGGGGCTTATCCATCATTTTCAAGAAAGTACAGCATACTAACCTTTTTCGAGGATGAGCAAGTCATTTCTGCAGGTCCAAAGGGCTCAGGGAATCTAGGATTTCAAAATCTTTGAGCTCATCACCCAGATGTCTATATCCCAAGTTTGAGGATGCCAGTCCTTCCAAGTTAGGACCCTGAACTTGGTTTAGAAGGCTTTCTGGAGAATTAAATCTTTTCTGGAGCTTTACTACATTTATAACTATATTGTGGGCCTAATTGTCAGTTTTTTCTGCCCTCCGGTTGCAGGACATGAGAGTCTCTTTACATCTTTCGAGGAAGGCCATCGGTATTACACTTGCCCTTAAGTTGGTGATTATTTAACCTCAGACTTTCATGGCCTTTTCTTCAGTGCATCAGTAGCACTCAGAATCAGCCATCTGATTTCATAGTTCTCTGAATTATTACTTCCCCAAATCTCTTAAACACCTGAGATATTTTACCTCCAGTTTATCCCATTCCACTGGTATCCCTTCCCAGTTCACCACCTGTGAAAATTTTAACAATTTTACCACTAGCACATGCTAGGAATATTAGAACTAGACCTGCCATCAGTGATGGGTTGCTTATTGCCAGCTGGCAAGCAGATAACCCAGCTCCAGAATGCCTTCTGAGTTTTATTCATCAGGCCACTCTTGGCAATAATTCCCTTAGGTCAGATTCCCAAAGAAATAGGCTCTGAGATGGAGATACACATGCAGGTAGTTTATTGGAAAGTGCTTTCAGAAACAATGTCTATGAGAGATCAGTTTTGAGCAGAAGGAAAAGTTGAACTGTGATGCCCCTCTGGGACTGGTTGCAAGAAGAGCCACACTTCTTTCTAAGGAGCATACGGAGTTTGCTGGCCAAGAGTGGTAAGAACCTTCAATAGGTAGAGAGCAAGAGCAGGCAGAGAAATAGAAACCAAGGTTGTTCTGGGAGGAAAAGGGTATGCTTCCTTTAATAGCTTCACTGGTGTTTCGTTAATGCCTTCTGTTTCAGTTTGCTAAAGGCTGCCAATGCAATATTCCAGAAATGGGCTGGCTTTTACAATGGGGATTTTAAATGAACTTATAAGCTTACAGTTCTGAGGATGAGAAAAATGTCCAAATCAAGGCATCAGGTGAAGCTCTCTCCACTGAAGTTTGGCTGCAGGTGATTCTGGACTCCTGCCAGGACAGGGCACAATGGTGGCTCTGCTTTCTCCTCTGAGCCATGTTGCCTTCAGCGTCTAGCTGTTCCATCTGCGGCTTTCTCTCTCAGCTTCTGGGTACCTCTATCTCTGCCGATTTTTTCCATTTCCATGGCTTTTTAAAAAATTTATTAGAGAAGTTGTGAACTTACAAAACAAGCATGCCCATGTGTGGAATTCTCATAGAACACCCTTCCACCAACACACTATATAGTTGTGGAACATTTGTTACAAACTATGAGATATCATCAGACTATTACGACTAACTATGGTCTATAGCATACATTGGGTAGATTTTTTTCCATTCTCCCCTATTAGTAACACAGTACATAACTTAGGCATTGATGCAAGAATATTACAGAATTGCTTTTGACTATAGCAACATAGGTATCATTAATTGTATTTTCCCCATATTTCCCTATATTCTTCCCACCTTGCAATAGTAAGGTATATTTGTTCTAGTTCATAGAAGGACATTCTTGTATTTGTACACAAGAATGTGTACAATCACAATTTTCATCCACCTCTGGGTTCACTGATATTCAGTCCCTGGATTATTCACTAGCTTTCTTTCAATTGACATTTACACACCTAGACTACCCTTTTCAGCCACAATCCCATTTATGAAACCAACTGTATTAGTTCTACCCACTATAATGTGTTATCATCAACTCTACCCATTTCCACACTTTTACAGTCAAGCTAATTAAAGCTTCTACATAAATTAAGCACCAGTAAACCTTCTCAGCCCTCCTCTTATCTTGTAATAACTTATAGTCTAGGTTTTAACCCCACATGTTTATTTTTTGTATTTAGTTATTAGTGAGACCATGCAATATTTGTCCTTCAGTGCCTGGCTTATTTCACTTAGCATAATGTCTTCAAGATTCATCTGTGTTATCATATGTGTTCCAATAACAGCAGCATAGTACTCCATCATATGTGTATACATCATTTTGTTTATCCATTCATTGGTTGATGGACATTTGGGTTGTTTCCATCTTTTGGCAATTGTGAATAATGTCACTATAAACATTGTGTGCAAATGTCTGTTCACGTCACTGTTTTCAGTTCTTATGGATATATTCTGAGTGGAGGGATTGACAAATCATATGGCAGTTCTATATGTAGCTTCCTGAGGAACCACCAAAATGTCTTTCAGGGATGCTGCACCTTTCTACATTCACACCAACAAGGACAGAGTGCCTCTATTTTGCCACATCCTCTCCAGCCTTCTTTCGTTTTTCTTTTTTTAATAATGACCATTCTAAGCAGTGTAAGATGATACCTCATTGTTGTTTTGATTTGCATTTTCCTAATAGCTAGTGATACGGAATATTTCTTCATGTGCTTTTTGCCCATTGGTATTTTCTCTTTGGAGAAATGCCTAAGTCTTTTTACCCATTTTAAATTGGATTGCTTGCTCTTTTATTATTGAGCAGTATGATCTCTTTATATAGAATGGAAATCAAACCCTTATTGGATATGTGATTCCCAAATATTTTCCCCATTTGAGTGGGCTGCTGTATTAGTCAGGGTTCTCTAGGGAAATAGAATCAACAAGGGATATCTGTCGATAGTAAGAGATTTATCCGTGTCTCTCATGCAGTTGTGGGGATGCACAAGTCCAGGTTCCACAGGCAGGCTGCAACCAGGACCTCCAATGAAAGTCCAGTGAAGATTCTTAACAAGTTCTGGGAGATGTTGGAAATTCTCTCTCAATGCTGGAATCACTTCCCCTTTTAAGGGATTCAACTGACTGGGTTAAGTATCACTCATTGCTGATGGCAATCTCCCTGATTGATGTAATTATAACCAGCTATCTATGATTTACTGCTGCAGTAAAGTCAATGGTGACTGAAGTCCATAAATGCCCTTGTATTACAGTTAGTCCAGTGTTTGCTTGACGAAACAACTGGGCACAATTACCTGATTGAGTTGACACAATAGCCTAACCATCACAGCTGCCTTTCACCTTCTTGACAAAGTCTTTTGAATCACAAAAGTGTTTAAGTTTGAGGAGGTCACATTTATTTCAAGTTTTCTTTTGTTGCTCATGCTTTGGCATAAGGTTTAAGACTCTACCACCTACCACCAGGTTTTGAAGATGTTTCCCTATAGTTTCTTCTAGGAGATTTATGGTTCTTGCTTTTATGTTTAGGTCTTTGATCCGTTTTGAGTTAATTTTTGTATAAGGTGTGAGACAGGGGTCTTCTTTCTTTCTGTAGGCTATGGATATCCAGTTCTCCCAGCATCATTTGTTGAATAGACTATTCTGCCCCAGTTGGGTGGGTTTGACAGCCTTGTCAAAAATCACTTGACAGTATGTGTGAGGGTCTGATTCTGAACCATTAATTTGGTTTCATTGGTCTATATGTCTATCTTTATGACAGTACCATGCTGTTATTACCACAGTAGCTAGGTAATATGATTTAAAGTCCAGAAGTGAGAGTCCTCCAACTTTGCGCTTCCTTTTTAAGATGTTTCTGGCTATTCAAGGTCCCTCGCTTTTCCAAATAAATTTATTGATTTTGTTTTCCAGTTTTTTAAAAGATGCTGGTGGAATTTTTACCAGGATTGCATTGAATCTGTATAATAATTTGGGTAGAATTGACATCTTAATGATATTTAGTCTGCCAATCCATGAGCACAGTGTTCTTCCATTTATTTAGGTCTTTTTTGATTTCTATTAACAATGCATTGTAGTTTTCTAAGTTCTTGCTTTATACCCTTCATTAGGTTTATTTCTAAATATTTGATTCTTTTAGTCGCTGTTGTAAATGAAATTTTTTCTCTAACTTCCTCCTCAGATTGCACATTACTAGTGTATAGAAACACTACTGATTTTCCTGTATTAATCTTGATCTGTTGAAATTGTTTATTTGCTCTAGCAACGTTGTGGTAGATTTTTTGGAACTTTCTAGGTATAGGACCATATCATCTGTGAATAACAAAAGTTTTATATCTTCCTTTCTGATTTATATACCTTTTATTTCTTTTTATTGCTCAATTGCTCGAGCTAGAAACTTTAGCCTATAATGAATAACTGGTGAGAGTGGGCATCCTTGTCTAGTTTTTGATCACCACAGGAAAGCTTTCAGTCTTTCACCATTGAGTAAAATATCAGTTGTGGGTTTTTTAATATATGGACTTTATCATGTTGAGAAAGTTTCCTTCATTCCTTTCTTTTGTAATATTTTTATCAAGAAAGGATGCTGTATTTTGTCAAATGTCTTTTCTGCATCAATTGATAGGATTATGAGATTTTTTTCTTTGATTTATTAATGTGGTATATTATGCTGATTGATTTTCTTGTGTTGAACCAACCTTTCGTGCCTGGTTAAAACTCACTTGATCATGATGAATAATTTTTTAATGTACTGTTGGATTTGATTAGCAAGTATTTTGTTGAGGATTTTTGCATCCATATTCATTAGGGAAATGGGTCTATAATTTTCTTTTTTTAGTATCTTTATCTGGCTTTGGTATTATGTTGGTGTTATAGTATGAGTTTGGTAGCATTACTTCTTGTTCAATTTTTTGGAAGAGTTTGGGAAAGATTGGTATTAAATCTTCTTTGAATGCTTGATAGAACTCACCAGTGAAACCCTCCATTCCTGGGCTTTTCATTTTAGGAAGTTGTATGATGACTGTTTCAGTCTCTTTACTTGTGACTGGTTCTTCTAGGGTCATGTAGGTTGTTTGTATCTTCCCAGGAATTTTTCCATTTCATCTACATTATCTAGTTTGTTGGTGCACAGTTGTTCATAGCATCCTCTTATGATCTCTTTTATTTCTGTGGGGTCAGTAGTAATGTCCCTGTTTTCATTTTTTGTTTTATTTATTTGCATCTTCTCTCTCTTTTTTCTCTGTCAGTCTAGTTAAGGGTTTTTTGTTTTTTTTTTTAAATTTTGCTAATCTCAAAGACCAACTTTTGGTTTTGTTAATTAATTCTCTCTGCTTTTTTGTTGTTGTTGTGCTCGATTTCATTTATTTCTGCTCTGATCTTTATTTAATTTCTTTTGCTTGCTTTGGGAATAATCATACTAAAATCTTTAGGTTTCATCTATTTTTACACTATTTTTACAGTTTTAGATATTTTTACTGATATAATCTTCATTTCTTGACTCTCTTCCAAGTCTCTTTCTCCTATCTTTTCTTTTCAGGCTGTAGCACTCCCTTTAGTATTTCCTGCAAAGCCAGTCTCCTGGTTACAAATTCTCTCAGTTTCTGTTTATCTGGGAATACTCTAAACTTGCCCTCATTTTTGAAAGATAGTCTTACTGGATATAAGAGTCTTGGCTCTCAGTTTTTCTCTTGCAGTATCTTGAATCCAGCCTTCTTGCCACCGTGATTTCTGAAGAGCAATCAGCACTAAATCTTATTGGGTGTCCCTTATAGGTATGCATAGCTTACCTTTTCTCTTGCTGCTCTCAAAATTGTCTCTTTGTCTTTGGCATTTGACATTCTTATTATTATGTGTCTCAGAGTAGGTATGTTTGGATTTATTCAGATGGATTATGTTATGCTTCTTGGTCATTGATATCTATGTCCTTCAATAGGTTTGGGAAATTTTCTACCATTATTTCTTCAAATATTCTTTCTGCCCCTTTTCCTTTCTCTTTTCCTTCTGGGACACCCATGACACAAATGTTTGCACATCTCTTGCAATCATTAGTTCCCTGAGACCCTGTACAATTTTTTCCATTCTTTTTAAAAATCTGTTCTTTTGCATGTTCACTTTCAGAGGCCATAGTTTCAAGCTCACTGATCTTTTCTTCTGCCTTCTCAAATCTACTGTTATATGCCTCCAGTACCTTTTTAATTTCATTTATTGTATCTTTAATTCCTATAAGAGCTGCTATATTTCTATGTATGCTTTCAAATTCTTCTTTGTGTTTACCCAATGTCTTCTTAATATCCTTAATTTCTTGATTCATCACAATGAATTTATTAAGAAGATTTGTTTGAACATCTATGATTTATTGTCTTTACTCTTTTATGTTATCTGGAGGCTTATCTTGTTCCCTTAACTTAACCATATCTGCCTGTTTCTTGTTATAAATTGTAATTTTTTTTTTGGTGTCTTTGCATCTGGCTTACTAGATGTATTTATTCTGGATTGTTTCTTTTTTTAGTTTAGGGCATTCTTATGCTTTCTCCTTTGCTGGTTGTGTAGTAGGAGTTGAGGATGTAGTTGGTGCTGTAAGTTGTGGAGACTGAAGTTGCCTGCTTTGTCCCAGAACCGTGAAGTTTCTCCCACTTTTCTTCTCTGCCAGGGGTAGAGACAGAGCCACAGCCACATGTAGTAATCCAAGTCATGCAGGCCAAGACCATCCACAGTTTCCCAGAGACTTCATGCCCCTTCCTTCCCTGTCTGGGCAGGGATGGAATTGCAGGTGTGGCCATGTATGTCAAAACTGACTGCAGTTAACCAGGTAGAATAACAGGGCTCTAGCCTCCCTTCTCCCCTGCAAGGGTTGGGGATAGACTGTGCCAAACAATCTAATCCATGTGGGCCAAAGTGCCTCCATTGTCCCTGAGAAACTATGGGAGTACTGTCCCTTCTGCCTTTTAGGGGTGAGGATGGAACAACAGGTGCCCAACAAACTAGTCTGTGCAGGCTGAAACCACCTGCAGTTGTCCAGAGAGGCTGAGGAAACACAAAACGCTTCCTATCCTATTGGGGGCAGAGATGGAGCTACAGGTATCTGAATATCCAGTCTGTGTGGACTGAAGGTGAGTTCGGTTGCCCCCTTTTATCCTATGGGGGTAGGGTGGGGATGGAATGTGTTCAACAATCTAGTCCATGTGGGCTGAAAGCACTTGCATTGCCCAGAGAGCCCAAGGAAACACAGCTCCACTCCTATCAGATTCACTATTCGGAGATGATGGGCCTGGAGTCCCAGGTGTCTGACCATCCAGTCTGTGCCAGCCAAAAATGCCTGTAGTTGCTCAGAGAAGCTGGTGCTGGTCCCCCTATCTTCCTTCTGCTGGAGGTAGGGCTGGGGCCTAGGCTAGGCCTGCAATCCTACCTGGGTGGAAAGAAGCCCATTCCTACTATCACTCTGATTTTCATTCAGCTCTGCTTCCCCTCATGCCAGGAGCAGAGTTAATATGGTGGCTACCAGCCTCTTTCCAACTTTGACAGGTTCAAAGTTAGCTTTTCTTAGGATTATATTTTAGCCAGCTGAATTTATTAATCAGTAGCTGAAGCCTATGCCCAACCATCTGCCCCTGTTTTTGGGAAATTGAGTTTCCAACTCCAGCCATGGAATAGCTCCTAAGGCGATTTGTACCACCAGTGGAGGATGAGCTTTGGCCTCCGTGAGTACTCAAGAATCTTCACAGCAGATGGTCCTTCTTCCATTCTTTTGAAGATGTTGCAGTATGACTTTTCTGGTTTCTCCAAAGCTGCTTTAGATAGTTTTGGGTGATTATTAACTGCCCTGTAGGACGAGCTGCCTCTTGGAGCTCCTAACTCTGCTGCCATCTTTCCTCTTCCCTTCTGCAGCTTTTTAATCCTCCATTTATAAAGTACTCAAGTAAGATGATTAAGACCCACCCTGGATCACGCAATCTAATCAAGCCCTCAACTGAAGTAATATAATCAAAAGGTTCCACCTACAATAGCTTTACATGCACAGGAATGGATTAACTTTAAGATCAGTATTTTCTGGGGTCCACAAAAGCTTCAAACTCCCATGCCCTCCCAGAAGAAAAAGGGCACCTGAGTCTAAATTAAGCATGTTGCCATACTTACATTTGTTTGCTCCATTTGCCCTTAGTTGGTATGTAAATCCATATAAGCTGGGAAGAGGGAGTGGCGCAGATGGTAGACTTTCCTTACAACCTCTCCTGTCCCACTAGAAATACAGAGGAGTTGTTCAAGGTTGAGCCTTTGGGTTGCTAAGTTTTTACTCTCTGGAAACAAGACTCAGCTCATTCTAACCTCCTAGATCCTAGAATGGTACTAAAGGGGACTAGAATCAGCAGATATCATTCATTTTATGAGATTCCTCTCAAAATTGTCAATAAGTAGTTACTAAATATGACTGCAAGTCAACGCAATGCCAAAAAACTTTGAATTAAAAGTCATTTCTGCAAAATGTTAAAATATTTATAAAATTAGTGTAGAAAATAACCAAGGGGCTGACTGGTTATTCCACTTTAATTTTTAAATGCAGATATATGATGTTTATCATGTAAATAGTTATTGAGTTCTAGAACTTAGATCTGTATGTCTTAAACATCACAGACTCTTAAATCAAGAAACAAAGGACTGTAACAACAAATTGAGGAAGACTCCCCCTGGAGTCCTGTTTAACTCTGCCTCTACAGGCAAGTCTTTAATCCCTTCTTCCCTCCTTCTAAAAATAGGAAGCAAAAGGAACCTGGCCCACCTTGGGGCTTCAAATAAAGGTGGGAAAATAACTTTTGTAGTTGTCCATGGTTAATTAGGTGGGAATGTCTGTTTCCCACCTGTCCCCAATATTGGACACAGTCACCCAGCTCCCTATGTGGAACATCTGCATTTTGCTAAGGTCCTGATTCTTTCTAATACTGAAAGACCACAAATTCAAATGCTGAAAACCTGGGTCTATTCACAGACCCTAGGCAGAGAGGCCTCCAAAGTTTCTTAGCATCTTCGTGAGGCTGGTATCTGTTTAAATTGAAGATTGGACATTCAGCAGAAGTTTATTTCTTAGTACTGCACAAGTCATTTATAGTCACTGAGGCAAAAAATTTCATGTGCCAGAATGCCCCGTGAAGGCTCTTGGAGCAGTATGATGACTTAGTCAAGGTCTCTCAGGAGTATGATCTAGGAACCTGGTTCACATTCACCTCCTTTTCTTTGACACCTCAACAAATTTTTCTATCATTCTCTGATTTCTGCCCTGGTGAGTTTAAGCTATTCTGCCTGCTAAGTTTTATTATATTCCAGATGATCCAGCTGCCCTAACTTATTTTTATTGCTTGACAACCCTACTCTCTCATCAGGCTGGTCTCCTATTTGTCTAATACCCCTCTCCCTCCTTCAAACCTTCACTCATGCTGTTCCTCTTGTCAGATATACCCTTTCTCTAGCCCTATCCAATTTCCACCCTTCCTTTAAGTTCCAGATAAGATCCCATTCTCTTTGTGAAGACTTCTTCAACTTTATCCAGCTATTCATATATCTCCTTCCTGCAATCCTATGGTATCTAGAGTTGCATCAATGCAATTTGATACAAAAGTACCTACTGCTTAATAATACCTGCCCAGTGCTCAGTGTGCATTAACTGTTTTTGTCCTAATAGCAAGGACTCCTTAAGGAGTCCTTAAGTCATTGTATAATTTTGGTGGGAACTCAGCTAGTTCTTGGTGAACATTGGATGATGGAGCTATTAGGGACTGGTGCTCTCTGTCTCTGAAGACAAAACCATCTTAGCTAGTTGTACTACCACACACATACCCAGGGGACTGAGGAAATACCGAAATCCACACTTATTACACCCTCTACCCAATCCAGAAAATGTTGACCATTGAAAACTTTGATCAACATTCTTAAAAGACCATGAATTGTTAGTTGTCCCATCAAATTGTTTCAATTTAAACATTTTGACCACCTGCTTTTCACAGTGATCTGACCATGCTGTCAATATGCTTTACTTCTGGAGACCATAAAGCCCTGATTTTTTCTCAGCTTCTGCCTCATGTCAAGTGACTTAACCCCCATCTGTAGGCCTTGCTGAATAATCTGGTCCCTGCCTGCTCTACTATATGGATGAGTTAGTTCTGTAACTTCATCCTCCTTGGGTTACTGTGGACTCATATCTAACTAGACTGTGTCTTGGGATATGACAGGAGTAACTGGCACCAAAATGCAGATGGATTCAGCGTGAGGCACATTGATTACTTGACTAACAAGACCTGAAATGGAAGAGAAAGCAGGGTGGGGGGAAACCTGTGTCTGAAAGCAAGACTGGTCTCATGAAGATGTGAAAGGGAATGTGACAAACCAGGAGAGATTCAGATGGGTCTAAATTGAAGCTAGGTGGCAAGGTTTGTCTAGCAGCTTGGTATTGTTTATGAATTCCAAAAATAGATATTGGATTATGTTTGTAAACTGGTCTGTTCCTGTGGGCATATTAGATTGTATTGGATTCAGAGGTTTCACTTTTACTTGATTAAATTATGATTAAGGCTTTGATTCAGTCATGTCAATAGGACATTGAGCTCCCCCTGCCCCCCCCCCACAGAGCAAATGACACAGCAGAGGAGAAAGTTGGAGTTTTGATGCTGGAGCCCCAGAAAGTAAACACACAGAGAAGCAGATACATGAGGAAAGAGAGAAGGCTCCGTTAGACATGGCAGAGGCCCTGGGAAGAGAATGAACCTGATAGTCTACAATTGACCTTGTGAAGAGAGCAGAGCAGCTGAGTCCAGAAAGAAATGAGCCCTGGGGAGAGAGACAAGCCTTAGACTAACCTACAGCTGAGAAAGGAAGGAGTTAGGCCCACAGAGCCTTAAGGGGATAGAGGAGGGCCGAACCCTTGCAGATGTCAGCAGCCATCATGCTCCAACACGTGGCAACAGACTTTGGTGAGGAAAGTAACTTACGATTTATGGCCTTGTGACTGTAAGCTTCTACCCCAAATAAATACCCTTTATAAATGCCAGTAGATTTCTGATACTTTGTATCAGCACCCCTTTGGCTGACTAATACAGAATTGTATCAGGAATACAGATGGCAAGAGATACCTAATGTTATATGGAGAGATGGTTTAGAGGGGCTGGAGAGGGCTGGGCAAGAATAGTGTCAAGTCTCCACTCAGAGGGGCTTAGGTTGAAGGAAAACTGAAGCATATAAAGCCAGTTATGCAGTCAGGGTCAGGGGCTTACTGAGCATTTATGTTCCCAGGCCACTTACCAAGACTTTAGATCCCTGATCTCTGCTATCTGAATGGCTGAGTGAGAATGCTGAAATATTTTCTTCCTGGTGAGGCAATAAGGGTAAGTTGTGGAAACAAACAGCCCCAAAGTCTCAGTAGCTTAAAACAACAAATGTTGATTTCTTGTTTACTCTGGCATTTAGAGGTGATGGAGTATGGTGGAGGGCAACTCTTCTCCACAAAGATATCAGTCAGGATTCCAGGCTGATAAGGCTCTACCACTTCTGATGCTGACATCTCAACAGGAGGCTTCAGGTTCACCTTTGGGTTTGTTGCCACAGGGGCTGAGTCTAGAGAGTTGCATGTAAGCAGTTAAATGTATTAGACACTTCTGCTCACATTTCATTGGCCCAAATTACTCACATGGGCACACCTAACTTCAAAGGATGGGGATGTGTAATTCTTGTACCTGGAAGTAAAGAATGGAATATTGGGCACTAGTAATGTCTATCAAATTTAGTCTGGTTTGATTAATGAACCTGGGCTTTGCCCTGGCTGTAAATTGTGTTTATGTTGTGTAAATGTTTATTATGCAAACATGATGGTGGTGGTTGGAGGTTGGTAACAGCATTATTGGCTCATGATGGGAAAAGTAGAGGGAAAGAAAGGGTTAGCAGCTAAATATATAGGGTCAACAGATCTCCTGTACAGTATAATGAGTTATGAAATATAGCCACAGTCTGAGTCCAGAACTGGGCATATATCTTCTCATTCATTAATGAGTAGGGCTACCCTTAGTATATGAGGGCAATATAAAGCTAAACCCTTGCCATTGGAATTTGCCTTTTTTTTTCCAGTAGAAAAGATGCTTCTACAATGGACTGTTTATACTCCATCTCTCACTGTCCCCATTAGGTAAATTATACCGTGCGGGAGCTGATTGGCTCTGGCTAGGGTTGTTGTCCAAGGCTATAGAAAAGCCACGTAACTGGTCTGGGAATTGAGCCATCATGTTTGAGTTTATTAGCATCATGTCCCTTGACTAAGGGTCACATCTCCAGGAGCTTCAGTTTCTTAAGTAACTTCAGTTTTTTAAAAAAGGAATAAAACTAATTAAATGGAATTTGACTTATGTTAGAAAAGACATTCCTAAATAAACAATTATATATACATATATACTCATACAACCCATGGAAACAAATCATATAAATTTGCTACTTTTCAGAACAAGGAAGTTGAACTTATGTTTAAGAACCGCTTTGAACCTCTATACTGTCATAGAGTAATAAGAATCATTCCAATTGTTAAATCCACTGGGGAAGTGTGTCTGCCTCAGATCCCTCAGTGGACTCTCCAAAGATGTATTCTGTTCATGGGCAGAGTGTCAAGTATCAGGGCTTGAAGGGTTTCAAAGAGTGGGCTTGGGAGGGTCTCAAAGAATGGGCTAGGGAAGCGGTTCACAACTGCAGAAGATTCAGGTTGGTTCAGACCCAGGAGTCATTGTGAGAAGGTATACTCCAGCACACTCCAGCTTATCAGTCTCAGAATGGGACTCCTGGAGCCTTTATTGCATTTGGGATGGGAAACCACATTAACAGCAATTGTTGTTAGATTGACTCATGCAAGAAAGGAACATTCTTAGAAATCACTTGTGGATGTTCATACTGTGAAGACTTGACTGGAGAAACATTCTCTTCTAAACAAACCAGCAGTTGTAGGCTTTTCTTGGCTCCAGGTGAAGGGGTGACTTCCGTCGTTGATTCAGTGTGCATAATTGGGCTGTCTGTCAGCTGAGGTGGTGAGAAAACAGTGCTAATGAGATCAGGAGTTCAATGCCCACGTGGGCCAGTTAGCATTCTTTTGTTCTTTGGCCAAAAGTCCATGTCCTCTAACTGTGTCTGGGCACTATGATGACAACGAGGGAATGCCTAATCCCATTCTTCCTATGAGAGAAAACAACTCTAAGTAGCTGACCTTTTGTCAGCAAAGCCATCTTCAGGGATGAAGGACTGCCCATTATGAAGGCGTGAGGAACACGAAAGGTGTAGCTCCCCAATGGGTGTAAGAAGACTGAAGCTGCAGGTTTCATGGTTACGGCTAGATCATCAGCTTGGTCATTTATGCTAATGAGAAGATGGCAGTAGCAAAGATAATTATTATCCATGGCCAATTTTCAATTTCTTATTAGTCAACATTTCAACTTTTTCTAGACATTTGTGTATAGAACAAAGTGGATTAGTGTGGGTTTCACCTCCTCTTTTTTTTCTCGGTCACTATCTAATTGGAAGTTCTAATGACCAATCAAGTGCACATAGATCGCTAAAAAGAGAAACCTGGGTTTTCTCACAAGTAGGACCTCAGCCCAGTTAGAGCTGACTTTGATATAATCATAATTCACATTTCCCTCATGTTGTGCACTATTTCCTCAGAATTACTATCTCTTCTGTAATGCTATAAGGCAACATGAATCAGAGTAGGCACTAACCTAACAGACAGAAAGTGATGGGTTTCTATGTCAGGCAGACTCCGTAGCTTTGTGCATGTGTGAAAAGCTCCTTCACTGCTTTGAGCCTCAGTTTCCTTGCTTGTAAATGGGATTATTAATGTTTACCTCACAAGACTATTAGAACAATTATAGGAAGAATATGAAGTCTAGCAGGCCTCAGGTGGTACCAGGCATATGCTAAGTGCTTTCATTAATCATTAGAATTCTTATTATCAATATTGTATGCATTTCTTTTATTCATTTGGTAAATATCCCCACCATTTGTTGCAAAGCCAAACATGTAGAACATCTATTACTATCACCCTGTTAGCAGATGCTGCTGTTGGGCTGATAACAGTAATAGACAGTCCCTAGCATGTTGACATCTTCTGATGTCAAGGACCTGCATCTTTCTTCTTCCTTGCCTGATTTTTTTCCAAAGGGACTTGCAAAACTTAGAAGCACAGGGAGTTTATGCTTCCTCCGGGCAACCCCTCAGCCAAATGGAAAGCGGGAGGCAATAGATACATGCCTCAACTTTCTTTCCTTCAAGTGCAGTGATTTTGAGATACATTTCAGACTGTTTCTCAGAGGATCTTCAGGGAGATTAAGCCCAAGTTATCCACAGAAAAAACCCCCACACTAATGCACCTTTATGAGCTTTTCTCATGTCCCTGTCTCACTTCCTGCATTTCTTCATGTGTGATTCTTGGGATCACCTTACAAAGAAATTCCTAGTACCCAATTTAGTATTTCAGGAGCTTCTATTTGGAAAACCCAAATAAAAATTCCTACTTCGTGGGGCTTTTAGTATTTTAATTTAGATATAGTAAAATTGTCTTTTTTTTTTTTTTTTGGTGTATAGTTCTGTGTGTACTACCAGTGTATACATTCATATGACCACTACCTCAATCAGGATCCAGAACTGTCCCCCCATCCCCCCAAGTTACTTCGTGCTGCTCCTTTATAGTCAAATTGTCTCCCTCCACCTCTAACCCATGGTAACCACTGAGCTGCTCTCCATCTCTTTGAGGTTTGCCTTTTTCAGATGCCATACAGCATGTAATCTTGTGTGATCTTTTCAGACTGGCTTCTCTCCCTCAGTATCATGCCTTCGAGTTCCATGTTGTTGCTTGTATAACTAGTTCATTCCTTTCCATGGTTGAGCTGTATTTCAATGAATGGATGTATGCCTTTGTTTATCAGTTCACTTGTTGAAGGGCGTTTGGATTGTTCCCAGTTCTTGGAGATTATGAATAATGTTGCTCTAAATAATCAAGTACAGGTTTTTGGACAAACATAAATTTTCATTTCCCTAGGGTAAACTCCTAGGAGTGGGATTTCTCTATCATACGATAAGTGTATATTTAACTATGTAAGAAACTGCGAACCTTTTCCAGAGTGTCTGTACAATTGTGTGTTCCCACCAGCAAGGTATGAGAGTTCCAGTTGTTCTACATGCTTGCTAGCACTTGGTACTGTCATCATCATCATTATATGAATATTTTAACTTTAGCCATTCTATTAGGGGTGTAGCAGTATTTTCTTGTGATTTTAATTTGCATTTCCCTGAGGGCTAATGATGTTGAACATTTTTTTCATGTGTTTATTTACCATCATATATCTTCTTTGGTGAAGTGTTTGTTCAAATAATTTGCTCATTTACTGAACTGGGTGATTAGTTCCTTACTGTTGAGCGTTCGGAGAATTTTATATAAGTTTTGCAAATATTTCCCCCCAGTCTATAACTTGTCTTTTCATCTTTATAAGGATTAATGAATTTACGTACTAGGGTCTTTGAAAACTAAATTCATATACTAAATACACGTGAATTAGTGAAGACAATACAGAGAAAAGATTGACTTGGGCCTCAGACAAACCTTTGAATCCTGGTTCAGGCACCCACTGTTTTGCCACTGATGATCCTCAGTTAGTTTCCTCTTCTGTAAAGTATGGATAATAATAGTACCTCCTTCATAGGGCTGCTGTGAGGATTGAATGAGAAAAGATATGTCAACGGCTTAGCCCAGTGCCAAAACGTTGTAGGTGTTCAATAAATTTTAAGATTACATCCATATTATAATATTCTCTTTAATTTCCAAGCCCCTACTTCAGCTGCTCCTTTTGCTTGAATCATCCTTCTGCTGCATGCCATACCCTTCTACCCTGCCCTGTACACCTCATGCCTGGCCCCATCATTTCTTAGCTGCCTAGATAATTCCTGTTCAGGAAACTGCCTGACACCTCCAGTCTGGACCACGTGCCCTGCTCAGTACTCCCGTAATCCCCTTTTACGACCTCCCATCACTCTGTATTTTAAGCACAGTAAGCTGTGAGCAACTTGAGGGCAGGGGCACTGTCTACATCATCTAACACAATGCCAGGTCATTTCTGATGAATGAATGAAGAGATGAACAAATGCCTTCATGTCAGCCTTTGTCTGGGGTCTCCAATATTTTGCAAATTGCCAAATCCAGTCCCTTTAAGGAATTCTTGTAAACCTCAGATGGATGTCTTTGACTTACAGCAGGACTCTGCATTCAATCAGCCAAACACAAACCCACACTGCATCTTTGACAAGTTGGATGCCGAGGGAAGAAACTTGAATGCTTTGCCTCTATTTATTTTACCACATGCCATAAAAATTAAAAATACATTGTACCACAAGTGCAGTATTTAGTGTCTCACTTTAATTACATTCAAGTGTGTTGCTAAATAGTCTTGAGAAAACCTTAATGACCAGCTGTTCTACCCTTTTCCCATATGTCAGAAATGGTTTCGGAAATCACATTCTGGGACAGTAAGGTTGTATAATTAGACAGTGTATAGTTAACACTTCTAGATTTCCCCCTTAAAGTGTGGACCCTTTACACTAACATATTGTGTGATTCTGCCAGTTTGGCGCAATACAATTAAATGACGTGCCAAACAACAAGCGAGCTATGCAAACTCCATCAGACGTGTTATGATTGCATCATTATCTCCTCATATCTTTTTCATCATTAGGACGGTATGCTTTTGTGTGTGTGCGCTATGCAATATTCAGCACGCATGGCTGACAAATAAACTTAGTAAAGAGGGCTGTAAATTTTTAATATTCCCTTCATCATGCCATTTATCTCATTAGAATTAGATGTGAGGGTGGCTGTTGCATCTTTTTCAAACAAAGAGCTATCACGCAGATACACAGCAACCATTTAAGGAGAAAAAACAAAACTAAAATCCCCATGGTGGTAACAGGAGCCAATATTTTACACTGCTTCTGGTGGCGGAAATGGGGATTTTATCCACCCCCAAACTGGATTTGGGAGATGAAAGAAGTTGAATGTAGACAAACAATTGATTATTGTGAAAAGAAGACATTGGTTGCTGCAGTTGTTTGACTCTGTCTGCGCCTAATGAGTTGTTTTGAAAACATAGTGTTTTGTTTGATTGAATTTGGGTAATTCTTTGATTTGTAAGTATAGACAGAGATGGAATGCGAAATAGAAAATAAAGAGATGGGAAAATTCTATCGACTAGATAATATTCCCCCCAAAAGATACTGTCTTTAACATTGTCCCAAATTGCAAGTCAAAATTGTAATTCTGATTTCTAATCCAGAATTGCCCATCTAAGTATATTGACTAAGTCATGACTGGAGGTTTCTCACATCCTAAAGCACCAAATTCCCTTGTGAAAAAGGCTGAGAGAGAGTTTTGCTATTCTGATATGACAGATGAACATTTTTTTCTTCTAAGCTTGAATTTCCAGTGACTTATTTAGATGTGAGCACTGGCAGTTAGTTGTAATCATGTTTTAAATCTTGCTTTGTATCCTTAGTTATAATGTTGTTCAATTAATATTCAGAATAATGGAAATGATGTGCGGTTTTGAAAAATACTTGAATACAGTCCAATGCTTTGGGAAACTGACTCTCACGAGGATTAATCAGCATTTAAAACTTGCATTAATAAAACTCAGATCTTCCACCATGCAACATGCATAATACTTTTCTTTTTAAAACATTTTAGTTTAGTTATATGACATTCTTTGTCCTGATTTTTAAAGGAATTTTAAAGGGAGTTCCTTCAGTTCATTTCTGCCTTGAACCTTGTGCATAATTGGACACTTGCAATTTAAAATTTAAAAAATACAAGAATGCTCTGTTGCATGGTGCTCTTAGCTGTGGTTCCATTATTAAAAGATAAGGGCAATAATGGGCGACCATGTAATTCTTAACATTTCAGATTTTTCCCTAGATTATACCTAGAGGTTTTTTTTATTCCTTTCTTCAGCTTCTCTGAGGCTAAACTATCCAAACCCACCCTATAAAGAAAAAGAGCTAAACACTATGTCTAAATAAGGAAAAGTGCTCAATGGCAATGCAGTCTTTTGCTGTTAATGGTAATATCAAATGATTTTTATAATGAGTGTTCTCTTTTTATTTGTTTTGAATAAGACACAGGTTTTTATATATAAACAAGGATTTGGGTCCTAAATTTAAAATAAAATTACTGGGAAATAGTGGACTAAATATTCTAATTGGTGTATAGCTAAGCGGGAATGAAATAAATTTTAGAAAGATAATTGTGAACAGGACAGAAAAAATATAGCTGTTTTATACTAAACGAGTATATGATCAAAAAAAAAAAATCAGGAGAGTGTACTTCTGTCCGTTTTCTCTGTCCTTAGTCTGGTTTTCTCCCTAGTGAAGGGCCAGCTGCTTTCCGGCTGCTGATACCTAGTCCAACACTTTTACCATTAGGAGAGAGAAAAGTCTGCTTCGTGGTGATAAAGGTGCTTGGAAGGATGTTTTCTTCCCCTTGCATGATTTCTGAAATGCTTTTCCAAAAAAGGAGTCACAAAATCATTGCCTTAGTTTTCACAGTGAAGCAGTGAACATTGGGGAACAAATTCTTATCACTTTTGGGCCTTAGGATTTTGTAGCTTATGCAGTAAATGGTCATTGATGCTTACTGAAATAACCCGTTTAAAAGTCCTTCTCCTTAACTGCCCATTGCCCCCGCAGTTGTACTGAGGACTGCTCCCCTCCCTGACCCCCATTCAAGAAGAATTAATTGTCCCTGCCGCTATGCTCCCCTACTGTAGCACTTATTACTTATGTTATAGGTATTTTTTTTCTTTCCCCCACACAATAGAGTATTACTCAAGAGTTGGAATACTAGACCCAAAGTTGTTCTTTCATAAATATTTGTTGAAGTGAATTAGCCTTTCAATAAGAAAAGCATTTCAGAATCTTAGAACTGAAAAGAACATCAAAGATTTTATAGTCAAAAGTTCATTTGTTTTCCTTGAACCTATCAAATATAATAATAAATAAATTAAAAGCTTAGGCCTAGGCTTGAAATTTGAGCATTTCTTCAGAGACAATTATTCCTCTTTTTTTTTTATACCTGATCATAAGATACAGAGATATATCTAATAACTGAGAAATATCCATAAGCATTTTTTCTGATCTCTGATAAACAGAGTATAAGCAGACTGATTCCTTGCAGTAGACTCTATCTAGAAAACATTCCTCATCCCCAAAGAGAATGGCACTTAAATTACGGATCTCTGAAAAGGATTTGGTCTGATTCAATGTAAGTATACACAGATTGCATTCAAGTAATGATAAAAATCTAATTTTCTGTGCTATGATGTGGATGGGAAAAACAATATTACTGTCTTGATTGAAAAATGTTTAAAAGGTAAAAGCAACCCCCTTTCCCCTTTCACATCTGTGGTGGTGCCTGCCACCCACCCTCCAAAATGAAGATAATTTACAGACAAATAGATGAAGCTGAGTTGACTATAAAAATCATCTAGAACAGGAGGTGGCAAACTGTAGTTCACAGGCCAAATCCAGCCCACAGCCTATTTTTATAAAGTTTTATTCAAACACAACCACAGCCTTTCTTTCTCTAATTCTTTGTGGCTGCTTTCCAGCTTGAATGGCAGAGTTGAGAAGTTGCAACAGAAACTGTAAAATGGGCAAAGCTGAAAATATTTACTATCTGGGTCTTTCCAGAAGACACTTTCTGACCCGTGACCTAAAAGCTTCATTTTGTTTCATTTATAAAATAATACAGATATCTGACCTTAGACCTATTAATAAATAACTGCAGGGATAAATCCTGGTCATCTGTATTTTTAAGAAGCTCCACATTTGATTCTCATTGCAGACCCCTGGTTTTTATTTTTCAAGAAGTTTGTAAATCATGCCAAACAAATTCTGACAACACAAGTGATGTCCCTCTAAGGGAGGCATCATATTTTACTTCTCTTTGCACCTTTAACACTGAACACAGCTCCTAATATAATTAGATGGTAATAATGGTTTTGCTATGTGAATACGAACGAATGGGCAAGGTGAGATAGATTGCAAATACAGTTCAGAACCCACTAAACAGTGCTAAATTGCCAGTACCCTCTTAGGCCCTGGACGTATGCCCTATTACTTTCTAGTGAGATCCCTCTCTTTCATCTTCAACCTAACATAGAAAAACTCAAATTGCACTTGGGTCTGTGAGTCTGAAATTTGAAAACAGTTTTTCCAAGAGTGTCGACTGATGTATGCCTTAGTCTGCATAAACATAGTCATTCTCATTGCTTGAGACATGCAAAAAAAAAAAAAAAATCAAGTAATCATGAGAAATGGTGCAGATGGTATATTTGGCATCTCCGGGCTTCATAGATCAGAGATGCATTTATTTACATGACTTTGTTTGCATTGTGACCATTTACCAGGGCTCTTGTTCAGATTTAACCTTTTGATGCATTGGGAAGAAGAGAGCCATCTTGCCCTTGGGATGGGATTGAGCGAGCCCCCTGTAGGAGAGATGTTTGCATTTCCTCCTACCTGCAAAATACTCATTTATTTCAGCATTGGAAAACATTTGGTTATGTTATCTCCTGGGTCCAGGAGAGGTGTGGAGTGAGCCAAATTTAAGAGCCATTGCCAAATGCCCTGGTTTGCATTTAGTAGACAGAGCTTGCCAGTGCAACTGGTGCTAACTAGCTATAGATCTGAGCTCTAGTCTCAGAAGAAAAGGATTCCTCTCAGTAATTTCCACCTGGGATCATGTACTTTGCCTTTGGTCATGAGAGGCCTTTGTGCCTGTGAACAAATCTTTACCTGCAGGCACAGTTTATTGACCACTGTGACTGACCTCTTTGTGGCTAAAATTTGCACCAGATGTTCTTAGGTCCCGCAATTGACACTCACCTTAGGTGTCTTGGTGATGCTGAAAATCAGCAAGGTGCCTTGGAAAAGGAATTGGAGAACTTGCTTCTGGGCCTGAAAATAGCACTTGCTGGGGTTGGTCACTATAACTCTCATCTGTAAAACAGGGACAAATTCCTGAAACCCTCTGAGCTATGGTTTCCTCATCTTTCAATTAGTATAATCATAAGATTGGTATGACAAGCTAATCTGCAAAAAGCATCTGGTACATAAAGTGCTCAAAGTTTATTATTATTATTATTATTATTATCGTTATTTTATTATTGTTATTATCATGTTATTATCGTTACTGATATGCATATCTTGCTTAATGCACATGGTAGTTGTGAAAATTAAATGAAATAATTGGAATTAAAGTGCTTTGTGAATATGCAAAACTTAGCAGATGAGAGGAATTATTTAAGAGGGAAAGAAGGGTAATTACTTATAGAGCCTGTCAAAGCTCATTTTGACATGACATTAGCTATTGGCCAAGGGTCCCCAAACTTTTTGATATGAGAAGCTACAGTTCATTTTTCTAAACACTTTTTTAAAAAAGTATTTTTCCCTTTGAAACTTTTATTTATTTATTTCTCTCCCCTGTGCCCCGCCCCGGTTGTCTGTTCTCTGTGTCTATCTGCTTCGTCTTCTTTGTCCGCTTCAGCGTGGCACAGCACTCCTTGGGCTCATCAGCACTGTGCACGGGCCAGCTGCACACGGGTCAAGGAGGCCGGGGGTTTGAACCGCGGACCTCCCATGTGGTAGGCGGACGCCCTAACCACTGGGCCAAGTCCACCGCCATCGATTTTCTAAACACTTGAAAGACCACTAGCCTATCTACGGGTAAGCATGAAGTGCTGATTGGTGATATCCTAGAAGAAGAGGTAGTTGACATGTCGGTGGGGCAGTCACTGAGAGGGTTCCAGGGGATTTCTACCAGAGATGGCTGCAAGCCTCTGAGCCATTTTCCCGAAACATTGTTGAGACAAAGAAATGATTCCCTAGATGGGGACTGTTTGTTTGAAAATTTGTTATCTTAATTTGTCTGCTGGCTAATAATTTCATTCAACAGACATTTATTGCTGTGCACTAGGAGCCATGCTTTTGGGGAAACTGAGAGAGGTTATCTTCCTCTTTGGTGTATCATGGAAAGAAGGAAGGAGTCAAGGCTCCTTAGAGAAGAGGGGGAAGGTGTGACTGTACTGAAGTCCATTCTTTCTTTATACACACTTTGCAATGTTGCTTCATGAGAAAGGATTCTTGTACAGTGTTCTCTACCCAGTGTTCCTTGAGGAGTCTTAAGTTCACTTGGAAGAATTTGCAGACGCTCACAATGATAGTCATATGCAGAACAATGGTGTCACAGAAATTCTATCAGGTGCCCTGCAGAGTCCAGAGGTATGTTGGTGCCCACAGAGCCGTATCTACAGGAGCAATCACATCAGTAAATTGTCAGGGCAACTGACAATAGCTAACTTGTTCCCTCATACCCTCACCTGCCTAGCAAAGCTCTAAGCACATAATAGGTATTCAATAAAAAGTCAAGACCAGTATCATCATCATCATCATCAAAAAAATTTATATACTTACTAAATACCAGGCTGTTAAAAGTGCTTTATATGTGTTGATTAATTTTATCCTCACCCTAACAGAATGAGGTAGTTAACATTATTATAACCATTTTAGCAGTGAAGAAATGGAGCCTTTGGGATGCAAAGTAACTTGTTCAAAGTCACACAGTTAGATGTGGCAGAGCTGGGATATTCCAACCAAAGCAGACTGACTCTGAGCCCAATAAATTGTGTGCTGATACTACAGATTCAATTAAAAAGAATGCCCCATTTAAAAATAAAATAAGACTTTGAATTTAGGAAAATGTCCTCTTGTGGTGTTTCTTTAAATGAATGAATTTTAATTATCGGCTGAATACTTAGATGTTGTATGGGAATAACTTTTGTAAAAATTATGCAAAACAAATCATTTATAGCATATAAAGCAAGCACTTGGTGATTGATCTGAGGCGAAGGAAGGAAAGAAGGAAGGAGGAGGGAGGAAGGAAGGAGGAAAGGAAGGAGTGTGTGTGTATGTGTTTGTGTGTCTGTGTTTTTGCAACAGAGGCGGTAAGGAGAAGAGCGAAAACATCATTGCATGATAAGGTCCCATATTTTCTTTCTTTCTTCTTCCTGCTTATTTAGAGTGCTCTTCTCAGAGAAGTGGCTAACAGTGACCCAACACATCCTATCCTACCTGCCATTTCCTGAGTACCATTTTAGATTCTCCAATGGGGAGGGGTTCACAGAATTACTTTTAAAAATAACCAAAGACCGTGATTACTCTGTGGACGACGCCCCTCGAGGTGCCAAAGGGATCCCTCCAATAGGCAGCTCCCTGACGCCCGACAGAGGGACGGAGTGCCAGTCAGACTCTGTGTCACAGGATCACTTTTCAGCTGTCAGGCCCCTCTCCGCTCCTTGCAGCCCCTGCGCTGGCCTCGCCGGCCACTCTAGGGTAGCGAGGGATGTGGAAAGTCACACCAAGATGAAGAACCCTCCTGATGCAGAGGTTACTCCAGCGCTGCTAGCAAGGCCGGCCACCCAGAGAGCCGGCGAGGGCGTCACCCTGCCAGGTGACGCTGGCGGTGGCCGCGCCTCACAGAGTCGAGAGGCGGAGGAGCTGTACTGTGCGGGGACCAGGTAGCCAGCTCCCCGCAGCACCGCGTAGAGGGATAAGAGGGTCTCCAACATCTAGAAGCCTTGCAAAAGAGATGAGAGGAGAGGTTTCAGCCCGAGAGAAAGAATCATGGCATGCATAGGTCCCTGGAGAAGAGAGGGAAAATGGAAGGCACACAGGGCCAGATGCTAGTCTCGTGAAGAGATTTTTAGCTGTTCCAGTGAAGAGCGAGCTGAGCATTGTAAACAGAAGGAGCACATCTTATCTATTATAAAGGTTCCCAGGCAGTGGCAGGTGCCAAGGTTGGAGAGTTAGACTCCACCTAGAAAATGAACTCTCCTAAAGTAGGAGGAAGTATTATCAACCTCCCCTGAGTAGCAGAAGGAGTAGTGGTGAATGATACATCTCCCTGAGTCTTTTTTGCACTCAATTTCTGCGACTGGGCAATTGACTTAAAGAAATATACATTTGCTGTGTGTTGATATGTCTTTGTCCATTTTGGCTGTCGCACAATTTTGTTTTTGCTTTATTGGAGGGGGGCAGGGAGGGAGGCTGAAGTGCTTTAAAGATCTGCAAACCCAACCTCCTGTGACCTGTGCTCGGAGAAAAATGGAAGCCAGAGGCGGCTTGTAAAAGTTTGGTTTTCTGTGGAGTAGTTATCTCCAAAGGATCCATCTGAGTCCCAGGGTTTACATTTGGGGAAACAGCATTTATTTTGAAAAATCTGTAAACATGTTTTTTTGCAGATACAAAGCGTTGTGTGGAAAGTAGTACTATTAAAACAGAGGGTGAATAAAAGATTAGAGAAAGATCTCAAGAAAGAAAGGCAAATGCTTATATTGTCCTACAGAGAGTAGAATGCTAAGCTTTGGTATAACTATTTCCTTTATAAAAAAACAACACTACTTCTCCTAAAACCAACTCCAAATTGAGTCATGTAAACTCAAATACTTGAAAAATCTGGGGACTTTTCCAGTGAGGGAGAACATTTTGGTGATGTTAGTAATTAAATTTTCTCATCAGGAAATAAAAAAGAAACCAATTTAATTACTTGTTAGGAATAATCACAAAAATGGAACCATTGTTAGACTCTCAGAGATTAGTGGGGATCCAGTTCCTGTTTGAGGTAACCATCCTCTGGTCCTCTAGGGGAGGCAAATTGTAACATTTTATTAGTGTAGGTGTGTGTGTGTGTGTGTGTGTGTGTGTAAGTCCTATGGTTCCTTGTCCCTTGTCTTAGAGATGCGATAGACTAATATGGACCCCATCTCCTGCCTTCTTGCCTTATTTTCTTTTTTCACTTGCTCTCTTCTTCTTCCACTTCACTGTCTTTCTTTGCTCTTTGCCTCATCTTACAAATAAGGAAGAATGGATAATTTTTTGGAGGTACCAGGGATTGAACCTGGGACTTTGTACACGGGAAGCAGATGCTCAACCACTGAGCTACACCCCCTCCCTGGATAATTTTTAATAAGGGGCCATAGGAGGAAACCATTTCCGCCCCCTTTTTCTCAATGCTGGTGCTATATTTGAACTAACCAGGGTTACCTGTGGTGAAGAAAATAAGAGCTGAGTAGAATTGCATGTGAAGCACCTGACTTCAGATGGATGAAGACTCTGTGGTGCTTATATTGGAATTTAGAGCATTGGGAGTGAGTCCAACCACAAACCAACTTCAACTGGCCAGGGCCATCGATCCAACCTGAATTTTCTTCTTCTGGGCTGGTTGGCAATATCTCAAGATTTATATATCATTATCCTGTAGAGCAGTACTTTTAGGAAGTTATCCTCATTGTGCAGATGAAGCATTTGAAGCTCAGAGATGCCGAGGACTGTGTGAAGCTGTGATTCAAACAAAGATCTCTCTGTTTATAAATTCCTCAGGTGCTTTTGGACTAGAGAAGGTCCTGCACCATTTTGGCTCCATCAGTTTTTGATGACTGATAGATTCTGAGAAGGCTGAACGGGAGATGTGGCGCTCGTGCTGGGCTCTTTAATGTGGCTGAAGGCCATGGTTTGATTAGTTATTTCTTGCCACACATCGGCTGGCCTCAATTTCAAATAAAGGATTTTGAGTTCCCGGCTGAGGCAAAGTCTGGCAGAGAGTTCCACAAACTTACTGGCAGAATAGGGATTAGCTGCTCTACCCTTTGGCAATTGCCTTGAGTCCCTTAGTATGCTCCCAGCAGAGATAGTCCAGATGCAAAATTGAATGAATACGAAGGTGCGGATGAGAGGGGAAAGGAACCAAGTCAATGGGAAGCTTCCTTTGGGTCATTCTGTAAGCTGGCTGCTTGCTCTTTCTCTCCTTGCCAAGAAGTCATGATGCCCTCAATACACTACAGATACTTACTGAGGAAATATGTCAGGTACAGTATGAGGTGCTGATGATACTAACTGAATTGGTTCTTCTTTCTCTATGACCTGAATATAAATATTTGGTGAATATCTCTGACAGGGCACTTGCTGAGTTGTGTATATACATATTTGTCTCTCTACCTTTCTCTTGACTTCTTGGGTGCAGTGATTCTCTATTATTGATCTTTATGTTCCTAATGCTTAGCATAATGCTTAAAAATGACTTGTGGATAAAGAAATAAAGGAATGATCTTATCAAGCTTTCTATTACATATAATATGCATTATTACTATAAGGAGACAGGAAGATGTAGAAACAAATATGACCATTAAATGGCTTTGATAGATCAAGTCTCACAGGATCTAGTAAAGTGCAAACAAAGAAGAGTGATCAGTTCTAAAATGAGTGGTGGTGAGAAGGATATTCAAAGAGTAGGTGATTTTGAATCATTTTAACAAGATAAATAGATTGTTGGTTTGCTGGACAGTTGGGTAGGGGAGGAAGTGGAAGAAGCATTCCAGGTAGATTAAAGCTGAACAAAGGTATGGATCATGGTAGCAAAGAATAGAATTGTGAGTTACAGAGATGTAGAGATGTGAGAAATTTGCTATGGTGAGAACATACGGGGTGAGCAGAAGTGTGGTGAGAGAGAGGTCTCAGTTGGTGATTGTGTTTAGAAACTTTCAGTGAGGTCAAAATCAGAGCAGGCCAAGTGATTCAGGTAGAGGGAATGGCATGTAGTATATAGGAAAGCCTGGAGGTCAGAAGAAGCTTGGCTTATGGGGGAAAAAAATCGAGGAGTTACACTCTATCTGGAGCCCAAAAATCATCTGGAGTCTGCTGCAGCAGGGACAATGGGAGAGAAAAGAGTGACACAGGAAAACTTAAAGAGAAAAGACAATCCAGACTTAGGCATGACTGGTTATGGGGGCAAGGAAGAGGTGTAGGATGACTGCCAGTTGTAGCTCAGTGACTAAATGGACAGTTATGCCGTTTATGGCAGCAAAAGAGGTAGGTGCAGGAGCAGATTTGGGCAGTTGAGGAAATTATTTGAACTAATTAGAGAATTCACAGAGGTGGTCAGTTTTGAAATTAATATACACAAAGTTTACTTTATGTCAGCAATTATGGAAATTATCAATTAAAAATGTAATGAAAAAGAGTTCTGATCACCAGAGAAACAACATTTAAAATATCTAGGAATAAACGTAAAGAAGTTCTGCAGGATCTGCATGAAAAGTACTAGAAAATTTTACTGAAGAGCATTTTAAAAATACAAATAAATGAAAGTTCCTGTTGTATTCATGAATGGCAAGGCATAGTATTATAAAGCTGTTTAGCAGCCCCCAAATAAGTATATTAATTTAATGGGATTACTACACAAATCCAAATTCCTTTGTGTAACCAGTTAAAATTATTATGGCTTTACCTACACAAAACAGCTTATGAGAAGAGCCAAGAAAACACTGAAACAATGAATGAAAAGCATCAGGCAGCTAAAAATTATTGTAAATGAATGTTTGTAGATTCATAAAGAGACAGAGATGGAACCAGAAACAAACCCAGCATTCTAAGAAAGAATTTAGGACATGGTAAAGGTAGAATTTCACATTGATGAAACAAGATGGATTATTCATTTGTATGAAGCTAGGGTACATGGTTAGCGATTAAAATCACATCATCACATTGTCTCCTAGACGGAGTTAAGTGTCTGCCTAGGTCAGCTGGGCCACACTGCCTCCTGGCTGGACCTCGGCTCCAGTGGCTTCTCACCTCACACCCTTGCTCTCCCAGGCTCCCTGGGCTCAGACTCCATTATTCCCACCAAACAGGGAGCTGCAGCTAGTTTAGCACCCAGGTCTGACCCAGCTGAGTCTATCGCATCTGGACTTTCCTAGCAGCTACTGGAATATCTGGGGAAAGTGCAAACTTGAACCACTAAAAGACAGGAGACAGAGAATTGACAGATTCATCCCTCAATTCTCATCCCCAATGGCCTCATTGGGCTGTGCCCAATTCATTGGTTCTGCAAGATCTATTTGTTGATGTCCCGCATCACTGAGCAATTGCTGTGTTTACCTTGAAGCTGAAGTCAACCTGGTAATGCACCCCCTTTGATTACCTTTCTTCCTTCCCTTCCTCATTTTTCCTTTCCCTCACTCTTATTCCCTGGCATCTCATTCCACTGAAATCGTTCCAAAGATCTGGAGCTAAGGCATTCCTATATCATACCTCATACCCAAAATAAATCAGAGAAGGAGTAGAGCATTATAAAGTGAATTAAAAATCCATAGAGCTTCTAAAAAGGAAATATTATCTATATAGCTTTAAACATATACATCACTGAGGATTTGACTTTATAAAATTCTAGAACCTCTGCATGTTAAAAATGCCATAAACAAAAGCAAATGACAAGCCAGGAAATATTTTCAATGCAAATATTGGTAGAAACAGGTTAATATACATTAGGTTAATATAGATTAATATATAAAAAGCTTTTAGAATTCAATAAAAAGATTAGTATCTCCTTAGAAGAATTAGATCAAGGACTTGAACAAGCTATCCACAAAGAAGAAATACAAACAATAAAATATCTTAGGGAAAACAATATTCAGGGTCATTTTTAGTCAAGGAAATACAAATTAAAACAATGAATTATTTTCACCGACATTGTGGGTGGCAGACAATATCTGACATTGTGAGTGGGGGAGTGTAGCGCAGTGGTGCTTTCACAGACTACTAAGAGGTTTGTAAATTGGTACATTCTTTCTGGCAAAATGTGGCAAACATTTAGAAAACTTGAGTTTAACAAGAAAATGATAAATTCTGAGGGAATGATTGGGGAACTAAGACACACCCAAAGATATTCAGAGCAGTATTGTTTTTAATAGTAAACAACAGGAAATAAGGTAAATACCAAAGGAAAGGACTGGTTAAATATAATTCACATATTAATAAAATGGAGTTCTCTGTACCTATTTCATATTTTGCTTTGAAAATAGAAAAGTTTGAAAATATTAAAAGTTACGGGAAAATTTTCTCAACATATTCTGAAATTTAAAAAAAGGATCATAAAAAGTGTGTAAAATAAAATTTCCAGAAAAAAAGAGCTTTTACATTATTTGGAACTCTCTCTTCTCCTTTCACATGTTCTAAAAAACAAAACAAAACTAAACAATAACTGGAAGCACAGCCATAAAAAATTGACAGCAAGTCATTCAGTGTTATATTCTAGAATAATATTTGCTAATTTTGTTTCTATAAAATATTAAGTTTTAAATGATTTTGTATCATAGACCTAGATGTAAATGTTAAAACTATAAAAACTTCTAGAAGAAAAATAGGAGAAAATCTTTAGGAACTTGAGGTAGGCAAAGATTTCTTACATAGGACATAAAATACGCAAACGAAAAAAGAAAAGAAAAATGCTATTATACCTTACGAAAATTTAAAACCTTTGTTCTTCAAATGATGCCATTAAGAAAATGAAAAATCAAGTCAGAAAATGGCAGGAAATAATTACAATGCATTTATTTAACAAAGGAATTGTATCCAAAATATATAAAGAACCCTTGAAATTCAGTAACGGACAAAAATCCAATTTAAGAAATAGGTTCATTAGTCGGCCAAAAAGGTGCTGATGCAAAATACTGGAACTCTGTTGGTTTTTATAAAGGGTATTTATTTGGGGTAGAAGCTTACAGTTACCAGGTCATAAAGCATAAGTTAGTTCCCTCACTAAAGTTTGTTGCCACATGTTGGAGCAAGATGGCAGCCAATGCCTGCTAGGGTTCAGGCTTCCCGGGTTCCTCTCTTTCCAGGGCTTGTTTCTCTCTGCCTCAGCTGCTCTGCACTCTCCACAAGGCCAACTGTGGACTATCAGGCGAATGGCTCATCTCTTTTCCCCAGGCTTCTGCTGTGTCTAACGAAGCCTTCTCTCCTTCCTTGAGTATCTGCTCCATTGTGTGTTCACTTCTTGGGGCTCCAGCATCAAAATTCCAACTCCCTCCTCTACTGTGTCATTTCTCTACTATGTCCTACTGACATGACCCAATCAAAGCCTTAATCATTATTTGACCAAGTAAAAGTGAAACCTCTGAATCCAATATAATCTAATATGCCCAGAAGAACAAACCAGTTTACAAACATAATCCAGTACCTATTTTTGGAATTCAAAAGCAATATCAAACTGCTACAATGGGCAAATGATTTGGATATATATTTTACAAAAGAAGATCTACAAATAGCCAATAAACACATGAAAAGATGCTCAATATCATTGGTTATGGGAAATGCAAATTAAAACTGCAATAAGATAATACTACATACTAAATAGAAAGGCTAAAATTTAAAAGACTGATAATACTGTTTGCAAGGAAGTGGACAACCAGATTGTTCATACACTGCTGGCCAAATGTTAAATGGTACTACTACTTTGGAAAACTATCAGTTTCTCAAAAAGTTAAACATATGTTTACCATACAACTAGCCATTCTACTCCTAGGTATTTCCCCAAAAGAAAGAAATAATATCCACACACAGTCTTTTTGCACAATGTTCATAAGCAACTTTATTTAACATAGCCTCAAACTGAAAATAATCTAAATGCCCAGCAAGAGACAAATGCATAAACAAATTGTGATATATCTAAACAATAGAATATTACACAGCAATAAAAAAGAATGAACTACGGATATCCACAAGAATATAGATGAATCTTAAAGTGATTATGCTGAGTGACAGGAACCAGATAAAAAAGAATATGTACTGTAGAATTACATTTATATGACATTTTAGAGAATGCAAGCTAATCTATAAAGACAAATAACAGATCAATAGTTGCATGTGGCCAGGAGTAGAGGGAGGGATGGACTTTAGGGCACAGGGTAATTTAGGAGAATTATGAAAATGTTCTATATCTTGAGTGTGGTGATGTTTTTCACAGATGTATGCATTTGTCAAAACTCATTCAATTGTACACATTAAATGGATATAGTTTATCATGTGTAAAAGATACCTCAAAAAAGATGATAAAAATATTTTCTTCCTGTGTTCTGTGCTGGGTGAGACCTACCCAATCTGAATTTGTTGAGTGTCTCTTCTCTTACTTAATATTATGGTATCATAATAGACTTAAGAAGGCAACTGTAATTGCTTCTGTGTGTATGTGTGTATAAGAGAGAAAGAGAGGGGAGGGGGGAGAGAAAGGGGAGGGGGGAGAGAAAGAGAGAGAGAGAGAGAGAGAGAGAGAGAGAAGTAGCAAAGAAGAGATTGCAGATTCCAAAATGCTAGGGGATTTGAGGTGAAGAGAAAGTTCCCAGGGGCACCTGGAAGCATAGGTCCAGAATACAGATGGAGGTATCAGGCTTATAGAGGAATGAGGATGGGACATCTTCAGAGCTGGCCCTGAGGAAGAGTGAGTCATGCTATTGATGTCAACAAGAGGTGAATAAAGGATTCCAGAGAAGCAGGAGCGGGTCAGGGGATAGGCAGAAAATTCCGGGCCAAGAGGGAACCTCTGCCCACCATCAGTGGGTTTTGAGGCCTCTCCCTCGTACAGTGGTCTTGAAAGACAGCGGTGCTGCTCACCATCGATTATCATCTCCATTTCAATGGTGCATCCAAATCCATCAGATATGTGGCAACTGTCTAGAGGTTCGGCATGGAGAAATTGGGAAATGGAGAGGCGTATGCCTCAATTACTGACAGTTTTTGGTCTGATTTTGTTAAACACCATAAAAGCTGGTCCCTCTCCAACTGTTTGGGCCAAGGTGCTCAAGATGTCAATCCATTTCCACCAAGCACCCTCCCTTGCCGAAAGGATGATGTTGTTTTGCATAGGATGCACCCATGAAGGTACTCTGCCTTCTGCTGCTGTGGTGAAAATGTAGTCTAGCAAAGGAGAATTCCAAGTGCCTCGTAAATGGGGCATGAGGTTGTGCTTGGGGCAGAGACAATCTATGCCAAATACACGTTATTATGAAGGCTTTGGGCTGTATCATCAGCCTTAGGGAACTGTGCTGTGGCAGACATGCCTTTCTTGTGAGGCAGACAGTTAGAATGCATGACATAAAAAAGGCAAGATTAACCTGACCCAGCACTCACGGAGGGTCAAGAGGTACAAATATACAGGCTCGTATAAGTGCTATAAAATGAGACATCAACACAGCATTTGGGTGGGAGGCATCAATCTGAAAATATATTGTTAAACAGAACACCTAGAGAAAACAAACACTTGAATCCTTGGACCCCTCTAAAAAGGGCAATTAATGGATTTAAACTTAGATTGCTGATAATCATCATTGCATCATGCTTGAGACTCTACTGAAAGGTTCCCCTCCTACCTTACCCTTGTTTCCTTTTTTTTAAAAACGAGGTAGAAAATGCATATATTTCTGAAAGAGACTTTCTGAATATTAGTGATTTTTTGATGTAATCAATTGTGTACACGATTAACTTTAATTGCCAAGATGACAAAAAAGAGCACCTTATTATTTTTTGATGTTTTGTTTTCAATCATGGTTATATTTGAGCTAAAAAAAAATGGTTTCAGGAGCGAATAATTAGTAAACTAATTAGTTAAGATTCTTTTTATACTACATTTTCAAGGGCATTTATTGGTCTGAACCAAAGTGTTCTATCTTCATTCAAGTTAGGAGCACCCCAGCAAGAGTAGTAAGTCAATCACAGAGAGGCGCAGAGTGTGGGGAGGAGATCGTGGGGTATGGAGTCCAGCAGAGCTGACTTTAATCCTGCCCGAGCTTCATTCTCTGTTGTGGTTTAAAGCAAAGAATGAAAATTGAAAATTAAAAAATGCTAAGGAGTACAGGGGGCCGCTGGAGGGCTACGATCCAGGGTGCACAGTGGAGGAAATGGGTTTGGAGAGGTTCAAAGGGTTTTCCTGCTTTAACACATTTAATCCTTGCGGCAACGATGTGCAGTAGCAGTTATTATTATGATTCCTAATTTTCCAATGGGAAAACAGGCACAGAGAGATGAAGTAATTTGTGCATATTCAAAGATCTAGCAAGTGGAGGAAGAGAGATTTTCATCCTGGCAACCGACCCAAGCTCTCGTAGCTGTATTACGAAGATTAGGTAATATTTGGTATCAAAAGTACCTCTGTACACTAGGTGTTCGATGCATGGTAGATAGCATTAATTTATTTGAATTTCGGTTGAAGTCAACTCGTGTCTATAGATTTTAAGTTCTTAAACAATATCAAACAATAGCTCTTCAGCGAAGTGTGAACGGGTTATTGATTAGCAAACGTGCTCTTTGTCCTTCCCTATTGCACGCAGGCAGTTTGGTTGATATGGAGCCCTGGTGCACAGAGCAAACTCACGTAGGTATTTGTGGCGGTGAAAGCAATGGGGGTGAGGTGGGGAGGAAGAGGCACTGCTCCCACACCATCACAGAGGTAGGACTCCGGCTGCTCTGTTTACCCTCACCATTAAATCAATAACTTGGAGGTAGAAGAGGAGGGATTCAAATGTGGTAAGCAAAAACACAGAAGAAAACAACAGTCAATTGGCTGGTGGCCTCCAATCAGTGATTGAAAACTTAAGAAATTTGTACTGTTTTTTTGCTTTCTTTCTCAATAGTCTAAATTCCCAGCTATTTTGTTAAATGAGTGTAAAGCAAGGACAAATGCTAAAGCTTATCCCACGAAATTTTTTTTTTTTGGGGTGGGGGGAACAGGTAAATGGTAGTGCAAGAGTGTACCCGAAGGACTCTTTCCAAAAGATTGGTGAATTTCCTCAGGCCCAATGCCCTAGAGCTCTGTTTCCCAAAATATATTTGAGGGGAGGGGGTATGGATGGGTGTCAGGGCCTTTAATATGCTAAAGTATCTTTCAAGGTTGGAATGGAATGTAGAGAAGGTTCATACCTTACTCCGTCTATACTCTTTACTTCATTCTAGGTACATCTTGCTGGACTAATCTTTGAAGAAACTTACTGAGTGGTATATTTACTTAAGAAACGCTATAGCAAATTTATGCTCTCCCTTTATCCATCTAGTCACACAAAATGAAGGTATTTTTGCTCATTCTCATTCCATAAAGAAGGTCTATGATTTCAAGTAGATTTTCTTCTGGCTTTTTTTTTTTTTCTTTTTAACATTTTTCTTTTGCTTGTAACTTTGAGAAGACCACATTAGGGCTTACATAGTTAATAAAAGCAAACTAAAGCAAATTATCACCTTCTGGTACTTCTTTCAGCATATTCTAATTTTTTAATGGAGAAAATGCATTCTTAAATTAAATATGCATAATAAGGAACACTAAGAATAAAGTGGAATACGTGAGAATGAATCTAGAGTTGTAAGCAAAATGCATTTGATTTGCTAAGGATAAAAGCTAGCTTGAATCAGTCAGAATCAGTGCAAAAAAGAAAAGCCTCATAATGTTCATAAATTGTCCATAATTGTGTGGATTTAAAATATAAAAGTTGGCAGTGGCAAAAGCTAAAAGCCATTAGGAGAGATACTATTGTGCAATGCACCAGGAAGAGCAAGTCACAATCTTATTAGAAAACCCTAGCTAGAGTTTTCTAAAATTTTGATAACCATACTTGAGACTTGTCTTGATGTTTACTACAATGCGTGCATTGTTCATCATGGCATGGCCTAATGCATATATGAATCATGTTTGAAAAGAGCTACTAATTAACATGAATAGTCTTCTTCTGTGAAGGTCGTTTATTACAAAGTTCCTTTTTTTTCTTTTTCCTTTTTTTCCTCCTAGCTGAATATTGCTAAAGGAGTCCTCAACAACAGCCATTAGTTTAAGAGACTCATCTGTTTTCTGCCTGATATTGGGTCATAGTTTTGAAGAGTCTTTTTCTAATGCCAAGAAGTCATAAAAATAATATTGAAAAGCAAAAGAGAGAGAAGAGAAGAGAAAAGAAGAGGGAAGAGAGAAAATGATCATTCTCTGGTTGAGCAGTACATCTCACTCTCAGCCCTATCATTAGGCTTTATTCTGTCATCAATTTTATTCTATCAGCAACTTCTTCTTATAACATTTAAGAATGCTTTTGCTGAAATGGTTAGAATTTATTTCAGATGGGATTGAACTGGCCTTTTTTCTTGAAATACTGGGCTGGCCAATACTGTTCTAGAATTTATTGGGATGGTTCCTGAAATGTTTTCCACATAAGTGAAATCACTATGGGACTTTGCTATACCATTCAGCACTGAGGAACTTTCGGAACCTTCAACTGTTTTGAATTGGGTCTAGTAGGTTTTGTGACTTGGATGTCTCAGGAAACTTAGGATCAAAGGATTCCCAAGGAATGCTGGGAAACAATACTACTGTAAGTTAAAAATGTCTCTTAGCTAAAAACCTGCAGCTGGACCTTTGTCTATTTAAGTAGAACTTGTAAGTTTGTGGTATAAAACATGATCTCTTAAATCACTTGGCCTCTAAAATATAACTGGATTTTGGGCTAGGTTTGCATGATGCAACAAAGTGGTAAAAGAGTCAATCACTTTGTTATTTTGTCTACATGATCCCAGTTAACCTACTTGTAAATAAATACAGTATTTTTACTGGCCAGTCTGGTTATAAAAAGTCCCTGATAATCTGTGAATTGACCGAGCACATTTTGCAGTGTCTGAGGTCTGTGGAAGTGTGTTGGCTCTTATTGCAACTGACTGAAACACTCCAGCGAGGCTTGGTGTGTTTATCAGGCAGAAGTTCTCACTGAGCCTGAAACGTACACATTTTTGTCTTGGTTAGCCAGAGCTGTCATCGCAAATACTACAAACCAGTTTGGCTTCAACAATAAGCATTTATGGGCTTTTGGTTTTGAGGCTAGAAGTCCAAGATCTAGACAGTAGCAAGCTTGCTTTCTCTGGGAAGACTGGAGTTCTGGCATCTGCTGCAGGCAATCTTTGGGCACGTTGGCTTTTTATCTCTGCTATTGTCCTCTCCTCTGTAGCTTCTGTGACTTCCCAGTTCTTTTGGTAAGACCTTCAGTAATCTGGATCATGACCCACTCTCATTCTATTGGCTCATACCTTAACTGAAAAGAATATCTCCACTCCCATAGGAAGAGAAAGATTAAGAGCATGACTAAATTGGGGGGCATAATTCAATCTCCCATACTTTTTGCATTATTTTAGTTTTTGAGCCATCAAAGTATTTTCACAGGCTAAAAGATAAAATAAAAGCCTTCTAATTGGCCCTCCATCCAGCCCTCCTCCCTTATAATTTCTCACACTGCCAGTTAGTCAGAGAAAGAGGCACAAATACAGTGGGTGGAGGGGAGGACGCCCTTCAGTTACTGTCTTTCTCTTCTTCCTGGTATCTCTTCCCCTCTCCCCCAGTGGAGTCCATCTCCAAAGTCCATTCAGTTACTATTGGTTGACCATGTATGAGGCACTGTATTACATTCAAGCTCTTTTGTTATGGGAGACTTCTTGGAGAGCAAAGTTGTAGGGGGCTCCAGGCAAGGGTAGAAAGGCATATCACATGAGGTGTGATAGATGCTTTCTACATGACTGTCACAGGTCTGCTTGCTTGTAAAGGGCAGAGCAACCACATCCAACCTGATGATCAGGAGAGGCCTCCTGAAGAAAGAACACCTTGATAGGCATTGAAAGGCAGTAGGACATTTTGGTCAGTGACAGGTCAGAGAGAAGATTTCTTGTGTGAAGACTGGCATTAAGCACAGCTGTGGGAGAAGAACATGAAGACTAAAGTGGGAAGAGACCAGCATAGCAAGGATTATGGTAAGATAGACTGAGGCCAGAGAACAGAGGGGCTATCATTTCAGGGGACAGGATTTGGAAGGCATTGAACATGTTTGCCTCAAGACCTGCTGGTTATTTTATAGAGATCCCATCACCACTACTGAAAATGCTGTTCTGAGCGTGTTTTACTGGAAAAGTCTGACTTTGTCATTAAAAAACTGATTCCTTAAAAATTGGACCATTCCGTCTCCAGATGGAACCTTGCCCTCCTGCAAACACATGTCTAAGAGGGATAAACCTGACAGGGCAGGGGAGGCGGTGGGGCTATGAATGAAGGAGTTTTATCAAATGAGCAGCAGCAAGGATGTTGCACTGTGTTCTCCTGTTTGGGAGGTTTAATTCTTCATGGTTTGCTTGGCTGTCAGAATGCTTCATGTTTTTATTTGTGAACATACACGGTGATCATCCTTAAGACAAAAAATCTGATGGCAGTTCCCCGGATGCCCTTGTTCAGAGCAGATGTTGCAATCAGAGCTGGGCTTTCAATTCTCACCTCTGAGATGCTGTAAATTGCATTAAGAAGCGTCTCTCATTCACCCTTATTGCTTCACATACAACTTATTAAAGTAATGTTGGAGGAAAGAAGTCGAAATAGACACACTTAACAGGTTTCTAGATCACCAAGACAGAGCCATAATCTGCGTTGATGCAATCATCTACGGCTCGTGTGCCCACCAAAATAGGTAAAAGCTCAGTAGGGGAATAGAAAGAAAGAGGCACACACATTCAGATAATCAATATTGAACTGCATTGTGGACCAAGCAGGGTTAGAAAAATTTTTAATTATTTTTTGCATTTAGGAGGACCACACAGGGGTGATAGAAGCAAAGAAGGGCAGCCCAAAGCCTGTCTTCACTTAGAAAGTAGGATGGTTCGTAGGGTTATGGACCCTGAGCTGGGAAAATTCTCTTGGTGGAAAAAAGCAGTTCGCTTGTTCCGCTCCACCCCCCAGCAGAGATCTCCTCTGCAGTGCCCCTGACGTGGGGCCATCTCACCTCTCCTTGAACCCTTCCACAGGCTGAAGTTTGTACATTTCAACTTGCTGTTTGGGCTTCCTTGGACACAACCTAAGTCTGGAAGGCATAGTGGAAATTGGATAAACAGCCACAATTCCCCCAGGGAGTTTTTTTTTATTTTATTTTATGCAAACATCTGTTTCTTGAATTTGACCATGGTAAGACAGAGGAGGAGGGGGAATAGCGACTGATGAAATAAGATCAAGAAGATGCTGCCCCCTTCTTGTCTGGGGGGTTGTTTGCTTCAGGAAGTGTAAAGCCTTTCTCCCTCCAGAATTACAGAGGGGCTGAAACCCTTTCCAAGTCTCCTCTGATACTGGGTTTATGCCCGATTTTAGTTTAGGTGAGATCATGTGTATACTTTTTCTTTTTTTTTTGGTACTTTGCTGCACTACAGATGTAACCTGCTTCAAAAGAAACCCCATGCCTGCCTCTAAAACTCTGAACTTAAGAGTACAGAAGAATAGAGCAATCAACAAATATTTATTAAGCGCCCCCATGTGCCCAGCACTGTGCAATGTATTAACATGTATTCTAGCAGTGGGAAAAGAATGAGTCCTTGCACTTAGCAAGCTTAGAGTTTTGAGAGGAAGATTGATATAATAAAGAACAATAAAAGACAAGCTATGATTTTGTATTAAATTGCAAGATGCCAACATTAATAGTTGCAGTTATTTGTAACAGGAGACGATAGGGAGGACTATTGGAGCTGGAGAAAGCTTCAAACAGGAAATTTAAATTGTGTGGGATCTAAGATCCCAGATGCTTTGATCAGGCAGCGCCTAGGCAAGAAGCATTTCCAGTAGGGCAAATCGCACAAGCTAGCAACAAGAGTGTCCATGTCCATTTATTCAACACTTGCTAAGGGCTAATTGTATGGGGCCATTTTTATCCCCATTTGCCAATGGAGAGATGAAACTTGGTAACAGATAAGCAACAACAACAAAACAACGACGATAATGGCTGATACACCTTTAGTGCTTACTGTTTTGCAGGAACCTTTCTAGGCTCTTTACATATTTAAATTATTTAAGCTTCATAAAAACCCTAGCAGGTAGATGCTGTTCTTATAGACCCTTTCTGCATGAGAAAACATAGTGTAGAGAAGTTATGCTGTCAAGTACAGAGAGGCTAAGTGACTAGCTCACAGTCACACAGGCTTTAAGTGACAACAGACCTGAGAAAGAAGCCAGATTTCTCTAGTTTCAAAGTTTACACTCTGTGATGCTGACTGCAAGAGTAGAGTATTAATATGGCGAGCAAAATGATTCTGACCTTGCCATTACGGGAAATATGCCTCAAGCCCTTTTGGAAGAGAAGGAAGCTCATCAGATTGTTGATCTCAAGACTTTCCAACAATCCTAGCCCTGCCTCAGGGCCAGGGTCACAGAAGAAGAGAGACACCAAAGTAGAAAGATGCCTTCCCAGACCTCTGTGTCTTCTTCTCTTACGAAGTACCTATTTTTAATTGAAAAACATTCCTTAGACCTCTGTGTTCATCACCTACATGGCCTCCGATAGCCCTGGAATTCAGTGAAGATGTAGGATGATGTGGTCCCTCTTTGCATCTCTTGGTAGAATAACCAACAAACCCAACTGGGAAAAAAAGCCATCTGATTTCAGATTGGTACTCAGAACAGGTCAGAGGGGAAACAGAGAAAGTGCTGTAACCAAAGAGGGTCCAGGCTAAGTTGTTCCTTATCAAAATCCTTCCTCTGGGACAGACATTAAATTTTTAAAATCCTAAGATTAATGATTAATGTTCTTTTTATTGATAATGTCCACAAATTTCCCAATGGAAAGAGCATTCAATCCTGGGGGGTTTCCAAACATAAAATCTTAATCAGAAGAATTTGTTCTTCTCAAATGAATTCTTACTTAGGACCGCAAACTATGTAACATGAAAGGTGAGTCAGTCTGGGAACATCTGGTGCCACCAAGAGTTCTTCCTGCCAGCTTAGCCTTTACCTTGTTCTCACACTAGCCCCGAGGCATCCCCACAGAATCTTTGGGCTATGGAGCCTAATGTGAAACTGTTCATGCATCTCAGTTAAGAAGCGAGTAGCAAAATACCTGACTAACCACTGGCTTAAACAAATAGGATTGGTGAACTTCCAGTGTTGGTGCAGTGGCTCAAGAGAGCTCAGAACCAATATCTTTATGATTTTCTTGGGTTTTTTTTTGCCTCATGGTCTAAAGAAGGCTGCTTCAGCTCCAGACATCATGTTTTTGCTCATGGTAAGAGAATGATGGAAGGGCAATGATACCCAAAATTTCCCCTACAATTAGGAAAATGAAAGCTTTCCTGAAAACTTACCGTGGATTTCTGCTTAACTTTTGTTGGCCTGAACTAGGTCACAGGGTCATACCATGTTGCAAAGGATTCTGAGAAAACAGATAGCTGGATTGCCATGCCAAAGAATATTGGGGTTCTCTTCTCAAAGGAAGTGGCCATTGAATAGCTAACTAACAATGGGTAGCATAGCCTGGATTTTTACTCTCTTTTTTTCTACTTCATGAAAGAACATACTACATTTAAAGTTTTCATGATAAAAATTTCATGTAAAATCATAGAATTCTAATTGATTGAACTAGTGGCTTCTCCACTGATAGACAAGGGTGCATAGGTTCCTGTTGACAGACGAAGGGTGCTGAGTGGTAGCAGTATACAGGCACACCTCTTTTTACTGGGATTCACTTTTTGTGTTTTGCAGATATTGCGCTGTTTATAAACTGAAGGTTTGCGGCAACTCTGCGTCGAACAAGTCTATCGGTGCCATTTTTCCAGCAGCACGTGCTCCCTTCAGAGCTCTGTATCACATTTTAGTCCTGCTCATAATATTTCAGACTTTCTCACTATTATTCTATCTGTTATGGAGCTCTGTGATCTGTGATGTTACTGTTGTTAATTGCTTTGGGCGTCACAGAACATGGCCATAAAAGACAGAGCACTTCATCGATAAATTTGTGTGCGTTCTGCCTTCTCCACCAACTGGCCATTCCCCATCTCTCTCCCTCAACTCGGGCCTCCCTACTCGCTGAGACACAGCAGTATTAAAATAAGGCCAACTAATAACCGTACAGTATGCAAATGCAAGGAAGAGTCTCTCGTTTCTCACCTGAAATCACAAGGTAGAAATGAAGAAGCTTAGTGAGGAAGGCATGTCGTCAAGTCAAGCTAGAATGAAAGCAAGGCCTCTTGTGCCAGTTAGCCAAGTTGCAAAGCCTAAGGAAAAGTTCTTGGAGGAAATTAAAAGTGCTACTCCAGTGAACACATGAATGATAAGAAAGTGAACCTTGCTGCTGATATGGAGAAAGTTTTATTGGTTTGGAAAGATCACACCAGCTACAATATTCCCTTAAGCCAAAACCTAATCCAGAGCAAGTCTATGAAGGCTGAGAGAGGGGAGGAAACTGCAGAAGAAAAGTTTGAAGCTGACAGAGGTTGGTTCAGAGGTTTAAGGAAAGAAGCCCTCTCCATAACATCAAAGTGCAAGGTGAAGCAGCAAGATAATGCTAGCAGTTCTTGAATTAAGGACTGTACACTCTTCTTTTTTAGACACAATGCTATTGCACACTGAATAGACTACAGTATAGTGTAAACATAACTTTTATATGTCCTGGGAAACCAAAAAATTCATGACTTGCTTTATTGCAGTATTTGCTTTATTGCAGTGGTCTGGAGCTGAGACTGCGATATCTCTGAGGTGTGCCTGTACAGATATGAGTTTTAAAAAAGCATTAAAGATACACTGCTGGCAATTCATAGGGTACTCCTTGTGATTTTGTCTGAATGCACATAATTCATCTAGTACACTAATATTCTAGAACAATGAGGCTAATATGATGCAGCTTCTTAGAAAAGAGTGTTTTCTTTCAAGTGTAAATAGTGTAGCTTGTTCAACCAAATACATTTGCCTGGCTATCCAGACAAACTGATTTGTTGAAGCAACACTGAACTTATTAGATACATGATAAAAGAGGTAAGAGACAGTAAAACCTGTTTCTGACCACGTGTACAGGTGTAAAGATAAAATCAGTGCAAGGTGCTTCTCTATCACCGCTTTACTGCTGAAAAGTGAATTCTATTTCTGTGCCTTTCCCTTCCTATTTTTTAAAAAGATAATCAGAGGACAGTTTATCATGTCTGTCTCTGGGTTTATTCCTTGAACAGCATTATGAAATGTTTTCAGTGGGAAACATGAATGAATGGGGACTTACCTGAATGACAAAACAAAAAGAAATTATTAATCATGTTTCCCTTTGTATATTTACTGTTTTGCTTCTGAAGGGAGTATTAGTGCACTAAGGATGCATAATTAGGAGATATGCCAGATGGGTAATCAATGTGATTTAAAATTTTTATATAGAGAGAACAGAGTTGGAGCTTGGCCCTTTTCTGGAAGTTACTTAGTTTTAGGCAGTTAAAAACAAAATATTTTGTGTTAGAGGGTTACTGCCTTCCCTGCAATGATGTTGAATATGTTCTTTAATCTCCCCTTCTGTACTTTACAAAACTGGCCTGATGGAATAGAAGAGCTGTATGGGCCTACCAGATGGAAGAGAAAAACTAACAGAAACACTAAGCAGAAACAGGAGATGGGGCTCCCTGGGCAGGATGTCTGAGGATTTTATTTAATCATGATCACAGTTACACACACACATTCCGTTTCCCTTCCCTTGTTTCCAAGTCAGGAGAGATTTCATTCTCCTCATTCTCTGGCTAGAAGGAAATAGAAAGGGAGAACTTTGTAAATCTCCTGTTTGAGCAGAGCAGGTGAAATCTCCAGCCAATGGGAGGCTGCCTCACTAATGCCACGGGGGCTGGTAATTGAGATCATCTTAGAAGAAGGAAAGCAGAGCCAAGGCTCACAGGGTGGTTTTCTAAACTGTGGGCCCTGACACATCAGCCGGCTCTGAAAGCAATTAAGTCGGTTCTGAGCACATTTTATTTCTTGACAGAATAGAGTTGCATAGAATGGAGTAACAGCATACTATAGAAATGTGCCACACGTTGTAGGAGCAGTATTTGTGAATCTTTTGTTGCAGTGCGACGTGTGTATGTAGTACCCATGTGGCGTGTGCCCCTCGTGGTTGTGCAGGTGTCCTAGTGATGGGACACTGGTGTTCTGATTTGGGCCGCTGGCAGACTTTGCCCCGGCGTTGTGGTGAGCATTCTCTGCTTTTTCAGAATAAACCAGGCAACCACACTTCGATTTCTTTAAACCCATTTTCAATGAATGTAACACTTTCCTCCTGAAAGTATTATCGGTAATTTGATCCGAAATTCAAAAGCAAACCCAGAGAATGAATGAGTCTTTCTAAGGAAAATACAGGGGTCTGTTCTAAAATGAATATAAGGTGAATGAGACTGAAAACGCGTTCCATCCACACCGTCGTGGCTGCCCTGCATTACACGCCTCCAGTGGCTGAGATGGAACTGGACTCCGGGGCTCAGCTCGCCTCTATGCACTGCCTCCCACCACTTGGGTCCACCTGCTTGAAGACTCCTTCAGCCTTGGAATTTGGTGGTGCTTTCTGTGTATAGCAGTGCCAGGGAGTGACAGTACCAGGCATATCTCCCCGTTGGATCCTAAGTTGTTTGCCAGCTTCCATGTAAATTCACTTTATGTTTCTAAAGGCCACAGAACCCCCCATGAAATGAAGAGGCCCTGTATTGAAGGAATGTGGGCATCTCTGAGTCAAGAAGTAGAGAATGGGGACTAGAAGAGGCACAAAGAAGAGGCACAAAGAATGGGCGCTACCTCCTAGCGAATGCTAGTCTAAGGAAGGAATGAGTGGTCCAGAGCTTGAGTGGGGATGATCTGAAATGATATTCATGTTTTGACCCTGGCCCACAATACCATTTCCTGAAGTTCCTTTCAAGGTCAACACCATGAAGATGAGATCATACACAGAGTACCGTCAGGTACTTAGGAACCCTGCTCTGTCTCCGTCATGGAGGAGAAAGGTGATCACGTAGAGTGTGATGTTGAGCAAGGATGTCCTCTCTGGTCCACAGCTTCCCATCCTACAATTCTCTGAGTCTAAAACACAGCTACCTGTGTTGGCATCAATTTCGTCTGCCCTCTCCCCTGAAGGTCCATCCAACCTGCCTGAAGAAGGCTGGAGAGCGGCTTCCCCACAGGCCTGGAACCCCCTTGCCCCGCACGCTCCCACTCTATTACCTATCACCACCATTCTATCAGATGGGGGTCAAATTAGGGGTTTGCCAAAAGGGCCGGTCTACGAGAAGGCCTGAGTTTGTAGCAGCCTGTCTACGCTTACCTTGGAAGATATCGTGGGCTTGATTCAAGACCACCAAACAAAGCAAGTCACAATTTTTTTTTGGTTCCACAGTGCATATTAAAGTTATGTTTACACTATACTATAGTCTATTAAGTGTACAGGAGCATTGTGTCTAAACAAACTGTCTTAGTCAGCCAAAAGGGTGCTGATGCAAAGTATCAGAAATCTGTTGGCTTTTATAAAGGGTATTTATTTGGGGTAGAAGCCACAGTTACCAGGTCATAAAGTGCTTAAGTTACTTCCCTCACCAAAGTCATTGCCACATGTTGGAGGAAGATGGCTGCTGACATCTGCAAGGGTTCAGGCTTCCTCCTCCTCTTAAGCTTTGTGGTCCCAGCTTTTTCCAATATCAGCTGTAGGCTGGGATAAGCCTTATCTCTCTCCTGGGACTCCTTTCTCTCCAGGCTCAGCTGCTCTGGTCTCTCTACAAAACCAGCTATAAACTATCAGGTGAACAGTTTGTCTGTCTTCCCGGAGCCTCTGCCGTGTCTAATGGAACCTTCTCTCTTTCCTTACATATCTGCTTCTCTGTGTATTTACTTCCCAGGGTTCCAGCATCCAAAACTCCACTGTCTCCTCTGCTGTTTTCTCTGTGAGTTTTCTCTGTGAGTCCCCACTTGGCAAGGGGGCAGGGACTCAATGTCCTAGTGATGTGGTCCAATCAAAGCCTTAGTCATAATTTAAACAAGTAAAAGCGAAACCTCTGAATCTAAAAAATCTAATGTACCCAGAGGAACAGACCAATTTATAAACATAATCCAGTAACTGTTTTTGGAATTAACAATACCAACTGCTATACATGCCTTTCTAAAAAATAATTCATTGCTAAAAAAAAAAAAAGCTATCACCTTGCTGCTTCTGCTTGTACTTTTATGTTACAGAAGCTGTTTCTTTCCTTAAACCTCAACTTCTGCTTGCTTCACTCTTTTCTTCTGCAGCTTCCTCCCCTCTCAGTCTTCATAGAATTGACAAGAGTTTGGGCTTGGCTCTGGATTAGGCTTTGGCTTAAGGGGATGATGCGGCTGGTTTGACCTTCTCTCCAGACTCCTAAAACTTTCTCCCTACCAACAATGAGGCCATTTCACTTTCTTATCATTCGTGTGCTCACTGGAGTAGCACTTTTAATTTCCTTCAAGAACGTTTCCTTTGCCTTCACAACTTGGCTAATGTTTGGCACAAGGAGCCTAGCTTTCGGCCTGTCTGGGCGTCCGGCTTGCCTTCCTCACTGAGCTTAATCACTTCTATCTTTTGATTTAAAGTGACAGCCGTGAGTCTCTTCCTTTCACATGAGCACTTAGAGGCCATTACAGGGTTACCACTGGTCTAATTTCAATCTTGTGTCTCAGAGACTAGGGAGGCCCGAGGAGCGGGAGGGAGATGGGGAATGGCCGGTTGGTGGAGCAGGTGAAACACACACATTGTCGATCAAGTTTGCTGTCCCACATGGAAACGGTTTGTGGCACCCCAAAACACAACAGTAGCACCAAAGATCGCTGATCACAGATCACCATAACAGATAGTATCGTAATAATGAGAAAGTTTGAAATATTGTGAGGATGACCAAAATGTGACATGGAGACACAAAGTGAGCACATGCTGCTGGAAAAATGGCACCAGTAGACTTGCTCCGTGCAGGGTTGATACCAACCTTCAAGCTGTAGAAGCAAACAAAAGCCCCACAATACCTGCAAAGCATAATAACGCAGTAAAGGCTGGGTTTCAATAGCATGTGTTCAACTAATTCAACAAGCAGCGTCTTCGTCCACAGTGGAGCAGGTGTGCCTGTGCCTTCTCACTGCAGGCCAGGTCTCTGGGTGTGGTTTTTCACGTGCGATTGTCTACTCCTTGGTCACCCTAAATCAAGGAAAAATCATGTCACTCCGTCTTCCATGGTGTATCCAAGTGTCCCCGTTGTGTGCTGCGGAAGTGCCAGTGCCCCCCAGGCCCTCTGAGAGGTTTTCATCATGGAGCCTTCGCTACGTACCAATCGCTCGGTGTCACGATTCGGAAGGTTCATTCCTCTGAAATATTCTATTTATAAGGAGGCAGCCAACTCCATGTGAATGAGTAGAACTTTATAGAAACTGTGATGTAGGCTAGCCTTGATGTGCAGGCACCCTTTTAGAATCTCCCTTCTTCTGTTCCTTCTTCTCTGCCCTCACCGCAGTAACCTCAGGCCCTCAGTGGTGACATACCGGTTAAACTTGCCATGTGATAAAGACTTTCCCACCCACTGTCTTTGTATCCCTGTGGCAGCCGTGTCCTATCATATCAGCTTTCCAGAAGTAGCTAATAGGACAAACAATTCACACAAAGGGGTAAATGTCTGATTCTAGATTTATGTGATACCTCTTCCACAAAGCATACCTGGAATTTCATTAAAACATTTCAAACCTTAATTCAAGATGTTGTTGAAAAATGGGAATTTCAGTCCCTATAACAGAGCCAGTCTAGGTGTCTCTCAGCTCATGCTGCTTATCTGCAGTTGTGTATACAGAACTTATAACTTTTGTTGGTAAGCCATCCAAACCGTTATAAAGATGTTTAAAATCATACGGTCTAGAGTTTCTACATACTGTTTTTGGCAAAGTTCCTAGATGGTGGTGAGAGAAATTTTTTTTTGCAAAGTCAACAAGGATATATTTAAAGGGTGGTTTGCTAATGGGACACCCTCTGTAAACAGCTGGACATCGCGTGTTGGTCACCCCAGCACACTTGTGCCACATGCACATTTCACTCAAGTAGAGAAAGAGCCTACCAGGGATTTGATATTAACAAAGCCAGAGAAAGGGACTCACTAAGTCTGCGAATATTACACTAGTTATGCCCCTTTTGTTAATTTTAGCTTTACTTTCTCTCTAGGAATCTTACATTTGACCTGTGTAGATGTGGAAGGAAAGAAGGAACAGTCACAAAGGTTGATTTCAATGGCATGTATTCAACCAGTTCAACCAGGAGCATCCTATTCCAGTCTTCAGCAAAGAGCATTACCATCAGTTGAGCCATGTGAAACTGCTGTTTTTGTAGGTGGGAAATAGTTGAATAGCAGCAGTTTCATACTAGGTTAACCTAATCTTTTGATTCAACCTTCTGTCTTGATCACCTTGAGGAGAGTGTCTGTGAAGCAGTCCACCAAGCATGAATCCTATTGAGAGAGGAGAAGCTATTCAGATGCAATTTATGCCACACTGCCTACATAATAGAAATGTGCTAAAGAAATAAATATTAGGCTTCTTTTAAGTAAATGCTTTTTAATAAAACATTGTAATGAAATGTGTTTCTAAGTCAATGCTCAGACAATGGCCCAAATCTTTATTTCGCCTTTCTGTTTAACAATTGGAACGCAGAGTCAGGTATTATAGCGTGCTGATGGCAACCTAGAACATGAGAGAAGGGGGACCCAGGATGGGATCTAGGAACTTGCTGGGCAGGGGAACATGGACTCTGCTACCCAGATAGGTCTGGAATGGACAGTGCAGGGGTCTAGGAACACTGACAGGGTATGAGAATCTGAGTGTTAATTCTTTATTTTTAGAGGCACCAGAACCTCCCATGTGGGAAGCAGGCGCTCAACTGCTTGAGCCACATCTGCTCCCTGGAGTATTAATTCTGAATATGATTGGTCTAAGGTGTCTATCTGCTCAGTTGCTTGGAGTATAACCGCAGACATTCAGGTGAGGATCGAATTCTACAAGTCCAGCTGGTCTTTGGTCTTCAACCAGGAATCTGTCCAAAGATGGCTGGTATACATAGACCTGGGTTAGAGGGACAGTCACAGGAAAGAGATTGGCAAGAGTGAGATGTGGTCCTATGGCCCTAGTTTTTGGGTTGGGTTAAGAGTGTGTCTTCTGGTCTTAGAACTAAAGTTCTCAGCAAGGCAAGAAAATAGAATTAGTGTTTCTTCTTTGTGAGGTCCAAATGCTTAGGTACATACACAATGCCATGATGAAACAAACATAGTAGATAGCTTCAATTATGACTTAATTATGACATATCTACTTAAGCACCAGAATCTTTCTTAGAGGACTTGAGTCAGATAATTTGTGGTTGAGAAGGAGACTTGGAGGTTCAACCAGGGACCAAATAGATGGGTCTGGGTCACAGAGTAGGTCAAGTTCAAATCCACTCTACAGAGAATCTTGCTTTCTGCTACTCAAGAATAGATAGACTAGAACTTGCTTGTGGAGACCATCAATAGATCTATTTAAGGGGGGAAGGGGATGAAAGATGCAGGGGAATGGTGATGAAGAGGCATATCAACTCCAAATGCTCCTTACTGGGGGTCTAAACCTAAACCAAACTCCCAGCTCCTCAGGCTCCTTTGAAGGCAGATAGTCTCCAAATCACAAAAACCATATTAATAAGTGCATCCGGCAGGAGAATAAAAAGGTGGTAGGGTATTCCCAAGAGGAAAATTAATTTATTTTTATAATCTGCAGTAGTTTATTTCACATATTCATGACCTGCCCAGTATGTTTTTTCTTTATGATGAGCCATAAAAATGACAAAATGCATTAGCCAAGTTCTTCGTTTCTGCTAAAATGACCATATTCAAAAATAATAACAGAGACTTGTATCAGCGATGCAAAAGATGCATGAAGTAATTGGGGCTTAATTTGTACACAAACTGTCAAGGCAGTTTTCCTCACGGCCTGCATCTTCTGAATTCATTAGTCTCTAATTACGGCCAGTGGGGACCAGCAGTTAGAAGGTTAAAGAGGTTCTGACAGGCCTAATCATTGCTCAGGAAGCTGAAAATGTATGCAAAGTCTCGGCAGATGGGGTGAGAGCGGCTTCTGCCAAGTGATAACTGTTATTCCTTTGCACCTCCAAAGCTGTCATCCTAATAGGCACATTTTAAATTTATTAATGCTCTAGTTACAATGCATACGCAGTCTCTAATGGTATGTCATTCTGAGTATATAAACTGAGCAATTAACACATATTACCTGGTAATGGTAAAATTATTTGTTGCCTGTTTGATTCTTTTTTTTTTTGGTTGTAAGAATTGTCCCAGGAAAAGCTTGCTTTTGTTAAAACAGAATCGGAGCTCCATTACACCTGGGTTTCTCTTTTTAATTGGACATAGCAAACCAATCTGAATGCTTTCTCCCGTGATTTACTCTACGTGCCTCATCAATCACCAATTTCTGACCTGTACATCAGAATCTGGAAGTTAAGAATTCTAATGAGATGCTTGGTCAGACTTTCGGAACATGGCAGAGAATTCTAGGCTTTGATGATATGGTACTTTAAAGTGAAAAGGAACCCAGGGCCCTATTTCTTGTTTGTGACTTCAACTTTAAAAGAAGAGGTAGGTGTGTACTTTCAAATTTCCAATTCAGAAATTTCATCAGTATCTCATCCTTCTTCAGTGGTCTCCCTAACTTTAGTCCTGATTGCTTTCAGAGCTAACTAATCACCTTTAAAAAAAATTTTTTTTTTAACAGAGGAGATCTCTTGTCTTCCCTGTGACTGTAGACATGCCATGGGAAGGGCCTTAAATAAGACACTTGGTGCAACATTGTTTCCATGAAGGAGGCTATAGAAATGGGGACAGCTGGATGGATTGGCCCTAAATGGTAGGTTTCGTCAGGACTGCAAGGTTCATAAGTGGTCCTAATAGCGTGATAAGGTGTTAATCTCAGCAAAAGAGTAATTATCTGTCAGTGACTGACCGCCTTCTCTGCACCCACTTGCCTGTAGTGCCTAATTGATTTTCACTGTATAGAAGTAATATAACAACAACAAATAAAGGCCGCAGAGGCTTTATGTTCATTAAAAACCTTGATTACATTTCCCTTTTAGGTGATTTGTTTGAGATTTTCAAGCTGCAGGAAAGATATTAAACTATTAATAATAAATTTGCTTTGCCAGGGACCAAAGAGTCCATCCGCTGTGGCGGAAGAATAGCCCTGATTGAGTAACAAATGTGTACTGTGTGGCCTCAGACAAGTGTCCTCGTCTCTGAGCCTCAGTGTCATCATCTCCAAGATGAGGAGTTGGCCTCGACCACCTCTGACCTCTAAGATCTCTTTCAGTTCTGCAATTTCTATGCATTCGAGTACCATGTAGCAAAGAGGATTATACAATTGAGCCAGAGCTAAAGTTTGGAGCATGTCAGGTCTTTATCTTCTATTTCCTACTTTCCACTTAGAAGCATAATCTGATTTCTGACTATCTTGTTTATTTATATCTTTTAAAAAAATGTGCACAGTGGATTTTTCCGGCCCCTTGCTGTATTTCTGTTGTATGACATAACCACTTATTTCCAGAGATTTAAAAAAACCTGTTTTCGGCATCCCTTTAATGGGAAATCCAGTGAAGAGAGTCTAGCCATGCCCTGCGGTGTCAGCTTACTTGGTGTGATGTAGCGCGGTAGGTAGAAGTGACATCCTTTGGGACTCTGAATTGTGAGCATGAGGGGTCTGCTTGCATGGGCTGACTGACCTCTGTGCAAAAGGGTACACACCATTTCAGGTCACTAACCTGTCAAGTAAAAGTTCTGGGCCAAATACTCTCTAAGGTCTCTTCCAGCAGCAACATTTGATGACTCTCATCCATTCTGAGAAAAAAGGAATTTCCTTAAAGTTAGGAGTCAGTGGCATTTAGAGGAACAAGTAGGTAGAGAAAGGAGTGGGGGTGGGAGAGAGAGAGAGAGAGAGAGAGATCCTGACGGCCATTTACAGATAAAAAGTTGGACAAAGCCTCAACTGTGGTTGGTAAAATCACGGCATAG